>NC_143012.1:1616812-1916812 GCF_055824585.1 Amblyomma mixtum
GATGGATGGATGGATGGATGGATGGATGGATGGATGGATGGATGGATGGATGGATGGATGGATGGATGGATGGATGGATGGATGGATGGATGGATGGATGGATGGATGGATGGATGGATGGATGGATGGATGGATGGATGGATGGATGGATGGATGGATGGATGGATGGATGGATGGATGGATGGATGGATGGATGGATGGATGGATGGATGGATGGATGGATGGATGGATGGATGGATGGATGGATGGATGGATGGATGGATGGATGGATGGATGGATGGATGGATGGATGGATGGATGGATGGATGGATGGATGGATGGATGGATGGATGGATGGATGGATGGATGGATGGATGGATGGATGGATGGATGGATGGATGGATGGATGGATGGATGGATGGATGGATGGATGGATGGATGGATGGATGGATGGATGGATGGATGGATGGATGGATGGATGGATGGATGGATGGATGGATGGATGGATGGATGGATGGATGGATGGATGGATGGATGGATGGATGGATGGATGGATGGATGGATGGATGGATGGATGGATGGATGGATGGATGGATGGATGGATGGATGGATGGATGGATGGATGGATGGATGGATGGATGGATGGATGGATGGATGGATGGATGGATGGATGGATGGATGGATGGATGGATGGATGGATGGATGGATGGATGGATGGATGGATGGATGGATGGATGGATGGATGGATGGATGGATGGATGGATGGATGGATGGATGGATGGATGGATGGATGGATGGATGGATGGATGGATGGATGGATGGATGGATGGATGGATGGATGGATGGATGGATGGATGGATGGATGGATGGATGGATGGATGGATGGATGGATGGATGGATGGATGGATGGATGGATGGATGGATGGATGGATGGATGGATGGATGGATGGATGGATGGATGGATGGATGGATGGATGGATGGATGGATGGATGGATGGATGGATGGATGGATGGATGGATGGATGGATGGATGGATGGATGGATGGATGGATGGATGGATGGATGGATGGATGGATGGATGGATGGATGGATGGATGGATGGATGGATGGATGGATGGATGGATGGATGGATGGATGGATGGATGGATGGATGGATGGATGGATGGATGGATGGATGGATGGATGGATGGATGGATGGATGGATGGATGGATGGATGGATGGATGGATGGATGGATGGATGGATGGATGGATGGATGGATGGATGGATGGATGGATGGATGGATGGATGGATGGATGGATGGATGGATGGATGGATGGATGGATGGATGGATGGATGGATGGATGGATGGATGGATGGATGGATGGATGGATGGATGGATGGATGGATGGATGGATGGATGGATGGATGGATGGATGGATGGATGGATGGATGGATGGATGGATGGATGGATGGATGGATGGATGGATGGATGGATGGATGGATGGATGGATGGATGGATGGATGGATGGATGGATGGATGGATGGATGGATGGATGGATGGATGGATGGATGGATGGATGGATGGATGGATGGATGGATGGATGGATGGATGGATGGATGGATGGATGGATGGATGGATGGATGGATGGATGGATGGATGGATGGATGGATGGATGGATGGATGGATGGATGGATGGATGGATGGATGGATGGATGGATGGATGGATGGATGGATGGATGGATGGATGGATGGATGGATGGATGGATGGATGGATGGATGGATGGATGGATGGATGGATGGATGGATGGATGGATGGATGGATGGATGGATGGATGGATGGATGGATGGATGGATGGATGGATGGATGGATGGATGGATGGATGGATGGATGGATGGATGGATGGATGGATGGATGGATGGATGGATGGATGGATGGATGGATGGATGGATGGATGGATGGATGGATGGATGGATGGATGGATGGATGGATGGATGGATGGATGGATGGATGGATGGATGGATGGATGGATGGATGGATGGATGGATGGATGGGAGCGCCCCCTTTGAAACGGAGTGGTGGCAATTGCCACCATGCTCAGCTTTTCTTGCATTATTTTTGTTCAACTGTGTTGAGAGCGAGGAGGGGTGTCCTCTGGTGCCTCTCGAAGGAAGCACCAGCGACAGAGGAGTGCGGGGAACTCGCTGTTTAAGATCCACTCATGCTTCGAAGGCCGCTCTCCCCGAGGCGCTCTCTGAACGCGCGTCTGTCATACTCGCTTCTTAGTTTTGCGCTGTGTCGCTGCTTGAACCTTCTCACACGCCGCATTGCGGCTATTAATACTGACCTTCCCGACAGCCCGTTTCGCTTGATGCGCCTCCTCTTGTCTCGGTTGGCAGTGACATACATTCGCCCTCTGTGCCGGCGCTTATGCTCGGCATCCCGTGACGTGACGTAGTTCAGAGAGGAGACTGCGGAAGCACGCACTGTTTTGTTAGGGAGTGTCTACATTTTCATCACCCGATGAGCCGCAGTCCTGGCTCCAAACAATGGAGGGGCAAAGCATGGGGGTTTGCCCGTCGCCGCTCAGTCGAGAACAAAATGGCTCGCATTCGTCAATGAACATTGCGGAGCACAAGACTCAAAGCATAAAAGGAAAATATACCTTTTCCTGAACTGCGTCACGTGATGTGTATTCGAGACAGAGTGTACTCTGTAACGTTTTTGTGCGTGACCGTGGTGTAGAGCTGTTCACGATTTTCATTTCAAGGCTCGGAGCTCTGGTACTGGAGAAGGGTATCGTTTCTTTGTTGCACAATATTACTGTTATTATGTGGTCTACAACCCCAAAATTGTCATTCAGTCAGAGCGTTTGAGATGATTGCGTTGTAGATCCTGAAAGTAATGTTCCCTTGTTCTCTGTCTGCGTTCCTTTGCACCAGAGGTGCCCCGTCAGATACGGTTTGTTTACTTGGAAGACTGAAGGCTTATCTTCGCACCAGGGGTGCCCCGTCAGAGACGGTCTTGCGATGAGTTACGATGCAGGAATAAAATGAATATTCGAAGTTTATGTACAGAAATTCACATTACATACAAGTTTAGGCACTGGAGACAAATTAATTAGCAAAAAGGCAAAAGAACAAAAGGTGGAACTGGCTAACACTAGGGGAGGCCCCTACTGGGCATAGTCGAAGATGTATTACATCTGACGTTAGCCCAGAACCTTTTTTCCGGCTCCGGGGCCCATGTTTAAAGACCTAAAGGCCCGGCCCACATTTGGTAGCACCAAATCATGTTGCACTCCTAACATGATTGGTTCATCAAAAGTATGGCCAGCCCCCCTGCTTCCATAAGGTAAATCACCCTCTCCATCTCGAAACAAAAGCAAAAGCCAGCACAAACACATAGTCGTGCCAGCACGTGGAATGTAAAACATTATCTCACTCGCAAAATAAAAACAAATGCAAGCACACACACTCGTGCCAGCACCACGTGACTGCGCTCGTGCGCTGCCAAATTGCAGCGCTCTCAACGGCGTTTCGATCATACGGAGCGTGCCCGTTGACCGTGGCGAAGTGAACGGCCGCCGCTCTTACCAGTGGCTTGACGGTGCGTCAGCACTTTCCGCAGCGGAAAAGTGGTATTTTTTCATATTTCGCGGATTTTCTTTAGATGCCGGAGAAGAGGACCCCGTAGGAGATACGATGCGACAATAAACTGGATCGGTTGTTTATAAACCTGCTCTACAACCTAACATAACGGTATCAGAACTAAAATGAATATTTGAAAATTTGCTAATTCATCTTAGTTAATTAACTAATTAAGCGCAATAAAAAATATTCTCAGGAGTGCCGTATGATGGCGAAATGTGTATTGTTGGTTTCAGCGGGCTGCGGCTTAACGCTTTTTTTAAATCCTTGGTTCAAGTTACGTCAAACACCCTGTATAGGGGCTGGTTATATTCCGCGCATTTCTTTATCATCTGACTGATAGCGTGAATATGGTCTATTGTCGAGTATCTTTTACGAAAGCCTGCTTGATCATTTGGTTGATTGAAGTCTAAGGTTGTCCTGACCCTATTAGCGATTACCTTAGTAAATACCTTGTAGGCAACAGACAACAAGCTGATCGGTCTGTAATTCTTCAAGTCCTTGACGTCTCCTTTCTTATGAATTAAGATAATGTTAGCGTTTTTCCAAGCTGTAGGTACGCTCGAGGTCACAAGGCATTGAGTATACAAGATGGCTAGTTTTTCGAGCACAGTCTCTCCTCCATCCTTCAACAAATCTGCTGTTATCTGATCCTCACCAGCAGCTTTCCCCCTTTGCATTGCTTTTAAGGCTTTCTTTACTTCCTACTTCGTTACTGGCGGGATGTCCCATTTCTGTGCTCTGCTGCCTCTCTCAGTAACATTCTGATTGCAATCGCTATTGTATAGATTTCTGTAAAACTCTTCGGCTACTTTAACTATCTTATCCATATTGCTAATGACATTGCCCTCTTTGTCTCTTATCCCTCATATCTTGTTCTTACCTATGCCTAGTTTTCTCTTCATGGCTTTTAGGCTACCTCCGCTCTTTAGAGCATGCTCGATTTTCTCCATGTTAAACTTCCTGATGTCGCCTATCTTGCACTTATTTATTAACTCCGACTGCCCTACGAGTTCTATTGTGTCTATGGAGCTAGACGTCCTCACCCTTTACCGTTTCTTAATCAGATCTTTAGTCTCCTGAGATAGCTTCCCGGTATCCTGTCGAACCATAATACCGCCTACTTCTACGGCGCACTCCGTAATGATATCTGTGATACGATCATTTATTGTTTCAACATTATGGTTGTCATTTTCAGTTAAAGCGGAAAATCTGTTCTGCAGCAAAATCCTGAATTCCTCTACTTTCCCCCTTAATTCTAACTTCCGCTTCACTAGTTTCCTCCGTTCTCTTTTCAAATCTAAGCTAATACGAGACCTTAGCATCCTGTGGTCGCTATAACGGACCTCTCCGAGGACCTGCATTTCCTCGACGATGGCAGGATGAGCGCACAGTACGAAGTCTATTTCATTTTTAGTCTCACCATTGCGGCTCTTCCACGTAATGCACGTTAATGCGTCTTCATTTACTACTGACGTTTCTATAATTTGTTACTATATATTAGATTTCGATTAACTCCAAAGCCCCCATCATTTCACCTCGATATTCATTTCGGGCATTCAAATTTCGCTCCTCGCTTTAGCTCCGGCCATTTTTCTGGTCACGTGGGCCAATCACGTGGTAGGTCCCGTGGTACGATCATCATCATCATCAGCCTGACTACGCCCACTGCAGCGCAAAGGCCTCTCCCATGTCTCTCCATTAACCTTGTCTTGCGGCAGCCGCGGCCACCATATTCCCGCACACTTCTTAATCTCATCCGCCCACCTAATTTTCTGCCACCCCCTGCTACGTTTGCCTTCTCTTGGAATCCACTCCGTTACCCTTAAGGACCAGCGGTTATCTTACCTTCGCATTACATGCCCTGCCCAAGCCCACTTCTTCCTCTTGATTTCAACTAGGATATCATTAACGCGTGTTTGTTCTTTCACCCAATCCGCCCGCTTCCGATCTCTTAATGTTACACCTATCATTTTTCTTTCCATAGCTCGCTGCGTTGTTCTTAACTTAGGCTGAAACCTTTCTGTTAGCCTCCACGTTTCTGCCCCATAGGTGAGTACCGGTAAGATACACCTGTTGTATACTTTTCTCTTGAGGGATATTGGTAAACTGCCATTCATGATCTGAGATAACCTGCCATATGCGCTCCACCCCATTCTTATTCTTCTAGTTATTTCCCTCTCATGGTCTGGATCAGCTGTCACTACCTCAAATTTCGCTCCATTCCGGCCCGACCACACCTACTTTTTGTCGGTTATTTGACTCTAATTAATGAACTAATGATCAAATCAAATCAATCAAATCGTCTTTATTTTCTCTCTCAAGGAGAAAAAGGGGGTCACGGGTAAAAGCCGCATAACTGCGGCTTGACAAAGCCCGGCCCCCTCTATGTACGGTTCGGCAGTAGTGCTCGTACAGATTTTACAGGATTAAATTTCACACTTCATCTCACAGACCTAAAATTTTCACCCTACAGAACAAAAACACTTCATATAAAAGCACATGCAGTTTTAAATACATTCGAAGCACGCATTCTAGAACACATCAGGTTTTAAAGGTAAAAATTTCAAACACACTCAGATTGAAACACGTTCAGTTTAATAATTTTAAGTTTTTTTAAATTTTGGAGAAACGTTACCTTTAGTGGTAGCAGAAATTAGAAGACAGCAAAACAAAGCACCAATAAAAAATAAAAGGCACCAAGAAAAACACAAAACGTAATCATACAAGAGATATCATGTGATGTTGGCTGCAAGGAAATGTGCATGTAGCGCTCGTAATGACAATTTTTCCGGGTAGGTATCGATGAGCGCAAGGCTATTTAGAAGAATAGCAGCATGATACGAAATGGACTGGCGACCGTACTCTGTACGACAGTGAGGCACCACCCATGCGTCATTATGACGTGCATTGTAAATGTAAGTGCGGGAAGGAAGTTTAACAAGTTCAGGATGCTGTGATTGCACGCCGATACGGATGAGCGATATGTACACGCTAGACGGTAATGGTAAATGCATTCAGTGAGAAGAAGCTTATAGCGCAAGAAGTAATCGGAAGTGTGTGCATGTGCATGATCCGATCCGCACAAAATTTTTTGCCTCGCATCCTCGCATCATCCCCCTTCGAATACAATCCCTCTTTAAGCGGTACCTCTTCCCCGCAACTGCTGCCGACACGTTATGCGGACACAAACCCACCGACATAGCATACCGAATGACTCACGTATTGCTCTAAAGAGTTGCATACGTAGTGCCAGCGCGCGTTTCGAGTCCTATGGCTGGAATGTTAAATAGCGTAGGCCGAAATATTGTCGTGCATGTTGTGAAACGGACGTCGCAGACAAATAGCAGGACGCACACGATGCGATAGCAGTTGATGTGCTACTTGAATGCTTGTAACGCTATTTGCCTACATATTTGAATGACAAATGTCCCGAATTTTGTTCAGTCTTGATTCCGCCTTCATTGTTTTCGCCATGCTGTACCACTATCGATTTTTTTACGTTCGTTATTGAAATGAGGCTTGCCGCCTGCTGTTTTTGTTTTTATATCTTTGGACATCAAGCTGTACGCCCTTCTTGTAGGACATTATATTAATAGAGGGTTAATAAACTTTAATGCACAGCAAGGATGCAACTGAGTGCGGACCTGTACTGCGCCAGCTATCAGCGATCAATGGGGAATAAAGTTTACAAGAGGGAGCAGACCAAGGAAGGCTACGCAGAGATGGTGTCAGGAGGGGAGAGGGCGAAGGAGTATGGTGCATTGAGTGCGCCATACATAACTCACAAGCCATCTACTAAACCCGCCGCACAAGCTTTCCTCGCTTTTTGCCAACAGCATGAGTGGGCGTCCACCGTTCCGAAGCCATCGTAATGGCAGAACGTGCTCGGGGCGAACACGATATATTGCACTCGACGTAGCGCGTTGGCGGCAGCGACCGAATGGAGAGCCCAACATGCGAGAAGAGAGAAGAGCCGGGGACAGTCGCAGACAAACTCCAGGACGCGAACGAAGGCTCGTTGTGTCCCACAGGGCGCATCATTTATGCGAGACCGTCACGCGCTGCCTGCCCGCTTGCCGGCAGAGATTGTTGTTTTCGTCTCGGCGGCGCGCAGTATAACAAGGCGGATGACGTGCCCTCCTTTCATTGCCTCGGCTTGCGTCAGAAGTCCAGTACGTGCCAAGTGTGTTACTCTAGAACCGACGCGTCAGACAAACTCTCAGCCGGCCGGTATCGAGGATAGTAAGGCTGGAACGCACCGCGGCGGCCTCATGAGAGCGTCCATGCTCGGCCGGAGGCGTATCGCCAAGGAGGGACACGTGTTGCTTCTTGCTCCGGTACTCGTCCACGCCCAACGTTACTAGAACAAACTCGAGTTTGTTCTAGTAACGTCGTCCACGCCTACAAAGCATCCGCGAGCTATAGAGGGAGAATGTCAGTGCTATAAGTAACTTCATTTTTCTGGTACGCTTTGCGCCTTTTTTTTTTTTGGGGGGGGGGGGGGGGGGGGTGGCTTGGCTTGCACACTCTAGACTGTAGAGCACGTGTCAGCCGTGTCAGCCTTGTATCTTTCCAATGCCGCTGTGAAGAACGTCGCCTGTTAATATTTTTAGATGGTTGGTTGGTTGGTTTATGGGGTTTAACGTCCCAAGCCGTTGTACGCTCCAATGCAAACTACATCTTTAGCGATTCCAAAACGGCTCTATTCAACTTCGCGAGAAGCAGGATTCACGCCCCTGCTTGGGAGTTGTTGAACACCCCCTCCAAAAACTTACCACGCAGGGTAGAGCTCCAGTGGGTGCCGGCTCACTCTGGGAATCCAGGAAACGAGGCTGCCGATAAATTGGCCCGAGGTTTGATTCAGGACAGGCCCGAGGTCAGGACGACCTCGATCCAGGTTTCTCGAGAGAACGGGCGCACACCTTTGCAGAGCTCACGCAAATGCCCCGCTTGGACCGTCGGACTTACCCTCCTCCACACCCCTCCCTTACCCATTCCCAACAGATCCTCTGGAGATGCCTCCAGACCCGCTCTGTCTCATCCCCTCAGCTGCTATCTCTCTACTGTGGCACCTCCCCTGCATGCACCCTGTGCGGCGACCGTCACGCCACACTCTCCCACATCCTTTTCGGCTGCCCTGCTGATCCTCCCCCGCAGGGACAGCCCGCGTTATCAAGTTGGGAGGACTGGGAGGTCGTGCTCTCGTCTCCGGACCCGCCATCGCAGCTTGCTGCGGTGCTTCGGGGTGCCGACGTCATGGACAAACACCACATGAACGTTCCGACGTAGAGTGGGACCGTGCGGTGGTCCGGGGACCCACGGGGGTCTAAACACACTTGCCATGATAAAGTTTTTCACTCTCTCTCTTAACGTCCCAAAGCGATCAGGCTATGAGAGAAACTGGCTGCCTGGGTCAATGGACGACTGAATCGCGCTTATAGTTACCTGGGGCGACGAGAGAGAGATGTGGGCTGCAGGCATTGATAATGTTGTGGTTGACAACATCAGGGTTGACAACGTTTTACACTCCGATCATTATGCGAAATGCGCATAACTTGCTCCCTGGGTCAGTGGACTACTTAATCGCACTTATAGGTGCGTGAGGTAATGAGGGAGAGAGAGAGATGTGTGCTGCGTGCGTTAGCGCTAACAACGGTGAGCGAACTCTTGCGATAAACCATTAACTGCCACCTGACAGGGCGGCAGAGTGGGTGGGGACTTTAATGTACACATAAAGACAAACTGGAATTTCCTACCACTTATGCGGGAGAACACCCCATTCCTCTCGCTCGTAACGCCTCCCACGGCTGTGAAAACCTCGCCAAATACTTTCATAGACCTCGTCTTTGAGAACCAGGCACTGGGGCAGTATGTCGAGCATATATCTGTCTATTTCTCCGACCACAGAGCTTCCTTCATGACAATCAAGAACTGTTAGTGGAGTGTGTCTTGAAGAAGGAAAATGTGTGAAAAATAAGTTGCCTGTAATTGTAGTACGTACATCTCTTGCTCGAATTCTGTGCCTCAACCTATCGAAAAGCTGAAACAGCTGATGAGGTGCGCTCAAATTTCGCATTAGGAAGTTACGTAACCATCGGCAATTTTTTCTTTATCTGTACACTAAAGTCCCCAATCACCCTGCCACCCTGGCAAGTGGCAGTTAATAATTGAGCGCGAGATTTCGCTCACCGTCATCAGCGCTAACGCATGCAGCCCAGATCTCTCTCTCATCACCCCACGTACATTGACCCGGGGAGCCAGTAATGCGCACTTCCTTTCCTTAAAACGATCAGTGTGTAAAACGTTGTCAACGCAGACGCCACTGAACACAATGAACGCCGTCTGCGTATGGCTTCAGCGGCGCGTTTCCGGCACAACTTTGTCAATGCTTGCAGCCCACATTTCTCACATCACCCCACGTACCTATAAGCGCGATTAACCGCACTTCCTTTATTTAAAATGATCGGAGCGTAAAACGTTGTCGACGCCAATGAACACAATGAACGCCGACGTTCATGGCTTCAGTGCCGCGTTTCTGCCACAGCGTTGTCAGTGCCAACGCATGCAGCGCACATCTGTCACTACCGCCACGCAGCTTAAAGCACAACCTAGTTGTCCACTGTCCCAGGGGGTCAGTTACGCGCTTTTCCTTTGCTTTCGAAGCTGCCGCTCTTTATTGGTTTCGTAGCTTAAAGCGCGACTAAGGTGTCCACTTTCCCAGGGGGCCAGTTATGCGCCTTTCCTTTGCTTTCGAAGCTCCCGGTCTGACTGACTGACACACTGACGGACTGACATATATATGTTCATATATATTTGAATTTCTGATTAAAAACGGGTCATCAAGGGGAAGCTTGTTTAGCTTTTCTTGAAGGAAGATCGCAATGCGCATTTGCCGCGTTCTACATTGACACTATGGCCCTAAAAGGACACTCTGGTTTGTGCGTCTTCGCTGCGAAGAACATTTGCAAAGACAGATTATCATCCTTGTCAATAGCATTCAGAAGATATGTCAAGTTCAGTCTATTGCAGGTTTTTCGCTTTCGATTTTACTGTCTTTTGCGAAACTTTATGGCGATCAAACACCGCATCAACAGCTTCTGAGGCCTTGCGATGAAGGTTTCCGCGGGGAACACAGCGAGCGCACCTTCTTTATCTGCGGGGAGAACACAAAGCGCCTCCTTTTGAAGGTAGGCTAACGTCTGCCTGAAGGGAATTCTGCTGGTTGATGGTTTGTGTTGAAAGAGCATATCTAGACAGAGCGAAACACATCCTTCACTGTCGGTGTCTGCTGTAAAATACGTCTCACTTAAGGCCAGCCATTACAGCATAAGCCGAGATTCGTGTCCAGACTGATCATTCGTCAGATGGGTAAGACACGCACGATGGGAAAATGACGGGGAAACTCTAGGCAGTGACCGCTGCATCTTGCGCATCCATATAGAAACCCTCCCGATCAGGAGACAACATGGCCAGGCTAGAGTGAGAAACTGGGAAGCCTATAGGAAATCCAGGGCACATTCTGAAGACGCTGAGATCACGGACATTAAAGGCTGGGTCGCAAGAATCAAGATAGACTGGCAAAAAATAACGCGAAAGGTCGCCCTCACTACCAACACATCCGAGGTGGACAAACATCTCTTACACCTTTGGGACGCCAGACGGGGCCTACTAAGAAGGTGTAAAAGGCAAAAGCATTATAGGTGGCTCAAGCATAAGATCGCTGAGGTCACCAGACAAGCCGAAGAATATGCGTCGGAGCTCTCGAGGCGCGACTGGAACCAAAAATGCAACGAACTGCAGGGGACTCTAGGTTGGGCCAAGACATGAGCCTTGCTAAGCGCTTTCATAGACCCAACCACGACAAAATCCGAAACTCGTAAGATGACCCAAAGGATCGCGCACCAATCCCAAGGCACGGACGAGGAAATGCTACAGAACATCAAGCAGTGTTACATCGGCAATGCAACACACGCCGACAGCAGCTTGGCATACATGGGCGAAGCAAATCCCGCTCTGGACGAACCCCTTACCATTGAAGAAGTCAGACGCGCTGTGATGTCCGCCAGAAAGAACACAACACGAGGAAATGAATGGCATCAATGCCATGATAAGGAATCTGGATGACAAGTCAATCAAAAGATTCACGGAATTCGTCAATAAACACTGGGAACAGGGGACCCTCCCGGACGACTGGCGACATGTGGAAATAGTAATGCTTCCGAAGTCCGGAAAGACTCCAAACCTGGAAAATTTTAGACCGATTTTGTTAACATCATGCTTGGGAAAAGTGTACGAGGGAGCTGTGCATCACAGGTTGCAGACCCACCTTGAGGACGACGAATTCATGTCGCACACTATGTTTGGGTTCCGAAAATACCTATCAACACAAGACGTCCTCCTGCAGATCAAGGAGGAGGTGCTTAATACCGTCCCAAAATATGGAGAAAACATCTGGCTCGCTCTTGATCTTAAAGCGGCCTTCGGCAACGTCAGTCACAGGGCTGTGCTGGAGGGGCTCAACAAATTGGGTTGCGGGCAGAAAAATATTCAACTATGTGAAAGCCTTCCTGACTAACAGAACAGCTACCATTGGTATAGGAGGCATCAGGACTAAGACCTTCAACACCCCCAAAAAAGGAACACCGCAAGGCTCTGTGCTATCTCCTACGCTTTTTAACGTTGCAATGATTGGCTTAGCAAGGGCGCTCGAAGAAATTGAAGGAATGAGGCATGCCACCTACGCAGATGGTATCACAATCCGGATGGCAAGAGGATCCTTAGGAGAAAAACGAGCTTCTTCAGCGAGCAACAGACACAGTCAACGCATACGCCCGACACTGCGCACTTGCATTCTCCCCTGAAAAATCTGAGGTGCTCAGAGTCTACAGAAAAGGGTATGATCTGCAAAACTCCATGAATATCTACATAGGGGAAACGAAGATTCCGGAAGTATCGAAAGTTAGGATCCTTGGCATGTGTATCCAAAGCAACTGTCATATTAATCACACGATCAGACAGCTAGCAAATACCACAGCACAGATCAGCAGGGTGATTGCAAGAATTTCCAACAGAAGAAGAGGTATGAAGGAGGAGGACACATGTAGGCTAGTACAGGTCCTCGAGGTCAGTAGGATCTTATACGGCGTCCCCTACCCAACACCGCTCGAGCAAGAAAAGGAGCAGTTAGAGGCGATTCTTAGAAAAGCATACAAATGCGCTCTCAGACTGCCCGTCACCACTTCGGCGGAGAAATTCCTTAAACTGGACATAAACAACACAGTACAAGAACATATCGAGGCCCACCTTCTCGCGCAGAAAACAAGACTGATACTGTCCGCCACGGGCAGAAACACGCTGCGGTTGCTGGACATGAGGGACGCTTTGAAAGAAATCAACAGCACAGCGAGCGTACCAAATGAAATTAGGCGGATCATTGAGATCAGTCCGATTAGGAAAAACATGCATCGAGATATACATAAGACGAGAAGACAGGCACGATCTGAATTCCACGAAAGAAGTTTCGCCGGGGCAAAAGACGTATTATACGTTGACGCAACCACATACAGACACCGATACGGCTCGGTAGCCAGCGTGGTGGATCGCCAGCTCAGGGAAATCAACTGCGCTTCGATAAAAACCCACTACATCCTTGAGGCTGAGGAAGCAGCAATTGCACTTGCCATCATCCAGCAGGGTGACGAGCCTCATGCACACATCATTACAAACTCGCAAGAGGCGCGCAGAAGGTACAACAGTAGACGCATATCCACTGCAGCCATTCGCATACCCAAGGCGAGGACAATCACCTTTACGAGATGCTTCATCACGCGGACACCAGGCCATGAGGCTGTCAAAGGGAACCAACGTGCGGACGCCAATGCCCGAGCATACGCCAACCGGGAGGCGCGCACCGAAGGGGAACTGGACGCAGTCACCAGACGGTATGGAGCCATCTTAGAGCACCAACGAGCCCTCAGGAGGACCTACCCCCCTCCCTACAAAGACCTTAGTAGAGAGCAGTCGGTTGCCTGGAGACAACTGCAGACTAATACATACCGCAATCTGAGTTTACTAAGAAAAATCTATCCTTCCACATATGACAAAAAATTCCTGCTAAGCGATGAACACCCAACGCTTTACCACGTTACATGGGCCTGTCAGAAAATGCAGGCAGCGCCGATAAGCAACACACCAACACCGGAGCAGTGGGAGGCTGCGCTGTCCAGCTCGAAGCCTGAAGAGCAGCTCAAGCTGATCGACAGGGCTCGCAAGACTGCAAAGGCCACTGGGGCCCTGGACTGAGGGCTCCACCTACGCTGAGAGAACCCTTGTGACAATAAAGTTTTTCATTTATTCATTCCGAAGCAGTTTGTTTTGGTTCCATGGCGAATCTAGGTCCTCGCTCCAGGACTCGACGAACGCCCTCCGGAAGGAAGTCCGTCTGTTGACCTGGTTCCGAGCCGTGGTCTTACTTGGAGGCGAAGTGTTTCGAATCCCACGAAGGATTAATTGACTGTCACATGAATTCCGTAATCCGGTCCAGTACGAGCTTCCACTCTCGCCATTATTTCTTCCTCGTCGTCGGCGGTCCATGTAGCCACTTCTAGCACACAGGCAATCCTTCTACGTGCGCGTCTGCCTCTGCCATTCTTACCCGAGAAGCTTGCAGGTTCTAGTAGCGTGCCTCCTGGAAGGACATAAGCGCCCAAAGAGTGCTCGTACGCCGAGTGCCAAAGCCTTGTTCCTGATACAGAAAGACGGAATTCTTGCTCTGCATGCTGCGTCGGCAGAGAGCGAAATAAGGAAGCTGCGGCCTAGCTTACTGCACATATTAGAGCCCGTTCTACATGACACCAGATTCAGTAAAGCGGAAGACAGGGTACTTGGTTTGCCATAATGAAGCAGCACCGCACCAGAAAAGACACGTACAGAAAGAAGGGGCAAGCGCACAACTTACAACTTAATTTTATTCAGAAGCGAAGAGCGAAAACACTGTGCAAGAGGCTGAACTTGACAGTACCTATGAATGCTGTTGACAAGGGCGAGAATCCATCTTTTGAAATGTTCTTCGAAGCGATGACGCGCAAACCAGAGTGTCCTCCTAGGATAATAATGTCAGAACGTGGATTGGCAAATGTGCGGTGCGATCTTCCTTCAATAAAACCTCAACAAGCTTCCCCTTGATGAACCTTTTCTAATCAGAAATTCAAATGACATGTCTGAGTGTATTAGTTCACTTGATGGGAAGTCAGTGGCGGCTTTTTCCATTGATATCATGGACCTGTTTGATTCTCTTCCGCACGTCAGAACTATGCCGTGCGCTGCGAGATGCATCGATAAGTGAGGAGCTGTTGCCTTCTAGAATGCGTAAGGTGTGGTTGGCTTTCTGGAACTACTGCATTTATATATGACGTCTAGGCACGTAGAGTGGGGTTCCTGCATAGCGCCTATGTCGAATGTTTTGTTTTTGCCAGAGTGTTATAAATTGTCTCCACGTTTGAAAGGTTGCAATGAAAGGTCCCAACCTGAAAGGTTGCAATGCCACAGCTTGTTATTTAAATTCTAATACCTCGCCAGAAGGGCTCCAAATTTCTTCTTGCGCAACAGATACCGCCATAGAAATGACATGGTTCCAAGAATTCCTCAGTTTTTACAGCACAAATTTCTGTAACAGGCGAAGGCAGTCTAGTTGCTGGTTTACAATGGAGTGCATATTGCGACCACACAGACTGACGAGGGATGAATAGAGGAAAGCAGAGGACAAAACGCAAAATTTCTTTCGGGGCCTTTCTTTTATGTTTTTTTTTTCTTTCAGCACTTCCATGGGCGCTTCTCACAACATGAAGTGAAGTTCGTAACAACCGAGAAAACGAAACAGGCGTGTCATTTATTTCCCCAAACAATTGCTCTTGGCCTTATTTTTTTTTTAGACATCACACCGATATCAAAAAGCAGCGGCCACTTTGCCTGACACTGGCCTTTTTTAACCAACCCAAATCAGTGGAACCGGTTAGTCTTACAGCACCCGCAGAAAACATGACGAATGCAGCTACTGTATGCGGGCTTTGGCAGGCGTAAATGGCTTTCACACCGGGTGCGGGGGGAGCATGCACGGTGAATATAGCGGGACATGAGTGAAGAAAGTAAAAAGGGAAGAAGGAGCGATGAAGAGGTCGCGACAAACAAGAACATCAAGCCTTCGCAAAAAAGTGCGGTTCTAGGGGACAACGATGTTGCAGGCGAAGAGATGTTGGAAGCGCAGCCTATTTATTGGCGTGTTTCTGGAGAAAGCCCTCGATAAGGCCTCGGTGTTTTACTTGGGCAGAGTCCAAAGTGGCCCTGCCTCACTGTCGCCTCCTGAATTTAGTTATTTTTGTATCCCGCAACTTCAGTGCGTGTAGCAGTAGCTAGCCGAGTGCGCTGCTGTTACATGGCCACTGTTGCCTTGATATTTTACTTCTTGGCTGCTAAAGGACACATAAAAATTTTCTGCTGGGAATTCGTAGCCGGGTGTTCATGACAACCATCATTCAAATAAAATAAAAATATATCTTCATTGCTGCAGGTTTTGGAATAACAAACTTCCATCTGAGCGGATTGGTTTATTCTTTCTTCCTTCATTTGATTATCCCCTATTTCTTGGGGCGCGAAAAACCTTTAAAATTGATCAAATATTTCCGGCGTAAATTTCCGTGTGTTTGCCCAGATACACGAATTGACTAAAGCGCTTGAAAATGTATCCATAACTCGAAAATTAAAAGATCAGTGAATACGAACGGAGATGTTTTCAGCGAGAGCTCCGGATATTATGGCAGCGGTAGTGAAGAAAAAAAAACTATTCAATGTTGATTCACGAATAAATAGAAGCGCTCTAAGAAATTTTGGGCACACTGCCTATATGATTTGCCTCATTACTCACACACGAATGAATCAGGAACCACCTTTATAGCACTGAGGAGAGCCCCTTTCGTTCTACAGATTTGTGGCTCCTTTTGGAAAAATACACAGACTGTCAACTCAGACAGTGTATTCCATGGACTTACTTGCTCGACGTTGCAGGTGTTGGAAGATATCAGCGTGTTGTCGGCACGCGGATTCGAACTTGAATCCGGTAGGCGTCCGTGTGATAAGTTCGGAATCGCTACACAAAAAACATCGTAAACGCTCTCTTCACGTCACCACGTTGAAATTGAGTCACAAAAAAAAAACACAATAAAAGGTGTCACTACCGATAATTATTCTTTGCTTCCATTGCTGCAGTTTCTACCCGTTGTTCTTCGGTCTACTGCCGCAATTTTTAACACATTCACATCAATCGGTGGTATGGTACAAACGCCAGGGGAACACAACACTGAACCAGGAGATTATCCACAGTGTTGCCAGAGGGGAAAGCACCGGCACGGGGATCGTTGTAGGCAATCCTGGGGCCATGGAGTCGGCGAGAGCCAAGCTTTACACACTCTGATACCGACTTCTTCACGTGGAACGCAGTGTTTGAGGATAAACTTCATTCGCAATGTAGCTTCGTTGACGCCGCAGCCGACCATTCGTAAGAGTAGCACAGAAGTTTGCTTTCCGAAGCCGCGCTGAGGAGCTGGGGACAGCAGAAACTAAAAGAACGCGAAGCGAGACGACACCACCGGCCTGCGTCGAGATGAGCTTCACGGGCCAACCCAACCTTCCGGGCAGCCCGCGTCGTGATGACTGTTCGCACCCGACTCCCGGGGTTCCAACTCCGGAACTTCCCTCCTTCTCATCCCCCCTTCGCATCACTTTTTCCCTCTCTCATACCCTTCTCTCGCGCAAAGAGAGAAAGAAAGCTTTTCCCTCGCCCACGCAGCCGGAAAGGAGAAGGGCGCGCCCGGGACGTAACTGTCACGTGACGCATGACGACCTGAACACGTGGTGACGCCACTGTCTCTTTCTTTCCTTTTATTTGATATATTGCAGCATCGACCAGCATCGCGGCTGCTCTTCCGTCGTTTCGCTGCCTCGCTTTGCTGTTTTACGGGCGAACGCCTGGCTGGCTCGTTGAGCAGTTGGTTGTGCGAACAATTGCAGACCGGAAGTGCGTCAATCGACGATGAGCGTCGAGTTGGTCGGAAATTTTGGTTTTAGTTCTACAGGCAAAATATAAAATAAAAATGGAAAGACACAAGGAAAAGGCAGGCAACTAGGCAATTTCACTCGGTTAAGGACCCGTGTGTGGGTGCACTTCTTAGTTCGTAGAAAAGTTAGAACAAGGAACCAAGCTCCAGTTCCTGTGATGTTCTGTTCGTTGGGAAAAACGAAGCTCAATTGTGAGCTTGCTTTTTAAGTGCCTTTCACGGGCTGCAACCGAGCAATCTCGAAAGTGGTAGCGTTCCGAAGAAAACGGTTTACAGTTTACAATTTATTGTGGTTTATCATTCCAAAGCGACTCACACTATGAGGGACGCCGTAGTGAAGGGCTCCAAAATTTCAACCACCGAGGGTTTTTTAGCGTACACTTACGTCGCACAGTAAGAAAACGACTAGATCATAAGCAAGGCACGGCCGGGGGCCTGTCGGCCTGTAGTGCAGACACTTCGTTTCTGATGAGCAAATCAGCAAAAACAAGAAACTAAATCAAATCAGCAAAAACAAGAAACCAACTCAGGAACGTTGGCCTTATTATTGGTGTCCACTAACAAATATCATATGACTTCATAGGAATGAGTCACACCTGAAATGTTATTTCGAATACCATTTTTGCTCTTAATCATGCCCAGTGCCGACGTGAGAATGGTGCCTGTTGACTTTCGTTCTTTTAAAAAGCGAGGAAAATTTGTTATTGGTGGTCATTTCTATTTTAATCGGCACACTTGTGTCATTGGGTGACTAAAATTTAAAGAACGCATGCTAGCTCCGGCATTATTCTATTCGCACACAGTACTCCATGTAATTGTAGAACGTAGACGACTGGTAGAAAAGTCAGAAAGTGACGACAGATATAGACAGGGCAATAAACACTTGGCCGTGCAGGATTTTCAATAGCGTGCTCTGTTTTGTAGCTTCATCCTGTACATAGCTTCCGCGTGAGAATACGATTAAATCTGATGGTGTTTTGAAGGGCGTTTTTGGTGCTACGATTGATGCATTGATTTGGAGCACGCAGATCAGCTGAGAACTGTGAATATTTGCCTGAATAGGCACCCGAACGCCGTAATGGGAACCGCCCTTAGAGCGAACACCTGGTGGTAACAGAACAACGTGAAAGCCTTGCGGCCAGCGCTCTTCATGGGGCGCATTTAATACATTTTGTCATAACCGATCTATTCGTGAACTAACACTTGTATTATTTACTCAAAGGTTTTGTTGCCAAAATCTTTTCTGCGACAATTTTTGAGCTCGATCAATAGGGTTGCCACGACAAGTTTTTTTTGGTAAGGGAGGGAAAGCTACGGAGCCGAAACACGTCTTTTCTTACGCAGCGGAATATAGTCCCAGGTTGGGATGAATAGTTTTCTCTTAAAACAGCTCGCATAGATGGCGCCAGCTACACCATCAACACAGCGAAGCAACCATCCAGTGAACAGCGCGCACCACCAATCGGTCGTGCTGTATGACGGAGGTTTAGCTTTGTCTTCAATGCCAAGAAAAGTTGCCGCCAAGAGTTTCGCCGGCTACACGGCGACTATGCATGAGCCACGAAAACATGGCGCTTTCTACGTGCGCGCATATTTTTTTCTTTTTTAACACTGTATCTGTCGCATAACGCGAGTACGGCGACCGCAAAGCACAAAAATGAAACCGCACACATATATCGTCAAGAACCCAGCGGCAGGCTTAGCATAAGGCCGCAAATGGCCTCACACCACGGCCGGACTAAATGCAGCGGAGCGTGCGCGCGCTCCGCTGCATTTAGTCCGGCCGTGCTCAAACTAAGCCTTTTACGCAGCTTATAGCCCTGGTGCGGTCATTCATGTCAGTGTTGTGTACGAAGGCGGTACATACCATAAAGAAGCTTTCTGGCATTCCGGTACATTCAGAGCAACTTTGTCCGCTTGAAGCTTCTGTCGAACTCGAGTGCTAGAATTTAAAACAATTAAATGGTGATAACAATCCTGGTAGGGCGCATGATCAGCGCTAGCTGGTTCACATTGTGGTTTTCTATTCGCTGCCTCTGGTTTCCCGCATGTGTTTTGGGAATGTTACAACGAGTGCTTTACGGTGTGAGAAATGTGTTGGCACAGACTTGAGCATGTCGTCGAGCTGCGTTTTTGTGGGAAGCGTTCAAAGCACAGCGCTCCGCTTTCATGGCCCTCCCGCAATCCGCCTGATGTCCACTGGTGGCCTCATAATTACTGCTGCGCCTGCTGCTACGCAGGCGCGCAGTATGCCGCGTCATGAAGGGATATCAAGATGTTACCAGGAGCGGCGTTGCAAGGCGTTCGGCACCGCCTAGTTGCGACCGCGCGCCTCGGTGGACAGCGCCGAAAGTGGAGCGAGGCACGAAGCACGGAAAGTGTGCAAAGGATGGCCATGTGACCAACGCACACTGGGTGGTCAAGACGAGGACGACATCCCTCGCTTTAACAGCTATCACTATAAAAGAATGTCACAAAGCCGCTTGCTACCAAGCGGGAAGTGCACACGTGACTAGACAGCCGCGCTAAGTGGGGCTTAGAGCTCCCAAGTGCGCTTTGAGCCGAAGGAAGAGCGCTTGGGAATAACGAGTGGAACGCATCAAGCGCACTCTTTTTCCAGCAGTCGAGTCCGGCCCTGCTCACCAAAGCCCCCTCACAGACACCCATTCAAAGATTCCATAGCCTTCTCTACAGAACACACATCTGAGGTCGTCTGCTAAAATAACTTTGTTGATTGCGTAGGAAGAAACATCTGTCAGGGCGCAAAGTAGTGTCACGTGGTTAAGAAGAGCGAGCCGAGAAGGTTGAGCGATGCTGGCGCGCGACAAAGATATTTGGAGAGGCTCTGTCCTGGAGTGGATGTGATGCATTGCAGCATTGGCCCGCTGTGTGGTTGGGCGCGCATTAGGATACCTTCAGTAGATTTTGGCTTTAATTTTTCCAGGTTGAAAACGTGGTTTGTGCCTGCCCTCAACAAAGAGAGCAGTCACAAATACACATCATCATCACAGCGTGAGGGACTCTGCGACACACTGATTTCCACTAGGTGGCTAGATGCCACGTTGCCGTTTCCCGAAGCGGGCGCTAGTGAAACCATCGGAAGCTGGACGGCATGTCCCAGAAGATGTCTGCTGCGCTATGCCTTCAGTTTGAACCCTGTACCGACTTGCCCAGACAAATACCTTACAGGCGATGTCTCGTCTCATAGATGGCGGTTGGTGCTTATCGCTTTAGGGTGTCATTTACCTTCCATACGTGCTTTTAACCTAACTACATAGCGCAGCCACGTTTCAGCTGCACAGCGCGAGACGAGCTATTAACGAGAAAGACGGATGCTGCAGCGAGCATGACAAGCGCTGTTAGAAGTCGCTTACACCACGCATCACGAATAAAAGCCCATTTAGGCATAGTTGGGTACAGTAGGAAACACTACTTGGTACACTCCGTCGAAAAGCAGTAAAAGACCTTTTGGAAACTTGCCCCTGTAAAGGCTACTTTGTTTCTTTCGGCAGTGCATTAGGGAAAGAGCAACTTGAGTGAAAAAAAAAAAAAAGCCGGGGAGCTAAACGTGTTCGAGAACTGTGGTGCCTTAGTCGCTTGAGCAAACAGTTGGCATTTGCCCGCATGGCTCTGATCAGCAGCAGTTGATTCAAGGTGAGGTAGTTTTCGTTTGGTGTGCTTCACTAGGAGAGGTTTTAGTGTGGTTCACGAAGCAAAACTGGTTTATGCATGCAAGCTCCTGCCTTTCAGTTGGTGCTTTAATAGGTTTTTTTAAGGGCGAACAGCGCGGAAGACGTAGGCTGAAGCAGAGAAAACGCAGGACGAGCGCTGACTAACAACTGAAGGTTTAATCGCTGGAACCGAGACAGTAGAAGAAAGAGTAGAAAACTGAGCTAGTTGGTTCATACTTCTTGGTGGGAACAGCCGAAATAACAAAACGCAGACACACAGAACGTAGACGAAGCTGACTGTCAACTAAAATTTTATAGGAAAACCCGCGCTTTTTGTTTCTTTGTCAAAAAGATCTTGCTTTTATCTCCCGTGGGGTTCGTTCAACAAGGAAATTTCTTTTCTTGATAGAGAGATTGATGGTGTACTAACGCACTGCTGTCCTGTTTCCCGTATCGCCAATGCCTCAAGGATCTCACGTGTCACTTGGTCTGCAAACCTTTTCATGACTTGAACTTCATGCAACTTGGGCTCACACTTGCGCTCTTTTTTGCCTTTCTTGTTTTCTTTGCAATCTCTGCAATGCAGGGCTAGATTGCTGCTTGGGGCACCTGATAGCGATGATGCATGTTCTCTATCCTATCATTAAGGCACCTTCCCGTCTGCCCTATATACTGTTTGCCACAGGCCAGAGGGGTATTGTAAACCACACCTTTAACACACTCGCTGAATCTTGTTCGGTGTGCGATCTGGCATTGCTGCTTCTTTTGCCTGTTGATTCGAGCACACATGCTCATTGCCTTGTTCTGTGCAGAGCAAACAACCCGGACCCCGTGCCTCTTGCCAATCTTCATGAGGTTGTGGGTCAATCCATGAACATACGAAACCACTGCTAATTTCTCCCTTTCATTGTCTTCTTCAGGTCCACCTTTCCTTCCGTGCGCTCCTTTCGCTTTCCGCAGCAAGCCCAAGTTGCATGAAGTTCAAGTCATGGAAAGATACGCAGACTAAGTGACACGTGAGATCCTTGAGGCATTGGCGATACGGGAAACAGGACAGCGGTGTGTTAGTACACCATCAATCTCTCTATCAAGAAAAGAAATTTCCTTCTTGAACGAACCCCACGGGACATAAAAGCAAGATCTTTTTGACAAGGAAACAAAAAGCGCGGGTTTTCCAATAAAATTTTAGTTGACAGTCAGCTTCGTCTACGTTCTGTGTGTTCCTTTCTGTGTCTGCGTTTTGTTATTTCGGCTGTTCCCACCAAGAAGTAGAAGAAAAGTGTGCCTAATTTTCAGACTATTGTATTTCAAGAACACTGACAACATTAAGCATATTTTGCTATCCTTAATTTATTTTTAACATTGCTTTTGTTAGGATCGAAGTACGTACATGAAACTCTGGCACGCCGCTCGGATTAGGAGGGAGGGGTAAATGTTCACGTTGAAGAATAAAAAAGCGCACAAAGATACCTTTCATTACGTCAACTTGCGTGAAGAGTATGCAGTATGAGCAAATATCCTAAAATTCAGACCATACGTTGGTACGAATTTCATGAATCTTTACATGCATACCTAAATTTCACGTAAGCTTTCTCAATTGTTGAGTGCTTTGACTCAACTCTGTGAGTGCAACTTTCCGACCATATTTGCAAGGGAGTGTTTGGAGGCACAGAAGCAAAAAGTTACTTGTTTTACTTAGCACGAAGTTTGGTATTTGGGAAAGCGGAAATGCTTTCAAGTGACTAACAAGAGGTTCCTGGCTTACACCTTAGGCTGTATGCAGGTGACTGTAAACCCGAGAATAAAGTTTTTTCCCGTATAACAAAATGGCGAACTGCTGGCGCTTACTTTTTCGTTCGCGGAGCTTTCTCTGACTAAAACCCGGCAGCACGTACGGCGCAACAGTTTAACCTGCAACGCAATAAAAGTGCCGATAAAGCAAATAAGCATTGTTTCGTCATTGCGTCACTTCATTACATTCTTGTTCGCGCACTTAGAACCGAAATCTCATTAGTGGGCAAGTAGCGGTGTCGCCAATTTGGATACTTCTACGTATTGAGAAGCTTCGGCAGTCCACATACCTCCTTTAGATTCCTAATTTACTTGCTTCCTGCATTTTTTTCTTGCCATGGAATTAACGTATGAACCAAGCGTGCATAGCTGCCGCGTGCTCGTTTCCTCTTCAATCAATCTTATAATCAAGGAGTTTCCACGAGAGATGTCGACCGCTTTCATCAATCAGCCGTTGCATGTCAGCTAAACATGGCTAGGAGCCTGAATTTGCCTAGTCCATAAATTAGAGCCACTTCATCATCATCATCATCATCATCATCAGCCTGACTACACCCACTGCAGGGCAAAGGCCTCTCCCATGTCTCTCCAATTTAACCCTGTCCTTTGCTAGCTGCCGCCACTGTATCCCCGCAAACTTCTTAATCTCATCCGCCCACCTAACTTTCTGCCGTCCCCTGCTACGTTTGCTTTCTCTTGGAATCCACTCCGTTACCCTTAAAGGCCGATTCACACGACGGACCGTTCGCCCGCGGCCCGCGCACTACGTATTCATCCGTCAGCACATTTAGAGGCGCTCTGCCGGCCGCGGCCTCTCACGGCCGGTAGCGCGCCTCTAAATGTGCTGACGGATGAATACGTAGTGCGCGGGCCGCGGGCGAACGGTCCGTCGTGTGAATCGGGGCCTTAAGGACCAGCGGTTATCTTGCCTTCGCATTACATGCCCTGCCCAAGCCCACTTCTTCCTCTTGATTTCAACTAGGATGTCATTAACCCGCGTTTGTTCCCTCACCCACTCCGCCCTCTTCCGATCTCTTAACGTTACACCTATCATTTTCCTTTCCATAGCTCGCTGCGTTGTTCTTAGCTTAAGCTGAACCCTCTTTGTTAGCCTCCACGTTTCTGCCCCATAGGTGAGTACCGGTAGGATACAGCTGTTATATACTTTTCTCTTCATGGATATTGGTAAGCTACCATTCATGACCTGAGAGAACCTGCCATACGCGCTCCACCCCATTCTTATTCTTCTAGTTATTTCCCTCTCATGATCCGTATCTGAGGTCACTACCTGCCCTAAGTAGACATATTCTCTTACTACTTCTAGCACCTCGCTACCAATTGCGAACTGCTGTTCCCTTGCAAGGCTATTGAACATTACTTTGGCTTTCTGCATGTTAATTCTTAGCCCCACCGTTCTACTCTGCCTGTCTAGCTGATTCATCATGCTTTGCAGTTCTTGTCCTGAGTGGCTTAGCAAGGCAATGTCATCAGCGAATCGCAAATTACTCAGGTATTCTCCATTAACTCTTATCCCCAACTC
This sequence comes from Amblyomma mixtum, assembly GCF_055824585.1. Taxonomy (NCBI): domain Eukaryota; kingdom Metazoa; phylum Arthropoda; class Arachnida; order Ixodida; family Ixodidae; genus Amblyomma; species Amblyomma mixtum. The sequence continues at coordinate 1,641,535 of NC_143012.1, forward strand.
TTCCCATTCCAGTTCCCGGAATTCCTCCTGTAAGCAGGCAGTGAAGAGCATTGGCGAGATCGTGTCTCCCTGCCTGACACCTTTCCGTATTGGAATTTTATTGCTGACTTTATGGAGAACTATAGTAGCTGTGCAATCGTTATAAATATCTTTCAATATTTTCACATAGCACTCTTCCACACCCTGATTCCGCAATGCCTGCATGACAGCTGAGGTTTCCACTGAGTCGAATGCTTTCTCGTAATCAATGAAGGCTATATATAGGGGTTGGTTATATTCTGCGCATTTCTCTATCACCTGATTGACAGTGTGAATGTGGTCTATTGTCGAGTATCCTTTACGAAAGCCTGCCTGATCATTTGGTTGACTAAAGTCCAAGGTTGTCCTGATTCTATTAGCGATTACCTTAGTAAATACCTTGTAGGCAACGGACAATAAGCTGATCGGTCTGTAATTCTTCAAGTCCTTGACGTCTCCTTTCTTATGAATTAAGATAATGTTAGCGTTCTTCCAAGCTTCTGGTACTCTCGAGGTCACAAGGCATTGCGTATACAGGGTGGCTAGTTTTTGTAGCACAATCTCTCCTCCGTCCTTCAGCAAATCTGCTGTTACCTGATCCCCACCAGCTGCTTTCCCTCTTTGCATTGCTCCTAAGGCTTTCTTTACTTCCTCCTTCGTTACTGGCGGGATGTCCCATTGCTGTGCTCGACTGCCTCCCTCAGTAACTTGATGATTACATTCGCTACTGTATAGATTTGTGTAGAACTCTTCGGCTAATTCAACTATCTTATCCATATTGCTGATGACATTGCCCTGTCTGTCTTTTAGCGCATACATCTGGTTTTTACCTATGCCCAGTTTTCTCCTCACTGATTTTAGGCTACCTCCATTCCTTAGAGCATGCTCGATTTTCTCCATGTTAAACTTTCTTATGTCGGCTACCTTGCGCTTATTTATTAGCTTAGATAGCTCTGCTAGTTCTATCCTGTCTGTGGAGTTAGACGTCCTCATGCTTTGACGTTTCTTAATCAGATCTTTAGTCTCCTGAGATAGCTTGTTGGTATCCTGTCGAACCATCCTACCACCTACTTCGGCGGCGCACTCTGTAACGATAGCTGTAAGATTATCATTCATTGTTTCAACACTACGGTCGTCTTCTTCAGTTAAAGCGGAAAATCTGTTTTGCAGCGACATTCTGAATTCCTCTACCTTCCCTCTTAATGCTAACTCGTTAATAGCCTTTCGATTCACCAGTTTCCTCCGTTCCCTCTTCAAATCTAAGCTAATACTGGACCTTACCATTCTGTGGTCGCTGCAACGAACCTTACCGAGGACATCCACATCCTCTACGATGCCAGGGTGTGCACACAGTATGAAGTCTATTTCATTTTTAGTCTCACCATTGGGGCTCTTCCACGTCCACTTCCTGTTTGCTCGTTTGCGGAAGAAGGTATTCATAATCCGTAAATTATTTCTATCTGCGAACTCTACTAATAACTCTCCCCTACTGTTCCTAGAACCTATGCCATAGTCACCTACCGCCTTGTCTCCAGCCTGATTTTTACCTACCTTTGCATTAAAGTCGCCCATCAGCACAGTGTACTGTGAGAGCCACTTCATAAAGTGCAAAATACCTTGTTCATCAAGTACAACACAGACAGCACTAATCTCGCCTGTTTCGTTTTTAGGAAGCACAAAAATTTCCTCTCCTCTCCGGAATACATCTGTCGCACTTTGAAATATGTTTCCTAAACGATGACCCTGTGTGAGTTCTAATATTGGCTTTTGATGCGTGAAATTAACTGCTTCAAAAGGCAATCATTGTAAGGAAAGAACTTGAAATTGTCACTCATGTGTTGTAGAAACAAGAGGTGATTGAAAATCTATTCTGTTTGGCACTATTTCTGCTGCCTGCACCATGGTCAGAAAGCGACGTTTTATTCTTCATTTGGGTCTAATAAACTTTAACAGGTGATATAGTACTAGGGCATGTCGCTCTGCTCTCAATGTTATGCACTTACAGCGACTTGGAATAAATGACAGCTAACTTATCTGCATTCATAAACCTGAACTGAAATATCGTATGAAAGGAGAACCACTTATGTGAATGCATTAATATAACATGGGCTGGAGCCCATTAAGTAGAATGAAGCGTGAAATATGGGTTGCCGCCCTGCAGTGCAGCTATTGGAATGCTAACCTTCTATTAGCCGATTATTGATGTATTCGGCGCTGAAACCACTTTCGTTAAAATATGTTTGACAGCAGGCCGACAAAAATTATAGCGTAATTCAGATTCCTTACGTCATATGAAAACGCTATGGTACGTCCGCTTTATGAAGAAACATTCAGTCATATAAATTACATTACACATTTACTGTGTAATGTACCACCCCTCGGATGGTAATTTGAATTCTTTTATAGGTCACCTTGAGAGACTCCTGAGCTACGTTAGCAAGAACAGACGTAAGTTACTACTCGGAGGTGACGTTAGCGTTGACCTGCTCAAGTCGAATTCCGCAAGAGCATTGCTTCTGTCAACTGTAGAATCCAATGGTCATACAGTTATCTCAGACACGCCCACCCGTGTTAAAGCATGCGCAGCGACGCTCATTGATACCTTTATCACGAGCACAAATGCAGACGATACTTCATAAGATGCGCTGTGCTCCGATATAAGCGATCAGTTTCCTTTTTTTTTTCTTTTGAAAGGTGCCGTACGCCAATGCTTCAGAATGCAGACATATCATATCAGCGTATCACGCCCCGAAACTTACATGCCTTACTAGACTCACGGAAGAACAGTGGAACATGGTCAAATGCTGTAACTCCGCTGATGCTGCCTACGAAGCATTTATTCCCATACTCAAGCGCATTTACCACGACCGTTTCCCTGAAAAACGCATCAAAAAGAGTAGCGCCATAACTCGCAAGCCATGGATCAGACACTAATCATTGAAGCGAAGAAGCTTAAAATCAGATTATAAAAAATATGGAAAAAATTCTTGAAAACAATGTTGATCTATGACTTGAAAAAATTCGAGCCGTACCGCAACAAGTTCAACTCATTCCTGAGGAATGAGAAAAGTACGTATTTACGTAACCAGTTTGGTAGCGACTGTTGCAAGGGAACTGCTGATGTTTGAACCAAGGTCAGTGGGTAGCTGAATCGCGTGCAGGTGCGTTTGTTTGTTAATGACTTTATGCTGGAAGGCCGTCATATAAATGGTATAGCCCTTGCTAATAAATTCAATAAATTCTTTAAGGACGTTACCGGTCAAGCGCAGTGCTCTTTGCCTTCAAGATGCAAAATTAAGAGAATTACACACAACATATATCTACAGATAACGGAAGAATTTGAAGTTCGAGATATATACACATCTTTAAAGGACAAAACACGGGACACTGATGACATTCAAACTGAACCAGTAAAATGTGCGCTTTATGCTATTGCCCCGCTGCTTGCTGGCATTTAAAATCTTGTGTTATCGACGGATTGCTTCCCTAAGCTGATGCAAGTTTACAAAGTTATAGTTTTATTTAAAAGTGGAGGTGGAAATTATATACGCAACTATAGACCAATTTATATTTTACTTATATCTTCCAAACGCTTGGAAAAAATTACTCATAAGAGATTATCAAGCTTCAGTGAGAAATTTAATATCGTGAGCCCGTCGTAGCATGGCAACAGCACTGCTGACTCAGAAAGAAATTATCCTGAAAGCCTTTGAACTTAAACAATTGTGTATCCGAATTTACATTTACTTTTCAAAGGCGTTTGACCACCTCAATCACCAAACTCTCTTTAAAAAGCTGGAACTGTGTGGAATTCACGGGACAGCCCTGCATCTCCTTCAGTCTTATCCGCAGCACCGCGTTCAGTGCGCTAGCATTGGAAACGCTACACCCTTCTTTGAAGAGATCTATCCCGTTGTTCCCCAGGGAAGCATTCTGGGGTATAGTTATGACATCTATTAGCAATAACCCTGAGTACGTTATCTACGCCGATGATACTACTTTGCTCTTTCGAGGCAGCGACATGCAATCACTGGTGCGCACTGCTAATGGCACTCTGGTAGTAATAAATAAAGGGAGTGAATCAAGCTCGCTACTCATTAACACTGCAAAACCTAAAGCCTCCTTTTTCATCCACGACAGCGTGTGGCGCCAGTAGATTATGAACTATATCTTGGTAACTCGAGTCATGTTTGAGCCATTTAGCCATGTGTCGAGTCATTTAGCCGTGTGTTATCAGTTTGTTGGACATGTGGTACCAACAAGCCCAAACTGCCACCTTAATAGCCACGAGTTGGTGAGACACTTTTGAAAAGGCTCAAACCTGCTTCAAAAAATAATCTGACTGAAAAGAACAAAGAGAGCAGTTGTGGTAATTTCAAATGTTCACCGAGGACCCCTCTCGCCGGCGTATCGTTAGGGCTCCTGCTCACATGGACCTTGAGGAAAATGAGACAGCTGACGCCGCCGCCCGCGCGCTTTCTCACCGGACATTCCCTTCCGACCCCAACGATCAGGAACTCGAATTCACTCCAGCTTACACCTTCAAAGACATTGTTTTACTTTATTAATCTGGCCACAGTCTTCATCCCCGCCCGTGTAAAGGTCCCTCAAAGGCGGAGGAGGTGCTTCTCCTTCGCCTGTATACTAATACTTTGCTGTGCCCGGCAGCTCTCAAACACTTCGACCCTTCTTTCTCGGGCAACTGTTCGCACTGTGCGGAGAAGTCTTCCGACATCTACCACATGGTGTGGGCCTGCCTCTCCAACCCTGCTATCCCCCCTCACCCCAACCCAACCCGGGAGGACTGGGAGGCAACCCTGCTCGGCTGCTCTGACCTGCAGGTCCAACGGGCCTTGGACGCGCGAGCCCGGGCAGCGGTGTGAACATACGGAACCACTAATGGCCTCTTAGATTGGTTAGACAAATCAGTGTTTACATTCAGAGGAGCTTTCAACTTCTTTGCCAGCGTTTCAACCACTGCCAGCACAACTACATCAGGGAAACCAGACTCTTTCAATCTCGATACCTGCATATCGAAGCTGGCTTGCAGGGCATGGGAACAAGACTTTTTTTTAAGCTTTCTCGATAATCTCTTTGCCAATGGCCCTTGTCGTGGTTTTAGAGTGAGCGGAATCGTAGGGTAATAATTGTTTTTTTGTGCGGGGGCAAAAACACCAACACACATGGCCATGAGAGAAAGTAAGCTTAAGGTCTAGGAACTGCAGAGTGTTATTGACTGGGAGCTCATAGGTGAAGGTTAAACATGAAAGCTCCTCTGAATGTAAACACTGATATGTCTAACTAATCTAAGAGGCCAGTAGTGGTTCCGTACGTTCACAGGACCGCACACAATCTCAAGAAAGTGGGTAACAAGCACGGCGTCCCACTCGTTTTCTCGGCATCCTGCAAGCTGAGTCACCTGTGTGCCCGCATCGGAAGACATGCTTCCAGAAAGAAGAAAAATGAGTGCGGCGTGAAACATAAGAACCGCTATGTGGACTGCCAGGTTGGCGTAATACATTCGATTCCTTTAACATGTTGCAAGGTTTACATAGGACAGACAGGCCGCTCTATCAATATCCGCACTCGTGAGCACGAAATATCCATTGTAATAAGGGAGTAATTACTCATTGGCATCCACCCGAGCGCAGCCATACGCCTACAAAGGAAAGCTATACAGCTTTCTCAGAAACTTCGTAGTTAAAGAAAAATTCGTCCTGGTCCGGGGTTCGAACCCAGGACCACCGCTACACCGGAGCAGTTGCTCTACCAATTGAGCTAATCAGGACGGCAAGCTTATGGTAGGGCGAGATCGAATTGATCAATAACTCGAAGTGGGAACAGTGTTGGTCAAATGTTTAGGGGAATCCCCCAAGGTGGAGTAGATTTGTAATAAGGGAGTAATTACTCATTGGCATCCACCCGAGCGCAGCCATACGGTGGTTCTGGGTTCGAACCCCGGACCAGGAAGAATTTTTCTTTAACTACGAAGTTTCTGAGAAAGCTGTATAGCTTTCCTTTGTAGCCGTTGTCTAGAACACAAATGCATGCATCTCCTGACACAAGCCAGGATTCTACTCAAGCGCCGTAACGATAAAGCACTGGAACTTCTCGAGGCATATTTCATCAAAAAGAAAGGAAAAAATTGCACCAGTGACACGTCAATCAAACTTTATAATAGAGAGACACGTTTCCTCGAAAACGTGATGACCTGAATTCACCTAGTGTTTTTATCTCGTTTTTTATCCGCCTTATCTGCCTTTGATGCCCTTTGTTGCCAGTGCTGACATGTTTATGTATAAATGTCGATTCCTTGAACAAACCTCAGTTGCTAGTTTGCACCCGTCCCGTCATCTTTCTTATGATTGTTCCATGTGCGCATCCCATCTTTCTAATGCAATATGAACCAACTTGCCAGACAACGCATCCTGATGAGATAACTGGTTTCCTGATGCACAATTATTTGTATGAAAATGATGTGTAGCTTCACTTGAGCACTCGTCGAGAATTCATACCGTAGTAGCACTGCAGTATCAAGTGTTTAGACTAATGTTTCGCGGTTGGTCGACAAGGTTTATGGGATCTGAGAGAAGTGTTTTCCTTTAACAGAAGCATCGCTCGTTTCTGCGAACCGCTTTTCCTTGGAGGTCGCTGTTTTGAAACAGGTGTGCCAAAGTGTGAATGGCGGCTCCGAAGGCCATAAAATATATTAACATAGCAATAAACCTATGTTCCGGATAAATTGCAGTTGTAACCATGACAGTCTCTTCTTGTACGCATTCTACGGAAGTGTATGGCTTCGCTCAATGGTATACACTATTCAGAATCCCGCGGCGGTCGCATTTCGTTGGAAGTGAAACGCCAAAGCCTCGTGTACTGCGCGATGTCAGTGCACTTTAAGGAACCCCAAGTGGCCGAAATTTTGCAGAGCCCTCCCCTGCAGCGCCCCTCATATTGTGAGTCGATTGGGGCCGTGAAATTTATTGAAATAAAATCAAATATGCTGTATGAATGCAACGCAATATTCTCCAAAGTGTATACACTGCACGTATTGGTCATGTACGAAGTCTGGCTCAGTAGGCGGAGCACAGGGCACTTTGTTTGTTTGTTTGTTTGTTTGTTTGTTTGTTTGTTTGTTTGTTTGTTTGTTTGTTTGTTTGTTTGTTTGTTTGTTTGTTTGTTTGTTTGTTTGTTTGTTTGTTTGTTTGTTTGTTTGTTTGTTTGTTTGTTTGTTTGTTTGTTTGTTTGTTTGTTTGTTTGTTTGTTTGTTTGTTTGTTTGTTTGTTTGTTTGTTTGTTTGTTTGTTTGTTTGTTTGTTTGTTTGTTTGTTTGTTTGTTTGTTTGTTTGTTTGTTTGTTTGTTTGTTTGTTTGTTTGTTTGTTTGTTTGTTTGTTTGTCACTGGTGGCTACAGTCGGACGCAACTCAAGAACGAAGCAGCTCTTCGTTCGCCTTCCGGCCAATGGTGCTGGCCAATTCTCATGAGCTTGCTAGCTCAAAACAAGAGCTCTTTAGAGCGCCATCGTGTCAGAAGCAGACACGTGGCAGAAATTGGTCTCAGCGCACCTGTTCAGGCAACTTTACCTGTTGAGGGTAAAAGATCCTTTTAGAATCTGGAAGTCGGAAGAAGTAACGTCTGAGATAAAAGGGTTCAAAATAACCGAAATGTACGGGTTTTCGATTGACATCGAAGAAATTTATTATTCAATTCCGCACGAGAAACTGATGACCATACTTAGAGAAACCATTGAAGAGCAGGGAGTCGTTTCATTTCAAAACTCGGCCGAGTGTCGGTAGAAGGGTTCCTAAAGCTGCTGCGCGCCTATCTTGGCTCTACAATCTTCGCTCATGAGGATTCCCTGTTCGTCCAAAAAAGAGGGGTCAGCATCGGCTCTAAAGTAGCACCACTACTCAGTGACCTGTACCTGGCTGCATGCGACAAGAGAATACAAGAATCTGTGAAAGAAAATCGCATCACACAGATTTTTCGTTATGTGGATGATTTCTTGGTTCTGTGCAGAACAGAGGATTTAACAGACTTTGAGCGACTGAAGTATAGCGTACTGGAGACCTTTCGCCATACCTGCCCAGAGTTGAAATTCACCTACGAGCTTCCAGCCAAAGATTCGCTGCAATTCCTGGACTTACGCCTTGAATTCCAACCCGGACACCTATATTGGAGGTACGAGCCTAGGGCGAAGAAACAGTTTGTCCCTGTTTCGTCAAGCCATTCAAAGACCGTGAAAAGGGCAATTTCGAGTGCTGCTCTCCTGTCAGCTCTGTCATGGTCACGGTCTCGGCGTGACCATCACCTCAAATCTTAGCTGGGCAAAACATATTGACAACATTGTCGCGAAGGGAAACAAGCGATTAGGCTACATTAGGCGCGTCCTAAAACAGGCTTCTACGGACTCAAAACTGACAGCGTACAAGATGCTTGTACGGCCTTTACTTGATTACGCATGCGAAATATGGGACCCATATCGCAAAAAGTAGTCTGTCTCTAAGCTTGAGCAGATACAGAGACGGGAGCTACGCTTCATTTTCTCCCGGTATCGACGACTGGATTCAGTGACCCCTCTTTATGCCCAAGCAGATGTGCCTCTTCTTTCCCACAGACGAAAAGAAAAACGACTAACTCAGTTTTATTGTGTAATAAATGGTTTAGTCTTGGTTAAGAAAGAACAATACATTAACGAAGCAAAGACACGCGTCACTCGTAATAAACATAATAAACACGTCCAGGTAGAAAAATTTTTGAAAGACTGTTTTAAATACTTTTTTTTTCCTGCCACATCGTCCGATTGGAACAGCCTTCCTAACCACGTTGTGAATGCGCAATCTTGAGAGCAATTTGCTACCCTCATGTGCAAATATTTAACGCAGGAGTCCACATAATTTGTACATTACATTGACTGTGTTTTGTGAACTGTGTTTGACTGTACTGGCTGTTTTATCCTACTGGCCTGCGTTTATAAATTTTGATGTCGTACCCACTCCTATCTTAGTCCAGCAGGACTGATAGTATGTACAAATAAATAAATAAATAAATAAAAAGAAATCGTGTGAGCATCAGATGGAGACAAGTTTTCGGCGGCAGATTGATAGGCTAAAAAATGCGGACTACCCCGTTTCGATGCTCAGCAGCGTAGCTGAAGGCTTGCTGCGGAAAGTAAAAGGAGTGCGAGGAAGAAAAGGTGGACCTGAAGAAGGCATTGAAAGGCAGAAAGTAGCAGTGGTTCCGTACGTTCATGGGATGACCCACAACCTCATGAAGATTGGCAAGAGGCACGGGGTCCGGGTTGTTTTCTCTGCACCGAACAAGGCAATTAGCATGTGTGCTCGAGTCAACAGGCAAAAGAAGCAGCAATGCCAGATCGCACACCGAACAAGATTCAGCGAGTGTGTTAAAGGTGTGGTTTATAATATCCCTGTGGCCTGTGGCAAACAATATGTAAGGCAGACGGGAAGGTGCCTCAATGATAGGATAAGAGAACATGCATCATCGCTATCAGGTGCCCCAAGCAGCAATCTAGCCCTGCATTGCAGAGATTGTAAAGGAAACAAAAAAGGCAAAAAAGCGCGCAAGTGTGAGCCCAAGTTGCATGAAGTTCAAGTCATGGAAAGGTATGCAGACCAAGTAACATGTGAGATCCTTGAAGCATTGGCGATACGGGAAACAGGACAGCAGTGCGTTAGTACACCATCAATCTCTCTATCAAGAAAAGTGATTTCGTTCGTGAAGGAACCCCACGGGAGATAAAAGCAAGATCATTTTTGACAAGGAAACAAAAAGCGTGGGTTTTCCAATAAAATTTTAGTTGACAGTCAGCTTCGTCTACGTTCTGTGTGTTCCTTTCTGTGTCCGCGTTTTGTTATTTCGGCTGTTCCCACCAAGAAGCTCTTTATTTATGTTCAGCGAAATCAGGGGCGGACCTAGTTTGCGTGAGATGCGAGTCACAGGTCACTATATATATGGCTCCGCTGCAGCACAAAAGCTAAGAAAATAAACAACCTCCAACTCCCTCAAGCCGAAGAGGGAGTGCACTCGCAGTTTTACTCTTTGTCGAAGGAGGCGTTTCACTCGTTAGGCAATTTGGGCGGAGCAAACTGCTGCTAGAGAGAACACAGTAGCCGGTATACTCCATTATAGGGAGTACCAGTTCTTAGAGTGTATATTTTTGACACATCGAAAACACACTAAACACTGACGGTTTAAGGGAGGGCCACAAGGGGGCTTTACAGAACGTACCACTGATCCGTGGATGCAACGGTTTGTTCGACTATTTTCTCAAGCATTTCATTCCAGGAATGCCATACAACAGGCCCGGGGGAAATCTTGTAAAACTCTAGTTTGGGCCATACCAGTTTTTATTAGGAAATCTTGTACCCATTAGAAATCCGATCGGTACGCGACGGCAGTTGCGGTCGAACCCTGCACCTCCCGAACGCGAGTCGGAAGGATTCCCTACGAAAAGGCCGCTTATTATCGATAATTCTCGCTAAGAATGCTGTCCTCTACTATCAATGAATTTAGCTGGCTGGGTGGAGCTTGGTCGTAGGGTGTCTGTCTGGAAGAAGTTATGATGAACGAAAGGACGACAGAAAAGGATTTCTTTTTTATTGTCCCCGAAACAGGTTTTTTGGCGTTACATGAGACTTTTAGTACAGCGTACGCAGACATACGCAAAGGCATAGCGAATGCTATAAAATAGCGTCCTTCGTACAGTGTATGCGCCAAACGCTATTTCAAATGGAGGCTTTCTTTTTCGAATTTAGCGTGCGTGCTCTTGCTTACGCAAGGAAAAATAGCGTTGTCAACACGGCGGCGCTCCCGTCACCCGCTTCGGGTGAATTCGTCAATGTTATAGGGTTTTTAGGCATATTCACTGCCTTTAAATGGTACACGTGATATTCGCTTTGCCTTCTCCCGTCGACAGCAGAACGAATGAGAGATAAATTTTCCCTGTTATTGATTGCGTAACAATTACGCCGTCCTTAACCCTAACGAGATACCGCTGACTGTGGATTGCCTTGATTTGGATTTTTGCGCCAAGGTAGTCATAGCCTTGTCAAATGTAATCGTTTCGGCGGTAGGCAGAAGGGTCCGAACGAACTCAACTTGACGCTATTAAAAACCTTACTGGGTTGAGCTACCTGAAATAGACCCTGGCTCGACTGAACTGGCCATGGAAGTGGCTACCTATGCGATATGTCATGGATAATCTTGGCTAAGTGCGAAAAATGTGTCCCAAAATATTTTCACATTTTACACCAGATGATGCCACTGCGGCATGCGCTATCGTTGCGTCCGGGTCTGTATACGTTAAACTAAATGTGCTGCTGCGGTTTCCACTGTAACCTTCCGCTAAATGCTTGCGTATAACGTACAGGTGTGGCCAGAATAATACGGAGCGCAGGAACGGTCGCAGAAGTGCGGAGAACTGCTTATGGGCGCTACCTAGCTGTACCGTCTTGAACTGTGCGCTTGGACGCGCAGAGGAGGCGCCGGTGGCACGGACTCGCATTGTGCAGCAGGCTACCAGCATAGCCGCTTAACTGATGCGGCTGTCAGCAGCGGTCTCTTCGTCGCTTCCATCGAGGAGCGGCTCGCGCTGGGAACGGGTGCAAGACTGCCGTCTGGAATTGCGAGTTATATAACCCGCTCATGGCATTGCGGCCAGCGCTTCGCCGACGCTAACTCAGCCCGACATCGACGTTATACTCAGCCCGATTGGAGGCAGCCAACACCTGGCGATGTTGTCCGAAACAGCTCAGCGTCTTTCGTCCCTCAGCCTGAGTCGCTTTGGGACGTTAAACCCCCATAAATCAAATAACGCCAGGGTTGAAGCTAAGAGGGGCACTATGGCGGGCACTCTCGTTCCAGGTGTTCTTTTCTGGCGTTGATAGGAGGCGCTTATATGCAGTTTATCCTAGTTCCGCCACCTTTCGCGCGCTCCGTATTCTGGCCGCACCTGTACGTAAGCGCTCATAGGCGATACTAAAACTCTCTAATGTTCTACGGCAGCCTGAAGTGTGCTGCAATTATGTTGTCGGGAACTGGCCATTTCTAAGAATTGTATCTGACTAAGAAGGAATCAATTTCACAAATGCGCAAGTACTTTTCTCATTCATTGCCAAGGTGCAAACCGACTCATATTTTTTCACGCATTTGAAACTTACTCGAGGCATGGTTTTGAGGTGAGGTATTTTCTGAAAATTATAAGAATTCATTTCGAATACCGAGCAGGAAATTTGACAAGCCTATTATCTACATATTTTAATGCATTTATGAATACAAAACATGCTTAAAATGCAGTATGAATATCTCGCCCTATGCTACAAATGTAATAATCATCTCTAAGGGAATAAATGTAATTTAGTTTTTTTTCCTTCAAAAATGCAGGAACGTATTTGTTTGTAGTAATTTTATTGTGTCCGACGAACGGTTGACGTACGTAGGCCAAGTTTACTTGGACGCGCAAGGCAGCAGGTAGCTCGAGAGTTCGGCCGCGGTTCGGCGCCACTAGAGGGGTTAGCAGTGTGGCAATCTTCAGCTCGTTTCTGGCGCCCTCTCTCTATCTTTTAGAGCCGGCATCCCGTTTCGCGTATCAAACAAGGTTCACGCGGAAGCCTTTTTGCTTTCGAGGAGGCAGTGGTGCGGGCTCAGCGTGGTCGTCGAGTTGCTTTTGGTTATCTGTGTAAGGACGTTTTCGCATTTCCTTGTGCAGGTCGTGATGAAGCTCGTAGCGACAGCAAGGTGCACGTTGACGAGTGCAATTACTGCTGCGCGCGTGCCTTCCGACAAGCGGCGGCATCAGCGCTTGGCCCCTCCGGAAGAACGGCAGCAAGTGAAAGCAAGCGGCTTCTGTGGATGCACATGACCGGTGACCCACTGCGTCGCTTTTGCACTGCACCCTGAAGGTGAGTTCTTTATTCTTCTCAGAACGCGCATTGGATTCCGTAGAACCTTCCGTCCCTTGCCATCCGTGCGCGTTTTGTTTAGTGCAGTGCATGAACGCATCAAAGCTGGTTGAATGACCCACGAAGTTATTAGCGGATTCTTACGTGAACGGTACTTCTTCACGGATATATCAAACGCTGATTTCGCTTTAAATGTGTACCGTTTAATGTGATCATTTTCAAGGACTTGTTCCCTACGGAACTGCATTTGGCGGTTTCTCCGTCATGCTCCCGTGGTCGCTGTCCCCGAAGATGCAATGAACGGTGCAGTAAAACAGTCATATAAGGACGTCATGGGCCTGAGTACAGCGTGTCGGCATTTAGCCTCTCGCTTTTGGGAAGCACAAGTGAGCAGTGTCTTTAAACTTTCGTGGTTTCGCTTGCGCTGTCTTTAAGCATGAAATGAAACGGGAAGAGAACAGTTGAATCAAAAGCGCGGTTGAGTTTCACTTCGATGTCGCAATAGTCGTTTCTTGTAACTGGTAACGCACCGTATCTGATTTTCTTATTTAGACGCTTCTACGTTTACGATTTCGTGCACGCGCTTCATTTATCCGTTTTTTTTTAAACTATGATACTATCAGTATGAAACGAAAGACGAACTACGGAGCGCGTGTCCAAAGGTCCAGTTTACGCCGTCGGCCTGTCGTCATCATAGATAGGCGCCCTAATCCGGTTTGCGATAGTTTTGCGTCTGTTTTCTTTGATCATTTTCTCGCTCTGCCACTGGAGCGACGTATTTATACTTTCCACCGATGCCAACTTGCGCAGCGCAGGTGAGCTGGCGGCAGCGGCTGTAGGCCGCGTGGGGAAAGCGAGCGCTCTTGGCTCCCTGGATCGTCGTATTATCAGCGTCTGGCTGCGATGCTGGCATTGAAAAAGACCGATCGGTTGGCAGTCGCTGTCCAACGTAGTCGTTGTTGAATCGCTTGTTCTGGCAGTGAGCAAACATGTGTTGCCGTACTGCTCAGGTACTCTCGCGTCGAATTTTGTCAACATGGTGCACAGTGCAAAAGCGAACAACTACGCCCAGTTTGGCTGCCTAATGAACGGCCGTTGAGACAATCTACGGCCACTTTTGTGCAAAAGAACGACTGTCCCAGAGCGCTAACAAGGCTTCCCAAGTCCGGTCATGTGTATGCGCTGTGTACGGAGGACCCCCACACAACACATAATCGGCGCCTTTTGTCGGAGATTTACCCGATGTTTTCATGCACCACAGACGCCGTAGCGAGAGGCCGAATCGCCGATCACTTCCCCTCGAATGTGTCTTGACTAAATGCGGCTCTCTGGTTTCATGGAAGCGCTGCTGTCATTGGCCAGTATCCGAGCTTCGATCCCAGGATCGAGGGGAACCAAATCCGCTACCAACTTCTGTCGCTGCGCCTTTTTCCTCGATAGGCTCGAGCAGCGCTAACAAGCGCAGCTGCCCGATCGAGGTGGCGTTCGTTTACGACGTAATTACATGTAGCTGTCGCGCCCAGCGACTACCGGCCGAATCTCCGATGCACGCGGTTTCCAAACTGCAGTGCGACACGTGAAGAAAGCACGCTTGCAGAGCAGGAGTTCGTCTCCTACGTGCGCCTCAATCATGGCGGCGCATCGCAGCGGCGCGGCTGTGGGCAAGTGTATACCACCTATTAAGCATCATGGCCGGTTATTTCCTACGCACTCTCTTGTTTTTCTGAAGGCGTTAGTGCGTAAAGATTGTTTTGTGTTTTTTAGACACGATGGGGAAGTTCGTTTAAAGGGCATCACAGAGACTTTAGAATGCGTCGAGCTTAAAGGGGTCGAATGTGCGAAACTCACAGGTGAAGCGTGCGAAGTCATATTGGGCTAGCAGTTGAAGAGGGGCCGTAAACATCAATTAAAATTGCGATGCTTTGCTGGCTTCTCTGCCGCGCAAAGTACTATTTGAAGGAGGGGGGGGGGGGGGACTTGATGTGATGACGAGATCTTGATGCTTTGAAGAAAGAAAAGCAACGCCGCCGACGGCGTTGTTTGGCAGCATCCATTGACGCACGGCAGGGTATGGTTGACGGCAACGGAAATTTTAAATCTTACTGACCATGATGTCACTCTGAGCTTCGCAACTCTCCTCTAGCAGCCAGTACAGATTGGAATCCTTGAATATCGCGTAACTCTCAAAATGTGCTGCAGCAGTTCTTTAATTCCGCCAGAGGGAAGGCATGTACGCGAAGGGACATATCGTCTGTAGCTGGCTTGTGGCTGAAGAAACGCCGAAATAAAAACCTGAACTTCTCCTCTACCTTCAACACCTCCCCTCCAGCAATTCTGACGCCCCTGTGATTTCAATCCCTGGGGAAACCCTCGGTCATGACACTTCTTTCAGTCGATCGCGTTTCGTTTACAGACGCTACGCTTAGGTTGTTCAACTGTCACCCGCGTCACGGTCTAAGATTCCAGTGCACGTGAATGGAGTGTGATCCCCATGATACAGATGCAGATTTCATATGTTTTTAAGTCGCGACGCATCTAAGTATATGATTTTGAGTTGATAAAACACGGCTTTCGATGCAGCGCAACGTTCATTGGTTTGTGTCATTAGTGAAATCATTGAAGCCACACGATTCACTGTCATCGGGCTGTAGGATTTGCTTTGAACCGACACTGAGAACAAATTGAGGCTGGCATGTCTACAGGGCACTACGTTTTAATCCCAAAGTGATCACTCCTAGAGAAAACGGAGGCTTTTTGGAATATGCAACATACTGTATTGTATAATGTATTGTAATGAAATAATATACAGAGTGTTTAAGCTAAGACTTCACACAACTTTTAAAAATAGGCTTTTTGAGTTAGAAGAGCGCGTTTTTCGGCCTAGCATTGTCAGCGGTGTAATACATCCCCAGGATTCCGGCCCATGCGCCTCGGAAAACCGGTCGCGCCATCTCGCGACAGCCGGCGGCGCGGCGGCGCGTAACTGAATGGCGATGAAAAATAAAAAAATCAATATCTCATCACGCATAACAGTTACAAGCGAGCTCTGACCCTGAGGGGTTAAATACCTCATAAAGTTTCTTTTACTAAAGTTTCATCACTGTGGCTTAAATATTGCGTTTACCCTGCGCGATGAGATATGGTCACATGATGCCTATGACGAGGTCGCGAAAAAAACCCCACTTGTCCTCACTTGATCACTCACCGCTGCCATGATTTACAATATATCGGACTGCTCTAGGAGCTTTAGGTAGCGAAATGTCCCATCTTTTAAATGATGTTAAGTATTTTACATTTGAAAGAGGCTGAATTTTTCCCTGGCTATTTTTCTATTCATCATGCATCCTCAGCATCGGCAAGAAACGTGTGGCGCCCTCTCTTGGTGCGTTTGGTTAGGCGCACGTCTACGCTTTTTTTGCTTGCTTTAAGGAGATCAAGGCATGCCTTGTGAATGCGCGCTTTTATTAAAAGTGTCCCCATCGGATGTAGGCACACAAACATGGGCCGCTACAAGAAAGTGCTCGCCATGTATGGGTATTATAGAGGATTATAAGCAAACTCCGGAGCTTTACAGACACATTTACTATTGCAAACGCATACAGTGGCTACTTGAGGATGACTGATAGTGGAAATGCGTGCGCATTAACTATACAAAGCCACGAAACTTAGGTATTAGCGCATTAATCGCTACATCTTAAAGCTCAATAGCGTTCAGCTCTTCGAAAGTTTAGGCGATGCGGTCAAAATGCAGCAGGGATGCGTTGAAATCAGTGTACCTCTGTAGTCTCTTTATTGAATATAAAGCTATTTCTGTAAGGGTACAAGCCCAATCAAGCCGAATTCGTTTGGCTTCTTGCTGTACTCCTGTCATCTGTACATATATAGATGCCCATAAGCTTGTACGTTGCAAGTACTGCAGGATTCTATGCAAGAAACCTGGTGCTCTATTTCGTGCCTGTTTCACTAACTGATTGTGCGCATTAGGCAATTTGTCCAATGTAACAATTCGTAGTGTGGTAATTCACAGCATTTCTTCTAGGTTGTTAAAGTGCCTCCCGTTATTCGATCATTCACCGTCGCTAAGGGCTTTGCCATTGCCGTAATCGCTGCTAATTTCCGCGTTCATGTCAAAAGTGTGTGCAAACTATGAAGCGATAACGAAGAGTTCATAGAACGGCAGGTAGTGAGCTATTCTGACAAATCTGCCATTTGCTGTGCAGGAAGCTACGCCTTTTCCCATAGCTGCAACCCTGAGGCAAATCCAATTAAAATTTTATGACTATAATTTGCATTTATTTGAGAAGTAAACGCCAGCCAAATAAGTTCTTCTAGGATAACACGACGTTTCAAAGCCGGCTCTGTTTCTGCTTTAAGGCGGCAGCTGGGCGCTCCATCCGGGCCACTTGCGCATTGCGCCGCTCGCGCTGTCCAGTTGCGACAGGACGCTACGTGCACGCGGCCTAGAATATGCAGTTAATTTACGCGCGTTGTAAATGTGTACAACAATGCTTAGGCACTAGTTTGCGAGCGGCGCGAACTTGATACTTTTTTGCATTTTGTGAATTGTCTACAAAGCTTCCCCGTCTTTTGTGCCGGTCGCTTTCCTCCGCACTTTTCCTCGCTATCCTCTCCCTGTCACTTCCCCGGCTCTGAATTCCGTGAATTCCACCGGCTGCAGCTTTCGTGCTTCCTTTTTGTATTTTTTGTCAGTAAACGATTACTACTACTTCTTGAAGGTGCGACTGCGGGCGCGTTGCGGAGCCTTTTTTAAGCCCACATAAGGTCGACCGCAGGGTCACGGAGCTTAAACCGTGGATGTAGGAAAAAGGAGTGGTTCCCAGAAAACATTCAACATTCTCCTCCGTCATGACTCAAGTAGAAGGCTTCTGCGCAGTTTGGTTCGGTTTCCACCATAATAGTGCCGTCAAAGTCACCCCTGTGGTGGCATGGCTGGGAAGTACGGCCACGCGCTTCTGTTCATTTGCTTGACATAAGCTTTGTGCTGCTTCACTCTTTCCGTCATATTGTTGGTGTCCCAACCCTAAGCCTCGTTTACATGAACCGGACTGCGGTAGATCGAATCGGGGGGTCAAGTTGTGTAAGGTCAGCTCGACTCGACGATTGCGTGTTTACATGAACTAGATTTCAGCGAGTCGAGACCGGTTCAACTGCAGCGACACCAAGCGTCGAGCAGCGCAGCGGGTGAGGGCAGTGGCAGCCTCCAAGATTGCGGCACGGCACCGCTGTCTCGCAGGAGCGATGGCGCAAGCGTAAAAACAGGATCGTAATTTATGCTCTCCACTCCCGCTAACCCGACTCTTCGTCTCTATCCGGTTTACGTGCTATCTTCCGTTGGGATTGAGCGAGTACCCCCCCCCCCCCCCCCCTGCAGCGGAGTTGACTGGACTCACTTCCTCGACTCCCGGAACCGACTGTGCGGTGTTTACATGAAACCAGTAACCGGTTTTCAACTGAATTCCTCAACTAAACCCCTTCAAGTAAACGCCGCTCTAGACACCATGCACTCGAGCAGGGTTTTTGCGTACCACGCCTTGCATCTTTTCTGTAGGACGACGGGTCTTCGGGACAGGGGAAGAGGCGCCTGATAATGATGTCCGGCTGGTACCCAGTTTCCACCGCTTCCTTTCCGCGAATGCTGGCCAAGGTTTTGCTGACGCCTTTTACGTACGGATTGCATACGCGTTTTTGCACCTGGCGTGTACTTAGCCTACGCGTAGAATTGTTTTCGTTGCGTTTTTTTCCATAAGGATGTTTTCTTTTGTTGACAAGTTTTAATGGTGCAAGGGCCGCCTTGCACCAAAGAGCGCCATGGAACAGTGTTTTCTCTACATAAGGTTAGGTGAAAGACATTTTTCGAGTCAATTCACCTCAGAGAAACCACGAAAAAATTTGTATGCATTGGAAAGCGATAGGTACCCGGGGGGCACTGTGAATCGAACAACCGAACCGCCCGCGAACCGCATGCTCAAAGCACTGCTATCGCTGATTTTAAAATAAATAAGGAAGAATTGGGCATCACTTTCAACCTAAACTTGCTTGAATTTCACGCTACCCTTCCGACACAACTCTTTGACAATATGTTCCTCTCAGAAAGGCTATGACAACGAGACACAAGATTCGCAGAATTAAATGGATGACGAACACGGGGAGAAAAGGGCGTTATTTTCAAGAGGTACGTAGGCGACCGGTTGCGGGGGTAAGGGGGAGGAGAGAGCAAAGGGCAGTAGGGAGAGGGTGCTGTCTCCTGCTGTACCTTTCCGTGCGCCTTTCTTATTTTCCCCTTTTACTTTTCCTCGAGCCGTGGACCGCAGGCCGAGCTTTCTTCTAAAGTGCGCTGTTTTTTTTTACTTCCGACGCTGAAGAACGACAAAGCTGGCGCGTCTGCCAAACCGGTCCTGAAAGGTCTCATGCATGAACGCATCCTTGCCGGCTCACGTAAAAAAAAAAAAAAAAAAACCCTTACAGCTGCTAATATGCCACTCCTGACTGAAGCGGTCAAACATTTCCCAAAAATCCCATCAGTTTTTGGAGAGAATCAGTTGCATTCTCTGACGTCCTGGTTACGCAGGACTGCCACCAGCTTTGTGAAGAGAGCAGTGCAAGGCACAAAGAGTGGCACAAAAATAAATTTTCGTCCATTTGTCGTGGCTACGGCAAATGCGAATGTGTTAGCACTGCGGTTTCGATATTCGAATCCACTGATCACGGCTGCAAGTTGATGCAGAAGATACCCAAAGCACAGCGCGAGAGACGGGCAGTTTAGGACACGGGATGTTCGGCTGCGGTGATGTAAGAGCGAGTGCTGTGCTGCTGAGGTGTGTCGTATTACGTGTCATGTCGATCTGCTACTGTTTTCCATATGGTTTGAACATGGTTCATGTACATAGAACAAAAGGCAGTGATGTAGTGGTCTGATGCAGTGGCCAGCAAAACTAATTTATTTATTTATTTATTTATTTATACAATACTGCAGGCCGTTAAGGCCCAAGCAGGAGCTAATCTAATCGCGCCGTCCGGATTCGCAACCCACTCAGTCCGTAAGGTATTTTCTTTTAGTTAATTTTATTTAAGGTCAAGAAAACTCCAGACATACAGACGGACCTAGGCGAACACTAAGAAGCCTCACCACCGGGTAAAAAAAAAAAAAAACTTTGATCGCATCAGGTCGCTGTTGTTCCACTGCCATGTGGAGCAAGACCTTTCTGCGGCCACGTAATTCGTGGAAGCTTCGAAAACCACGTGTCCTCAGCCTGTGTGTCAAGAAACCAGCCGTATTGCGTTTATTTTTTCTTTTCTCACCCAGCGTGTTCAAGGCGGGCTGGCTGTGCGGCTGCCCTCCGTGCTCCCTTTGTTGGCGTGCAAGAAAAGGAAAAGTCGGGTCGCGGCTAACAGGGCTCTGTGCCTTCTTCGTGCGACTTCGAGCGATGATTTGTCAAAAATTACTGCAAGTATACACATCACATAAGACATGACTAAACGTCCCATAAGCGGCACAGAACTTTTTCGAGACAACGGGACAAGATTTTGCTGCGATAATCAGAGAGCGGAGCCCTAAAAGCCTGACAGTTGCTATCATTAACATGGTCGGGAAGGTATCTAAACTGTGAAGGATGAGGTAAATGGGCATAGATAGGACGAGATAAGCTCACGAGCCTGGACAGTGGTTAGATGGAGAGTGAACTGAACAAATAATGGAACTTAAGAAGTTTGACAGCCACGAAAAAATACATTTGCGTTGAGGAGCCAGAAATTGAGGTAGCTTCGTTATTGCGTTTAGTAAACGTCCTACATAACGCTAATTGTTTTTTGTCTTTACGAAAGTAATTTTTAGCTCAAATTTTTTTGTCTGAAACTAATTTCTGCACGCCAGAAACGGTTTCAGAACCAGCCGGGGCATTGTCATATCGGCTAACAAGAAACATGTGTCATAAGCTTCAATCTCAGTTACAGCACGAACACCTTAAGACACAAGCCTAGTGTACATGAGCATAAAGCGTGGAATAGGAGACTTTAGCGCTGCACCCAGCTTCTCCCCATGGGACGGTCCGCCTTGCCATGGTAAAGGGGCTTTTGCTCTGAAGAAAAGCTGACGCACAGAGTTTTGCTTAGGGCCTATAGCCATCATGCAGTATACTTACGAGCTTACTTCATTTTTTGGTTTGCCTGCGCGATGTCTCATAAAAGCCCTATCGCAATTGGCAGATCACGCCGTGCGCTTTCCATGCTGGAAGAATGTGCTGATCGCACTTTCAAGATTATGCTAAGAGCGGCGTCGACTGCTCACTTCCAGAAGGTGAGCGCGCACGCTTCATTCAGAACGCGCTTGGCAGCGCTGCAATGCAGTAGTGCAAGAGCGCAATGAAGTGTGTTTTCTTTTTCATATTTAGCGAGCATTCCATGAAAACTCGAAAAAATGGCCACGTACGTTGCTACAAAAAACTGGATCGGTTCTTTCGTAACGCCCCTGTACAACTTAACAAAATGCATGTTCCCTTACAGTAAACGTTAAAATTATGTATAATTGATCTTAAATAAGTAACTAATTAAGCGAAAATAAGAGATACTCTGAGGAGCGCCACACAGTGAGCAACAACATGTCGTTGGTTTCACCTAGCTACGCAGCAACCCTTTTTTTTTAATCTTTGGTTCAAGTTCCGTGAAACACCCTGAATAGATTTGGCCTGCAATTGCGTCTATCTGGAATGAGGCAGGGGCCCTTGTGCTTGCCTCGTCCTCTGGAATAATGACGCACGCACCTTATGGCGCCTCTTGGAAAGCGCTTGGGTGCTTTATTTCGTTGCTAAGGCGTTTCACTAAAAAACCTAGGGTTCCGTGTTTTCAGTATTTCTTTTTTTTTCCATTTGGCGGTTATATGGTGTTCATTTTTTCTCTTTGGTTCGATGCTTTTCGCTTTCTACTTTCAGTGCCGGAGAGAAACCGGCGTTTATCGGGATAGGTGTTGTAAAGCGGCTGTATAGTTACTGGAGAAAATATAACGCACCTGAATTTTTTTATTAAACACATACCAAACACCCTACCCAATGAATTAATGCCCAAACGAGTAAAAATAAAAGAGAAATGCTATGACAGCAACGGAACGCTGTACGACGTAAGGTTATTCAAAATTTTGGCGCGAATGTAGTTGGGAATATTGCCACCGCATTGAGCCTTTGCCAGTGATGGCATCGCTTGGATTGTCTGTACTGTGTGTAGTACATACACACGCAAATACTTGGAACGACGAACGCACGGCGCCGGATTTTCTCGTAATGGAACTATAAGGCTTTAAAGAGTATAAAATGTTATATTTACATGTAGTGAAAAAAAAATGGACACGTACATTGAGAGATTTGTCAGCCTTCGGAGGAATGCGGTCAGAAAGCACACGTTTTACATTTGCGCTTGATGGGGGGATGGCAAGAAAATCAAGAGATGGTTTTAACAAGACCGGCCATTTTCTACAGCGCGCTCTCCATAAGCTGTGAAACCAAACCTCAGCAGATGTAATTTTGAACAGCGATTATTCTGAGATCCTTCTTTCAAAAACGGGTGGTCTGCAGAGCTCACAACAGGCTAAAATAATCCATTAAAGACCTCTTTGTCATCAATTCCTGCTCTATGGACGGGTCCACAACTTGCACTTGATGCCAGAAGTCATCGCTATCAAGTGAGTTTTCGCGGAAGCTGCGCATATATTTCTCGCGGACTTCATAGCTTCTCGAGTAGCGAATATATAGGTCTTCGCACCAAACGCTGACCATTCAGGAAGGTATTGACCAGTGAAGGTACAGGCTAGATGAACCAGGATTGAGTACACGCGGCAGACAAGTGCCTCCTCTGATTACAATGATTTTATTGCTGTGTTTATTGCTTCGATGTTCTATACCACGTGATTACATTTCACAAAAACTATATATACAGTCATGTCTTCGGGGATAGCGAGTACTGCTAGCAGGCTCTCGAGCTTTTCACCTTTTGTTTGATTGCTCTCCAGAAACCAAGAACATGAATGAACGCTAAAAAAAAAGTACCAGCTCTCAGGGGAACCACAGTGGCAAGTTGCCAAACTGGCAATGAGAGAGACGTGCAGGCAATGTGAAAATCCCGCCGTATTCCCCTGGAGCCTGTAAGCACTGCTGAGCGGAAAGAGCAGAAGATTTTGTCGGGTGGGGAGCTTGGCCTGGGTATACTCTCGTGTCCTGTTGCGTTCCTCGTTACAGGAAACTTATGCCTGACCTACACACTTGAAAACCGTCACGCTGGTAAAGAGAAGACAAAGGAACGCGACAACAGAATTTGGTTTCGATTGAAAGGAATGGTACCAAGGACAGTTCAGTGCGGCTGTATTCCGGTGAACTAGAGAAAAAAAAGTAGAGTACATTTCTTCACTTGAAAGTGGCATTCTTTTCTTCAAGGACGGCTGAAAATCAGTGTTTATTGGTTTTCCAGCATTCATATCAAAATGCCGCGGGGGTCATTTTTCGGAGTTTAGCGGAGTTTAACGGATACCGAAAACACGGCATCTCTACTTGTAACAGGGTTAGTTGGTGCGATTGCAGTGTTAGAACTACGCTCACTTCAATAAACCGGCCTACGCGCATTCGTGTACTACCAGTACGTGTGGGTCTTTGTTCTGTACAGTCCAGCCAGCGCAGCTCTACCGCAATATGTTTTCCTCTTTCCGACTTTCTCACGGGAGCCAGATCGTTTTCAGCTTAACTTCCACACTTTCACGCAGCTGCTGCGCGGCTTCTAGAACGGATATTATAAAACGTTCCGCTGACAAACCACTTGCCCGAGTGCCTGGCATACCGAAGTTTACCAAACATGAACCGATGCTGCAAGCAGTACAGCGACGGCGTACGCCGAACGGGCGCCGAAAAAGGGCATGCACCTCCATGTTCTTGGTGCTGGCTGGCTAGCCCTCTGAAGCCGACGGAAGTAATTTCGAGCCGTGAAGAAAAGAGGTTGGGTGTTCTGAAGGGCAACTCGAACCGCGAAAAGTTCTGGGAACCTGATAGAGCTTCAAGCCATAAAGAAAAGAGTCGCCGAGAGCCCCGCTGTAATCCGAATGTCGTAAACCGGACCCCGCTTCCTACGCGTGCGCGAGCGCCCGTGCGTTCCGTTGGTGGTCCGGTGACGTCTATAGTGCGCATGCTTATACCGGTTCTGTGGTATTCCAAGAGCGCCCACCTTGAGCGCGTACGCCAAAGAAGGGCCCTTGGAGCACACTTTCAGCATATCGAGTGCCCTCAACAATTTTTCAACCGAACATTCTCGTTCGAAAAATGAGGGGGGAGATGTCCCTTTTTCAATATAAGACAGAAGTTGTGGAAAGGATGTGAGGAGCGGGTCGGGACAGGTACTTGTCAAGAGAACGCATCATGGTAACCTTTCGGAAACTTCTTTTTACACTATCTCGATGGCTGGAGGCGTGCGTCGAGGCTTCAGGTTCCGGCATATTAGGGAGCAGCCCCCCTCACGTTCTTCCAAGAACGATACAATGGAGGGCTACTGACTCATCCCCCTTCGCGCTAACCCCTTGAGCCAGCCGAGCAGGAAGTGGAAACGCGGTCTGTGAACGAGGGTTCTTGGTTTGAAGAGACCTTCATGTAAATAAGCTTTCCTGCAATGATCAACTTGCAGAAAAACGAGCGCCCTCTACAATTTTCCAACCGAAAACCCTCGTACGCAGACGGCAATCTCGCATTCTTCTTCGAAAAGGGAGAGGGGAGACGTCCCTTTATCTGTATGGGAGGGAAACTGTTGAAAGGACACAATAGAGCCGAGGCGCGAACGACAGGACCGGGTCGAGACAGGTACGCGTCAAGGGAATGCGTCATTGTAACCTTACACTCTACCTCGAAAGCTGGCAATGTCCGGCGGGGCTTCAGGTTCACGCAGATTTGGGGGCAGCCCCGCACACATTTTCGAAGAAGGACACAGTGCAGGGCTGCTGACTCATCTCTCCTCGCGCTAAACCCTTCGCGCAGCATTGTAGGAAGCGAAAACGTGTCTGTGAATGAGGGTTTTTGGTTGGAAAACATTTTCCTGTAAGTCAGCTTTACCGCAATTTTGCAAGTTGTCCATTCTACAAGTTGTCCATGTACTTCAGACAGAATGAATGCCGGCACGTCGAGAGTATGCTAGGATGCGTCAGCGGATATCAAGGCCGCCAAGCGACCCACAGTGAAAGCGGGTATCTTCCACGGAGCTACCTTTGTTGTCTGCATTCTCAGTGCACGCTCTGCGACGTATTAACATCGACAGCTGTTGAGGGCATGTTTCTTGGTTGTGCATCGTCGGTGTTGGCGTTGACGTCTGAGAGGTACGAGCACAGTTACATCACGAGTGAAAGAATAGTGAGGCCATGCGTATTGAAAGCAATATGAAAATAAATGCCAATAAGAAATACGAATTTCATCACCTGAAATCTCGCGTTCTACAGTGGTAATCACGTCCTGTGATTTTTGTGTTCTACTCTACTCTGAGCGTTTTCTTTTTGTTTTTGATATAGTGACATTGGAGCCTCGACGCTTTGTCGTCGCCAGATGATCTCTGGAGAAACGGAAAGTTTGCTACATTCGACTGGTTTCTAGCCACACAAGGCGAGAACACGCGGTTTTTGAAGCTTTCACCAATTACGTGGCCGCTGAAAGGTCTCGTCCGTTCACAATGGTTTGTTTTATTTGATACTGCACACAAGCCATAATAACACAGTGCACGCACGTTTCATGAGAAGGAACGAAGCAAAGGCACTAGGAAAAGCCTTTCAGCGTGCCGCATTTTTCAGTAAGTGAGCAGACGAGAACCACGGCCACTCGGTGATGCGGTTCCATTGAGCGGCCGTTTTTTTATCAACCGCCACCTCCACAAACTGGTAAAACAACAGCCAGCTGACGGGGTCGCATTTTTTGGTGCGGCACTAAGGCTTGAATTCTCGATTTCGACGTGGTCTGTCTGTATGTCTGAAGCCTGCTTCACCTGAAATAAAATAACCGAAAATGTTTTACGGTCGCGAGTGGGTTTCGAACCCGGGCCAGCGCGAACAGATCAATTTTAGACAACTACATCGCCGCAACCGAGCATCCCGCATCCTAAACTGCCAGTCTCTTGCGCTGTGTTTTGGATATCATTTCTTCAACAGAATCCGTGCGCAATGGATCCGAACACCGGAACCTCAGTGAAAACCGGAGTGCGGGCGCACCTGCGCATGTGGAGTAACCGCGCTAAATCGTCCGAAATTTATTTTTGTGCAACTCTTCGTACCACGCCATGACCACGCGCTCTGCTTTTAACAAAGCTGGTGGAAGTCCTTAAGCTGGTGGAAGGCATTAAAGAATGTAACTGATCCTCTGCAAAAGCTCTGATGTCATTTTTGGGAGATTTCTTTCGCGCATGGAGTGACCCTTCGCCAGGACTGACACATTACGGGTTGTAAGTTTTTTTTTTTTTTGTTATGACAGCCTAGAGACAAGAGTGCGTTCATGTATGAGACCTTTCCGGGCCGTTTTCGCAGAGGCGCTGACTCCGTCCTGTTTCACTGTAGGGAGCAGAAAAACAGCGCACTCCAGAAGCAACCACGGTCTGCGCTCTACGACTCGAGGAAAAGTAAAAGGGGGAAAAAAGAGAGGCAGGCAAAGGCACAACAGGAGACCCCCCTACTGTCATTTTCTCTCCCGCCCCTTACCACCCACGGCCGATCCGTCGTTGCAAAATAACCGCTCTTAAAAAATAACACCAATTTCTCCCTACCTATGCAACAGCTCACATGAGTCACATCATCCTTCGCCCTTAATGATACTAAACCTCCCCCTTCTTTATCAGTTCCCTGCTGGAAAAAGTTGTATGATGCAATAAACTCATACAGTTTGTCATACAAATATCATATACTTATCATACAAATCATAGAAAATTATCATAGAAATGTCATACATTTCTGTAAAATCACACAGTCATCATAGAGATGTCAGAGAATATCATACAAATTGTATGATATGTCATAAAAATTGCACGATATTCTATGATGAAGCCTCTATGAGGTTATTGCATCATAGACCTTTTTTCAGTAGGGTTTGATGTTGCGAACAGTGCGTCTTGTTCTTGTAGCCTTTGTGGGAAGAACACTGCCAAAAAGTCATGTCCGAAGGGTACAGTGAAATGCAAGCAAGTTTTGATTAAGACGAAGTCAGCGAAACCTTGGCCAGTATTCTCAAAAAGGAAGGGATGTAAACTACACACAAGCCGGCCATCATTATCGGACGCCTCCTCCACCGTCCCAAAGACAGTCATCCTAAAGAAAAGGCCTAAGGCGTGGTATGTAATACCTTGCTTCAAGTGCTGGGTGTCGTAGGCTGTGAAATATGGGGGTAAGGTGAAGCAGCACAATGCTTACGTCAAACAAATGAACGTAGAGCGAAGCGCGGTGGCCTAGCCCTTCAAGGCGTCTGTCAACAGGACTGACTTCAACAGAACCATTGTGCTCGAGTCCGAGCCAGACTTGCGCAGAACGAAAATAGTCTGCCTAGTCGGTGACGCCGCAGTGCGATTTTCGCACAGTGCTTTCACATGCAACGGGCACCCAGCGAATTCGGTCGGAGGGACACGCAAGGTTGGTCGATGTTTGCATAGGCAACCCACGATTAAACTCGACAGAAAGGGTGCACGGAATGTGTTGACGATGTTATGGCCAGCGTGTTTTAAATGCAAGGCAATATTTCGTATGTTGTGATTAGAATAAACAGTTTTGATTACGCCGCGGGAACAGCTCCCACGTGACCCCATGCCGAGACGGCGCGTGACGTGATGTCACGTGGGAGCTGTTGCCGCGGCCAACGTTACCGCGGCGGTCTCGACACGCGCGCCTCGAGACCGGCCGTGGCCGCGGCAACAGCTCCCACGTGACACGCGCCGTCTCGGCGCTGCCCATTGGTCAGTCGCAGAGCGAACACACCGACGCTGCGACTGAATTCCAACCGGACGGAACTTGGTCGCAGGCCGTCTGCGGCTGGACCGACGGCCCTCCCCAGTCACAGCGTCGCAGGCGAGAATCGCATGCATGTGAAACGGCCCTAAGTCATGGCACAGTTAATTTTTTTTTTGTGTGTGTGATGGAACAGAGTAAAACACCGGGACACCGGTTTTTGCGCTGTTCCATCACAAATGCAAATGAGTAACCAACATTCCCAACCTGCTGCCCTGGCTGATTTTAAAGTCGCGGGGGAATGTTAATCGTTCCCTGGAAATGGCTCCCACTTCTTAACCCGCGTTTGTGGGCTTAAAAAGAACCGGCAACTCCCCTGCAGTCCCTCCTTGAAGAAGTAGTAGTAGTAGTAGTGGTTTGCCAGAGGCAACAACAACTGACAAAAATAAATAACGAAATTAAAAATGTTGCCGGCCGCGGTGATTGCTATCTAATACCTGTAGTCAGGCTGATGATGATGATGATGACCTCAAACATTGGAGCTGCGCCGGTGGAATTAAAGGCAAAGGGAGAGAATAGCGAGAAGTACGTAGCGAAGCGACAGAGAAAAAAGGCAGGGGTAGCTTTGCACAACATATGCAAAATGAAAAAAAAAAAATTATATGTTCGCGCCACTCGCGTGCGCGCGCCTAGGTATTGTTGCACGTATTCGCATCCGTGACGGGTAAATTCACTGCATATTCAGGGCCGCGCGCACGTAGCGTCCTCTCGCTAATGAATCGAGCGAGCGGCCCACTGCACAAGCGGGCGGGGTGGTGGTGGTGGTGAAAAACTTTAATCAAAGAGCGCCAAGCCGCCGCGCTTGAGAAACCCAGTCAGCTTTTAAACGTCGTGTTATCTAAAAATAACTTCTCTTCATTTCTCAAGAAATTTAAATCATAATCAACAACATTTAACTAAGGTTTGACTCTTGAGTGCTGCTCTGGGTAAAGGCGTAGTTTCTTGCCGAACAGACGGGAAACGCTTCGGAATAGTTCCCAGCATGCCGTTCTATGAAGTCTTCTTTAGCTCTTCATAGTTTGCGTACACCACTGGAATATTTTCCAAAACTAGCATCGCTTGCAGCAGTGGTAAAGCCCTTATCGACGGTGAACGAATGATCATCGGAGGCACTTTACCAACCTAGAAAAAATGTGAACTACCACACTACAAATTGTTACATTGGATAAATCACGTACCGTGCACAATGAGTCAGTGAAACAAGCATGAAGCGCAGCATCAGGTGTTGCCGCTTATTATACTGCAGCACTTGCACACTCAACGCATTCGTACTGCATTTTCACCACATCGACAAAAGTTTCGAAGAGCTGACTGCTATCGAGGCCAATAACATGAGTGTTGAAATGCAGTGATTAATACACGATTTTAATATGTTTAATGCACAGAGTAAGAGCCACATACAAGTATTCGTGAGTGAGCTCTAAGTATGAGCGTCGGGAATTACGCATTTCACTGCTTGAACGAGTGTCCCTGGAAGTTTCATTGCTATTGTTAATGCGTACGCAATATCAGTGTCACTTATGCATATGTGGTCACTGTACGCGCTTAATAAAAAATGTACCTATCACGCAAAATAGTCCTTGTAATCTCCTCTATCCACCCCGGGCGCGCTTTCTTGTCGCACTTTATGCAGCAGCCCATGGTATAGCCTCACTGCGATGGGAGCACTTTTGATTAAAGTACGCATTCATGTGGCACGACTCAACTTCTCAAAGCAAACAACCAAAGCATGTTAGGAGAAGGTAAGTGACGCCAACCAAGTAAAATACAGGAAAAACACGACGTTTCGGGACCGGCTCGGCCCCTTCTTCACGGTGTGACTACGGGCGAGCGCAGCTTGGCTTTTTAAGCCCCTGTGTGGAGGACCTGCGGGTCAATGGCCGCAGCCCATGGACGTAGGATGAGGGGAGAGTCCCCAGGGAACGATTAACATTCTCTCGTGTTTGCTGTATGTGCCACGACTCGAGTAGAAGCCTCCTGCGTGGGTTAGCTTCCGTTTCCAATACAATGGTGCTGTCGAAGTCAATTGGGTGGTCACACCCTTCACAGTGTTCGGCCACGGCGCTGCGTTGACGATTCATGTGACGGACGTCCGCTTTGTGTTGGTTCATCCTTTCCGCGAAGTTCTTCGTTTCCCCTATGTACGACGCCGGGCAGACGGAACACGGAATTTTGTACACGACGCCCTGGGCCTTTTCTCTGGGCTGCCGGTTTTTTGGGCGGGGGAGAAGGCGACCGATAGTGCTGGTCGGTTTGTGTGTTGTCAGCACCCCTTCTTTTCCGAGAATGCGACCGAGCGTCTCGCTCACGCCTCTCACGTAGGGGATGCAAACACGTTTTCGCTTCTGGCATGCGTCTGAGGAAATAATAGACCGGATTTTGTTTTGCCTTTCTTGCTTCCTGATAATGCGCCGGATGAATGAGCTTGGGTAGCCGTTCTTTTGGAGGTCAGAAATGACTCGGTTCTTCTCCTTCCTTTTATCTTCACTTGAGGAACATATGGAGTCGGCTCTCTTCAGTAATGACGTCACGACAGATGCTTTGTGCGGGATGGGATGGTTCGAATCGAAATGTAGGTACCGTCCTGTGTGGGTTGGCTTCCTGTGCACCGAGGACTGCAGGCCTTTGTCGTGCCTTGTAAGTAGGACATCCAGAAAAGGCAGGCTGCCCTGCTGTTCATGTTCAACAGTAAATTGTATGGCCGGTTCAACTGAATTTAGATGACTCTGGAGGTTTTCTATCTCTGAGGTTTTCACCACACAAAAGCAGTCGTCTACATAACGGAGGAATAACTTTGGCTTGGGATTAAAGGAGGAGAGGGCCCGGCTTTCGACGTCTTCCATGGTTAGGTTAGCCACTGTGACTGAAATTGATGCCCCCATAGCAGTTCCGGTTGTTTGCTTGAAAAATTCTCCGTTGTAGGTGAAAAAGGTACTGCGCAGACAGAGGTCGAGAAGGCGACATACCTCACCGACGTTGAGTGGAGTTCTCTCGTGCAGCGTTTGGTCGTTTTCGAGTGCGCGGCGAGCGACGGACACAGCAAGGGGAACCGGTACGCAGGTAAATAGCGACACCACGTCAAATGAGACTAGGCTTTCGTCTTCCTCCACGGTAAGGTTCGAGACAAGTTGGACGAAATGCCGCGAATTCTGTACATGCGTGGGTGTTCTGCCGGCGAGCGGCGCCAGTACCTTGTGCAGGTAGTCAGAGAGACGTCGCAGAGGAGACAGGGTGAAGTCTACAATTGGCCGAAGGGGGACGCCAGGTTTGTGAGTTTTAGGTAGCCCGTAAAAACCTGGAGCTGAGCCGTTTCTGGAGATGAGGCGGAGGTAAAGCCATTTGAAATCAGGATGCCGCTTGAACATCTCTGCCAGGGTTTTGTTGAGTGTTGCCTGAGTGTTTGAAGTCGGATCCTTGCGAACCTTCTCATACGCCCCACTGCTCAAAAGGGCTGACGCCTTCTCCTCGTAGTCGCGTCGGTCCATCACCACTGTAGAGTTGCCCTTGTCTGCCGGGAGTATGACGATGTCGGTGTCGTCCCTGAGACCGCGTAGGGCTTTTCGTTCCAGTTGAGACAGATTGCTCGGAAATCTGGGGGGTACCTTGGCGATGACACCAATCGCTTTCAGGCGGACCTCTTCCCTGACGTGCGGCTCCAGGTGCTGGACCGCATCTTCAACAGCCGCGACTAGTTTTGGGAGGGCGGGACCAGATGATATGTTGAATCCATGTCCTTTTGCGAGAACAGAGGATTCGGGCGGTGTTAAGCGACGGGAGGAGAGGTTCTTTACAAAGCCAGAGTTATGGGGGTCAGGCTGTTTCTTCTGCCGCTGCTGTAGGGCAAACAACTTCTTGTTTTGACACTCACGATGTTTGTTGGCTGCAGTGGAGGCCGCTTCCATGGCAAAGGCGTCCACCCGCGGGAAGAGCTCAGGCATCCTGTGTTCTAGTTGGCGGCGCGCGAAGAACCGGTCCAGCTCCTTTTTGCGGAGAACGGAATGGCACTCGTGTATCCGCGCACTTAATAACTGTTGCTCCGTTTTGGACACCAGCCGTAGGCCTTCTGCGGTGGTTACAGGGCGCTTTAGGCGAAGGCTCACGGGTATCACATCCTTTTCCTTGCAGGTCTTGTTGAAGTTTAGATGTGTCCGGAAGACAGCAATACTCTTGGTGATGTTGACGTATCGCTTCACTAGCTGCATGGTCTCGATGCCGAAGTCTTGGCGTATAGACTCAAAAGAAAACATTCGACAGAAGTCTGTCTGGTTGGGAAATTTAATGTTAGGAGAAGGTAAGTGACGCCAACCAAGTAAAATACAGGAAAAACACGACGTTTCGGGACCGGCTCGGCCCCTTCTTCACGGTGTGACTACGGGCGAGCGCAGCTTGGCTTTTTAAGCCCCTGTGTGGAGGACCTGCGGGTCAATGGCCGCAGCCCATGGACGTAGGATGAGGGGAGAGTCCCCAGGGAACGATTAACATTCTCTCGTGTTTGCTGTATGTGCCACGACTCGAGTAGAAGCCTCCTGCGTGGGTTAGCTTCCGTTTCCAATACAATGGTGCTGTCGAAGTCAATTGGGTGGTCACACCCTTCACAGTGTTCGGCCACGGCGCTGCGTTGACGATTCATGTGACGGACGTCCGCTTTGTGTTGGTTCATCCTTTCCGCGAAGTTCTTCGTTTCCCCTATGTACGACGCCGGGCAGACGGAACACGGAATTTTGTACACGACGCCCTGGGCCTTTTCTCTGGGCTGCCGGTTTTTTGGGCGGGGGAGAAGGCGACCGATAGTGCTGGTCGGTTTGTGTGTTGTCAGCACCCCTTCTTTTCCGAGAATGCGACCGAGCGTCTCGCTCACGCCTCTCACGTAGGGGATGCAAACACGTTTTCGCTTCTGGCATGCGTCTGAGGAAATAATAGACCGGATTTTGTTTTGCCTTTCTTGCTTCCTGATAATGCGCCGGATGAATGAGCTTGGGTAGCCGTTCTTTTGGAGGTCAGAAATGACTCGGTTCTTCTCCTTCCTTTTATCTTCA
This sequence comes from Amblyomma mixtum, assembly GCF_055824585.1. NCBI lineage: Eukaryota > Metazoa > Arthropoda > Arachnida > Ixodida > Ixodidae > Amblyomma > Amblyomma mixtum. Next base: position 1,674,515 of record NC_143012.1, read on the forward strand.
CTTGAGGAACATATGGAGTCGGCTCTCTTCAGTAATGACGTCACGACAGATGCTTTGTGCGGGATGGGATGGTTCGAATCGAAATGTAGGTACCGTCCTGTGTGGGTTGGCTTCCTGTGCACCGAGGACTGCAGGCCTTTGTCGTGCCTTGTAAGTAGGACATCCAGAAAAGGCAGGCTGCCCTGCTGTTCATGTTCAACAGTAAATTGTATGGCCGGTTCAACTGAATTTAGATGACTCTGGAGGTTTTCTATCTCTGAGGTTTTCACCACACAAAAGCAGTCGTCTACATAACGGAGGAATAACTTTGGCTTGGGATTAAAGGAGGAGAGGGCCCGGCTTTCGACGTCTTCCATGGTTAGGTTAGCCACTGTGACTGAAATTGATGCCCCCATAGCAGTTCCGGTTGTTTGCTTGAAAAATTCTCCGTTGTAGGTGAAAAAGGTACTGCGCAGACAGAGGTCGAGAAGGCGACATACCTCACCGACGTTGAGTGGAGTAGTCACACCGTGAAGAAGGGGCCGAGCCGGTCCCGAAACGTCGTGTTTTTCCTGTATTTTACTTGGTTGGCGTCACTTACCTTCTCCTAACATTAAATTTCCCAACCAGACAGACTTCTGTCGAATGTTTTCTTTTGAGTCTATACGCCAAGACTTCGGCATCGAGACCATGCAGCTAGTGAAGCGATACGTCAACATCACCAAGGCCTACGGCTGGTGTCCAAAACGGAGCAACAGTTATTAAGTGCGCGGATACACGAGTGCCATTCCGTTCTCCGCAAAAAGGAGCTGGACCGGTTCTTCGCGCGCCGCCAACTAGAACACAGGATGCCTGAGCTCTTCCCGCGGGTGGACGCCTTTGCCATGGAAGCGGCCTCCACTGCAGCCAACAAACATCGTGAGTGTCAAAACAAGAAGTTGTTTGCCCTACAGCAGCGGCAGAAGAAACAGCCTGACCCCCATAACTCTGGCTTTGTAAAGAACCTCTCCTCCCGTCGCTTAACACCGCCCGAATCCTCTGTTCTCGCAAAAGGACATGGATTCAACATATCATCTGGTCCCGCCCTCCCAAAACTAGTCGCGGCTGTTGAAGATGCGGTCCAGCACCTGGAGCCGCACGTCAGGGAAGAGGTCCGCCTGAAAGCGATTGGTGTCATCGCCAAGGTACCCCCCAAATTTCCGAGCAATCTGTCTCAACTGGAACGAAAAGCCCTACGCGGTCTCAGGGACGACACCGACATCGTCATACTCCCGGCAGACAAGGGCAACTCTACAGTGGTGATGGACCGACGCGACTACGAGGAGAAGGCGTCAGCCCTTTTGAGCAGTGGGGCGTATGAGAAGGTTCGCAAGGATCCGACTTCAAACACTCAGGCAACACTCAACAAAACCCTGGCAGAGATGTTCAAGCGGCATCCTGATTTCAAATGGCTTTACCTCCGCCTCATCTCCAGAAACGGCTCAGCTCCAGGTTTTTACGGGCTACCTAAAACTCACAAACCTGGCGTCCCCCTTCGGCCAATTGTAGACTTCACCCTGTCTCCTCTGCGACGTCTCTCTGACTACCTGCACAAGGTACTGGCGCCGCTCGCCGGCAGAACACCCACGCATGTACAGAATTCGCGGCATTTCGTCCAACTTGTCTCGAACCTTACCGTGGAGGAAGACGAAAGCCTAGTCTCATTTGACGTGGTGTCGCTATTTACCTGCGTACCGGTTCCCCTTGCTGTGTCCGTCGCTCGCCGCGCACTCGAAAACGACCAAACGCTGCACGAGAGAACTCCACTCAACGTCGGTGAGGTATGTCGCCTTCTCGACCTCTGTCTGCGCAGTACCTTTTTCACCTACAACGGAGAATTTTTCAAGCAAACAACCGGAACTGCTATGGGGGCATCAATTTCAGTCACAGTGGCTAACCTAACCATGGAAGACGTCGAAAGCCGGGCCCTCTCCTCCTTTAATCCCAAGCCAAAGTTATTCCTCCGTTATGTAGACGACTGCTTTTGTGTGGTGAAAACCTCAGAGATAGAAAACCTCCAGAGTCATCTAAATTCAGTTGAACCGGCCATACAATTTACTGTTGAACATGAACAGCAGGGCAGCCTGCCTTTTCTGGATGTCCTACTTACAAGGCACGACAAAGGCCTGCAGTCCTCGGTGCACAGGAAGCCAACCCACACAGGACGGTACCTACATTTCGATTCGAACCATCCCATCCCGCACAAAGCATCTGTCGTGACGTCATTACTGAAGAGAGCCGACTCCATATGTTCCTCAAGTGAAGATAAAAGGAAGGAGAAGAACCGAGTCATTTCTGACCTCCAAAAGAACGGCTACCCAAGCTCATTCATCCGGCGCATTATCAGGAAGCAAGAAAGGCAAAACAAAATCCGGTCTATTATTTCCTCAGACGCATGCCAGAAGCGAAAACGTGTTTGCATCCCCTACGTGAGAGGCGTGAGCGAGACGCTCGGTCGCATTCTCGGAAAAGAAGGGGTGCTGACAACACACAAACCGACCAGCACTATCGGTCGCCTTCTCCCCCGCCCAAAAAACCGGCAGCCCAGAGAAAAGGCCCAGGGCGTCGTGTACAAAATTCCGTGTTCCGTCTGCCCGGCGTCGTACATAGGGGAAACGAAGAACTTCGCGGAAAGGATGAACCAACACAAAGCGGACGTCCGTCACATGAATCGTCAACGCAGCGCCGTGGCCGAACACTGTGAAGGGTGTGACCACCCAATTGACTTCGACAGCACCATTGTATTGGAAACGGAAGCTAACCCACGCAGGAGGCTTCTACTCGAGTCGTGGCACATACAGCAAACACGAGAGAATGTTAATCGTTCCCTGGGGACTCTCCCCTCATCCTACGTCCATGGGCTGCGGCCATTGACCCGCAGGTCCTCCACACAGGGGCTTAAAAAGCCAAGCTGCGCTCGCCCGTAGTCACACCGTGAAGAAGGGGCCGAGCCGGTCCCGAAACGTCGTGTTTTTCCTGTATTTTACTTGGTTGGCGTCACTTACCTTCTCCTAACATTAAATTTCCCAACCAGACAGACTTCTGTCGAATGTTTTCTTTTGAACCAAAGCATAGCACGGCCGGTCTCGACGCGCTCGCTCACGAGCGAGCGCGTCGGGACCACATAAAAAACTTGCTTTCGAAAAATATTTCGTAGTTAGCAGGGCTAAACCGCCCCCAAATTTTTTGAGGAAGTAGGCATGCGTACACCGCACTAGCCACGGTCCGGCTTCTTTTCTTTCACCGCAGCAAAGAAGGGAGCGAGTAGGGGAGCCGCACAATCAGCGCGCCTTGAACACGCTGGGTGACAAAAGGATAAAGAGAATCTTAGTCCGGGCCCCGAAAAGCTGGGTTCACGTGAGGGGAGTGCACACGAAGTGGACAATGGGGGAAGGTGAAGGCATCTCTCTCCCAAAACAGGAAGGTGGAATGTAAGAGGAGAAGGAGGAGCTCAACTTCATGCGGCGCGTGGTGGCAGATTTGTGAACTAGGGGCGCATGAACCAGAATCCTGGCCATGCTTCAGAATACCGCTAAGACGTGCCAACTACTCCTTAATCATTATTGAATAGTTAACTTTAACTATTACCGTTAGGCTTCTGAATTATTTCAGGCGTGTAGCCCACCGTAAGTGATACCTATAGCAGTTTTTAGAATTTCGAAAACGCGGTTACACTAAGCGCTGTCGCCAAACAAATTTTGGCTGAATCGTGTCAAAATACATGCTCTTTCGAGAAGCTTGCAGGCAAAGCAAGCTCTCCATTACACGTAACTCGTCGAAATAGCCAAAATTTACTGGGTCACACGGCAGAGGGTAACCGTGTTTTCGAAATTCTAAAAACTGATATAGACATACTTACGGTGGGCTGCACGCCTGTAGTAATTCAGGAGCCTAACGGTTATAGTTAGTTAACTATTCAGTATTGGTATTAACGTATTAACTCTATTCTGATGTACTACACCGCTGACAATGCTAGGCCGGCAAACGTGCTTTTATAACGCAAAAAAGCCTATTTATAAGAGTTGTGTGAAGTCTTAGGTGAAACATCCTGTAGTGTAATCAAACAGGGCGTTCCGAACCAGGAGTTCAAAGAAGCCTTTTTCCCTGAAATACGCAATAAGCGTGCGGGTCTTTCGCATATTATACAAGCTCCGTTCTCGGTGAAAGTATTCTCTTTGTAATTTGAATATGGTAATGTATGCATACCGATCAACGATAATTTGTCCCCAGTGCTGCTTTAAGGGGTGAAGAAGGAGAAAGCAGAGCGCAGAGGTGGCGAGGCACCTGCTTCCTGGGCGATTATTCGCTCTTCCGTTGCCCCCTCGGGCCATTTTATGCTGTTCTCGCATACCATTGCTCGTGTAAATCCAGCACAGAATTGTGAGCGGCGCCGCAGCCGTGTTCTACAGTGCAGTGGCAGTACGGGGAAACCATTGCTCGAGGTGTGGCGCTGAACTTAAAAAGTATTTTTCCTCGTTTTATGGAAACAAAAAAAAGGGGGTTCCGATAAAATTCGCTGAGCAAAATTACAATAATGCTATCTATCAATATAGCTACATTTCATATTTTTGCAAGGAACGCCGCTATAGAAAACTGAGCCAAAAACGCAGTACGACACACTTTTTTTCAAGTTAGAGATATTTTTCACTGAAATATATTGCATTCTAATGTAGTTTAAATCGTTTAATCAGATAGTAGATGTTATGGAGAGCTGCCCAAAATTGTGTTGCTGACGAATCTCGCTTTAGAACTATTAAAAAATAGTGAAAATGATGCTTGTTGGAGTAAAATAATGAATTAGCGCAAAAAAATTTTGCGCTGAAAATCCTCTTGCTGGGCTATAAAAAAGTCTATAAGCATTGTCTATAAAAATTTTCGAGTGCAAAAGTTATCATCATCAAACTGATTACGCCCACTGCAGGGCAAAGGCCTCTCCCATGTCTCTCCAATTAACCCTGTCCTTTGCCACTTGCGACCATCGTATCCTCTCAAACTTCTTAATCTTAGTGATCTTAGTGCTCAGTGATCTGTTGCTCGCACAAAAGTACAGAAGGCTCCAACGACAATTATAATGATCAAAAGCTTTGCGCTGCTTTCGGTTCGTTGACTATTTCTTTGTTCTGTTAGACAGCGATGTCCATAATTTTGAACCAGACAAGCAAGCGATTCAAGATATTTTTGTGCAGTGCCTTCATCCAGTGACGTTGATTTCTGAAGTTCCTGAAAATAATACGATTAGATTTCTTGACCTTAGGCTCAGCTTTACATCAAATCATACCAGCTTGTCGTTTGAACCGCGAAGCAACAAGCCTCTACTTCCATTCGCATCGTCGTATTCCAAGCTGGTTAAACGCGCCGTGGTCAAGTCATGCTGTAACAACGCTCTAAACAAATCATGCATTAACTCTCAACCAGATAGTTTCAACCACCAAACTGAACGCCTTGTGAAGGCAGGACATCCCCAGGAACTGCTCGTGTCCGTATCTGAATCGATGCTGGCAAGTTTAAGCAAAAAAAAAGAACGAACTTACAGAGTCCGCCAAGGTAAAAGAAAAGACAACAGTTGTTCCTTACATTCACAAGTTTCCCCATAAGTTAAAGAAGATAGGCAACCGAGCTCACGTAAGAGTTGTTTTTTCGGCTCCCGAAAAGCTTGGGAAACTATGCAAACAAGTTAATGACGAATTCGCACCACAAAAGTGCTTCATAAAGCATGGAAATCAGTTTGCTGCATGCCAAGAAGGTGTCATCTACTCCATTCTACTTTCGTGCGGAAAACAGCACGTTGGTCAGACAGGCAGATGCCTGAACGAGCGCCTGAGAGAACATAATAACAACGTTCATAATACTGTTAACGGGCGTCTCGGCATCTACTGCCGATATTGTGAAAGTAAAACTTGCCAGCCATACTTCCAACAAACAAAAGTGTTGAGTAGACACCCCAATACGCTGACTTGAGAAATGATTGAAGCCGCTGAAATCGTCTGGCTAAAAGTCGCTTGTGTCAGTAGTCCCTCCTTATCCTGAAAAACAGCGCGAACTTGGACGAGGACAAAAGAAAGACACATGGGTGTCTTTCTTTTGCCCTCGTCCAAGTTCGCGCTGTTTGTTATTCAGGAAAATGCCGTACCAACTCGCAAAAGCTTCCGCTTTATCGTCGCTCCTTATCGTTGCCAACAAAAGAATTTGAATTTCTATCTGCAGGGAAGTAATGCTGATGTATCATTTTGGTTTTTTGTGTGCATGGACAAGTGTGTATCACCCCTATGTTTTAAGGCTGAAGCCTTTAATGCCTCATCGTTGTAAGCAGGAGTTGTTGACAGAAATGTCACGCTCTTCAATTGGTCGAAATAGCCGTGACGTCACAGTGCGCGAATTTCAAACGTGCCAATTGTACTTTGGCTAGTAACCATGCAGCCAATTAAAGGGATGGTATAGTGATGCTCCAAGTTAAGTGGGACTGATGTTAGTTATTTGCTTAATTGATCAAGTAGCTATATTAACCTTTCTAGTCAGACCACTTAAATAAATAAAACCGAGTAGGAAATTGGTCGAGTTGGGGAATCGAACCAGGGCCTCCGGAGTGCGAGACGAGCACGCAACCACTCCGTCATGCAAGCTTTTTTTTTTCTTTATTTTCGAGATTGACATGAAAACAATAAAAACACTTCAGCTACACTTGAGCTGATACGGGTTAAGTTAAAATTTCTTAAGTTTCACTAGATCATCTAGTAGTGTTACCCACTGGGGTGGGTCACGCTGCGCCTGGTAACATTCCCGCAGATAAACAGCACTTTCAACAAAGTTCTCACGTGTACTACGAGTGTTTATATCCGCATGCCTTACTTGCATTCGCGTTTTCCACAAGCTGTGGAGGCCCAGAAGCATTAATAAGTCATAGGGTACCTCTTTGCGATGAACTGGTAGAAATCTGATACCATAAGGGTGCAGTGGTAGTTCTTTCTTGATGGTTCTCTGCAGGACATCCCAGAAAAGTATGGCGTCCCAGCAGTCTAGGAAAACATGTTCAATTGTCTCCGGCTGCTTACATATCAGGCAATTTGTTGTCCATGGGACAAAGATTCCTTTTTCATGGAACCAGGTTTTAACGGGTAGTGTATTAGAGTGCAATTTGAAAAAGAATGTTTTCACTGTCGGCCAGACCGGCATCTTTTTCACCCGTTCTAAGTAGTAGTGGTAGAAGACCTTTATTCGGCCAAAATTTACAGGCCGAGCATGTCGACCGCCTGGGCGACCAGAAGTCGCTGTTCTTCCTCCCCTTCAGCGCCAAGCCAGTCGAGCCAAGTGGTGATGGATAAAGAAGGTGGGGGTAGGAACCCGACTGCTGAGCAGCCGGGCAATAGAAGAGGCAATGGGCCAGGTCCGCATAGATACAGGGGCAGTTGGGACAGGAAGGGTCCGATCGATAGCGATAGAGAAAGCGGCGAGACGGGGTGATGACTGCATTCATTTGAACGTGCCGAAGAAGGCGAGCCTCCGGCACTGTGAGTGATGGATGAGGGGGAGAATAAAGGTGTTTGTCGAGGCGGAGCTCGAGGTAGACCTCTTTTATAGTGCGGCGAAGGGTGAGTCTCCCACCGTCCTCCGAGGGCTTGGGCCAGGGGATCAACGGTGCCCGGAAAAGTGTGTCACGGGCGAGCTGATGAGCCAGCTCATTGCCGTCAATCCCTCAATGCCCAGGGACCCAGCGGAGGAAAACGATGGAAGGCTGCAATACGGATACCGCTCGTTCGACCTCCTGTTGAAGAGAATGGGTTAGGGTGCGTTTCTGTACGTGGTGTATAGCGGCTTGTGAGTCTGAATAGACTGTGTACTCTTGAAGAGAGGGAAGGAGGGCAAATGACTGGAGGGCATGCGCAATGACGAGGACCTCGAGGTAAAATGCATCCGGAGGGCGTAGAAAAGGCCCCCTGGTGTGAGTTTCAGGAGCGGGAAGGTGGGGGTGTTACAAGACGTAGCCGCAGGAACCTCGAGGAGCCACGAAGGAGGCATCCGTGTAAGCTACACCCTGGGTATCAAAGAGAGGGGAATGGTGCTGTGCGGCCGCATGACGACGGCCGGCGTGCAGAACGGGGGACATGTTGGACGGAAGGGGGAGGATCCGAAGATTGGGAGCCGGGGTGGGAATAGGAGAGGGAAACGGGGCGCAGGGAATGGGCGAGATACCCGCTTGAGTCAGTAACCACAGACCCTGACGGGTAAGGGAAAGCCGGGCAAGCTGCGAGTCATGATGGAGAGAGAGCAGAGAACACACTGTTGCCGATCCTCGTAGGCGTCTGAAACGTGTTGTGCACAGTGAGTTCGAGGTTCTGCAAGAGCAGCCAGAGCCTGCGACCTCGATGTGTCGTGGTTGTGTATCCCCAGTCAGTATGCTGACTGTTGAAGTCCCCACCGATGAGTAGGGGATGTTTCCCTGCTAGATGGTGTAGCTTTCGCAGAAGTGATTCTAGCGGGGCCATCGGCAGGGACAGGGACGCGGGGTGGTATATGTTTGCTATAAATATAGAAGGAAGTGAATGTGTGTGATGTATAAGTTCTGTGATCACGCAGGGCGTCTCAGACGTGATGTGATGAGTTTTGTAGGTGAGGCTGCGGTGGATGAGTGTGGATGCCCTGGGTGTGTTAGTGGTATCCGAGTGTGTAGATGTGTAGGAGGGGAGGGTTGCTCGGTGTGCAGTCTCCTGTAGAAGTAGTATGTGGGGCGTGGGTGTGATGGTGGGAAGGAGAAGTTGCAGAGGCGCGCGCTTTGCCCGGAAGCCGCGGCAGTTCCAAGTTAAAATGGGTAGATAATTTGTGTTCCCCCCCGCCATATTGGATGGTAGGGGGATTGAGGATGGAAGTAAGACGGGTGTCAATTGGTATGTGTGGCTCAGGATAGGTGGTGTGTGCTTGCGGAGGAAGGATGGGGGGAGTGGAGGGGGTTTGAAGTTGGGTGAAGCGATGGTTAAGATTATGTTCCAAGAGCTCCATCATCTTGGTAAGCATAGCGTCCATGCGCTGCTCAAGTTTTTCGGTGAGGGTGGCGGCAAGGTGATTGAATCTGGCCTCGAGGCGTGCGTCTAGCTCTTTTAGTTTGTGGTCAAATTTGGCTTCGAGTGCTGCTAATTTAGCGTCTATTTCTGAGGGTACGGGAGGGGGTGTGGCGTCTGTGGTGCGTTGTTTCTTTGCGGGAGGGGTGCTCGATGTGTCTGTGGATGATGGGGTCCAGTTAATAGAGAGTTTTAGTATAGCGTTAGCGTGATAGCGGACCTAAGGGAAATTACGTTAGCGTTCCGCAAGCAACTTATCCCCAAAGACAGTTTTAGTATAGCGTTTTGAAAACCTTAAACGCCATCTGCTTGACATGGATGCGAACGGCCCTTCTAAAATGGTCGACACTGCCGCTAACTTGCCAAAGTATAATATTTCCAAGTTTTTATACGAATTATTAGTGAAGCGTTCATTTTCGTCTGCAAAATGACCCCGAAATTGAAATAAAATGAAATAAAAACGTAAAATAGTGGCGCCATCTAGTAAAGGCAATGTTAACTACAAGCCGTTGGAGCAAAAATATTTGCCATCACAGGACGTATAATGTTCAAAAACTTTTGTAAAGTTAATATAAACTCTCTTTACATAATTTAAGTCCATAAAACACCGCGAAAAACCTCCAAATCTATTTTTGTCTCGTTCCAGACGTTCTTGCTAGGTGTCTAGTGCGTTTCGGTCCGTTGCAGACGGTAGCAGTGCAGCTTGAGGTTCCATTAGGCTTGCGCGCTCCAGAATCGAGAGCGTATCTCAAAAATTGGGCTGAATTGCAGCTTAAACTTTATCGTCGAAGCGAGGTAAGTCATAGCGAAAAGCAAAAACACCAGTAGTTGCCGGTAAACATGCCGACCGGAATCGCAAGAGCTGCTGAATCGGCTGAAGCGGGCGGCTGTCGCTTGAAAGGACGCCGCCATGTTTCCATGCTAAGGGCGCAAAAGCCGCAACTGCCGTAACGCTAAATTCTGAAAATTGCGTGCGTACGCTAACGCTATTTCCCCGTTAGCGTTCTGCGCATGCGCATTCTGGACCCGCTATTCCGCTATGGACGCAATTACGCAAAGCCCGCAATACTAAAACTCTCTAATGACAGCGGGTGCGGGTTTAGGGGGCATGGAGGGGACGGGGGTGCTTAGGAAGGAGGAAAGGCGGCTTACCTCTTCACGCAAGGCCTTGAGCTCCTGGTCTCTCGGATCTGCCTGGGAGGACTGGGGTGGTGGGGGATGAAGGGTAGCCTTGCCAGAAACGCGGTCTGCCAAGGTGAGACGCGTGGCGTTCTTGCTGCCATTAGGTCAACAAAGCGCACCCCTGAATTTTCTTTTTGTTGTTTGGAGCCTGTTCTGGTTTAATGGGGTTTAACTTCCCAAAGCAACTCAGGCTATGAGGGACGCCGTAGTGAAGGGCTCCGGAAATTTCAACCACCTGAGGTTCTTTAACGTGCACTGACATCGCACAGCACACGGGCCTCTAGAATTTTCCTCCATAGAAATTCAACCGCCGCGGTCGGTATCGAACCCGCGCCTTTTGGGTGGTGGTGGTGGTGAAAACATTTATTACGAATGAGCAGGAGGTATGTTTGGATCAGCCCGTAAGGGACCGATCCTTACAAACACTAGGTGGAGGTCCCTAGTATGGGACCCCAGTGGCGGTTGCCGCCGCCCGGGCGCGCCCGACTAAGGCTTGTTGGGCCTGTAAGTCGTGGCAGCCGAGCAGGGTCGCCTCCCAGTCCTCCCGGGTTGGGTTGGGGATGGGGGGAATAGCGGGGTTGGAGGGGCAGGCCCACACCATGTGATAAGTGTCAGAAGACACTGCATTACAGTGTGGGCAGCTGCCGCTAAAGGAGGGGTCAAAATGTTTTAGCGCTGCCGGGCACAGCAATGTATTGGTGAGAAGGCGGAGAAGGAGCCGCTCATCCGCCTTCTTAAGGCCTTTACATGGGCTAGGGTAAAGGCGATGACAATTTTGATAATATGTTGTAATATCTTTGAATGTATAGCCCGGATTAAAATCGGGTTCCTGATCGGACGGGGAGGAGAAAACAGCCCGGTGAAAGAGCGCTCGGGCGGCTGCGTCTGCTGCCTCGTTTCCTGCCAACCCCTCATGAGCAGGGGCCCATATGAGGTAACGGTGTGCGGGGTCCGTATCCCGTATGCAATTTTGGTATATTCGATAGGCTAGGAAGGGAGTGCAGCCTTGTTCGACGTTCCGACAGGCCCCTCGCGAGTCGGTGATTATGTATTTTGAATTGGAATGTGAGGCCGCGAGAGCAATCGCGACCTCTTCTGCTTGTGTTGCACTGCGGGCTCTGAAAGTTAGGCCGTTAACTGTGTTGCTGTTGTGAACTACCGCGGCCGTGTACCATCCCCCGTGGTGAGGGCCGGAGGCGTCCACGTAGTATACACCTGTTTTGTTGCCATAATATCGGGCTAGCGCTTCCGCTCGTGCCAGGCGCCGACCATTATGGTCTTCATGTGACATGTTTGCTGGAAGAGGCCGCACGTGGAGGGCACGTCTCCACAGTTCCGGGATGCGAAACCTGTCTTCCATTGGAGGGGTGTGTTGGATATGGAGTCGAGCAAGAAGGCGGCGACCCGACTCCGTTAGCGACAAGCGCGTGTACTGGTTTGTAAGGTGCGCCTCCCGGAGTTCCCGGAAAGTATTCACCACCCCAAGAGCCATAAGCCGGCTGTTTGAAGTAGTGATGGGGAGGTCAAGGGCACGTTTAACAATTTTGCGAAGGATGACCTCAAGGGCGTCCTCCTCTTGTTTCCGTAGGTGGAGATAAAGAGTCGAATAGAGAATTCGACTGGTTACAAAGGCGTTTGCCAGCCGCAAGGCATCCTTACTTCGTAACCCTCCGCGTTTGTTGGAAACCCGGCGGACCATGCGGCCCACCTGGTCCCCCACCTTACGGAGTTTGGCCAATGTAGTGTCTGGCCGCCTGTGTTTGTGGATGTCGAATCCGAGTACCCGTATCTCATCACTTTCGCGTATGGGACCACTCTCAAGAGAGAGAGAGATTTTAGTTGTGCACTTCTGTGAGGGGCGGAGGTGCACAAATTCCGATTTTTGAGGGGAACATTGAAGACCGCAGCGGCGGGCGTAGCGGTCTAGTATCGTCGCCGCTGTTTGCAGGCTGGTTTCAATGTCTCCTGTGCTGCCCTGCGTGGCCCACAGAGTGATGTCATCGGCGTACAGGGCGTGCTGCACGCCGGCGACACCATTCAGCTGGGCCGGCAGGTGCATCATGGCCAGATTGAAGAGCAGCGGGGAAAGTACCGCGCCTTGAGGGGTTCCCCGCTTGCCCAGTAAGTAAGGACCATGGTCTCTATCTTGAATTCGAATGTAGGATTGACGATCTATTAAAAATTGGCTTATGTATTGGAATGTATTGAGGCCACAGTCTGTGTGACTTAGGTTAGTGAGTATGATCTCATGTGTTACATTATCAAATGCCCCTTTAAGATCCAAGGCGAGTACTACCCGGTCATTATGGGGGCATTCGAGGGGGTCAAGGACTTCCCGATTGAGTTGCAGGAGGACATCCTGTGCGGATCTGTGTGGGCGGAATCCGAACATGGTGCTCGCAAAGACTTGTTTGTTTTCAAGATATGTAGATAACCGATCCCGCACCATCGTCTCCATTAGTTTGCCCACACATGAGGTGAGAGAGATGGGGCGGAGGTTATCTGTGTCAATTGGTTTGCCAGCTTTAGGAATAAAAGTGACCAAAGCCGTTTTCCATTCGATTGGCAGGGGGGTGTCCCCGCGCCAAATCGAATTGACGTATTCCAGGAGGGACTGGTATGCCAAGTCGGGCAGGTTCGTCAAAAGCTTGACGGTGACCTTATCCCGTCCTGGCGCAGTGCCCCGTTTCATTTTGGCGAGAGCCGCCCGCAGATCATGGAGCTGGAAAGGTTGATCCAGCTCCGTGTTCTCTCTGCCTGCATAAGAGTACGCAGATCCACGGGGGTCTTGGGCTGTACACAGATACTGGTCCCGAAGTTTCTGTGCCAGTTGAGTCGTGTTGCCAGAAAAAGCGTGCAGGGCTCGGTGCAAATGTTTTTGTGTTTCGGTTCGTGTTTGCGTTGGGTCGATTAGGGCTCGAAAGAGACGCCACGTGTTTCGGCTGGACATTTGTCGCGCGGCCGTGTTGCAGTCTTTTGGGTCAGCAGCCGAGCGCCGTAGCCACTGGGCCACCTATTTATTTCCGCGTTCCGAGCAATAAACCTTTAGTTGTAAGTCAGCGCCTGTCTTTGTGTGTCTTCCTTTAGTCCTTGTCTATTTCGCTCTGTTCTTCTTGAAGCCATAGGCCGTTGGCCTTCGTTGTGTTCATTGGCGTTGGCGTTGTCAACGTTTTACACTCCGTTCATTTTAAGGAAAGGAAGGCGAGCGAGCGCGCCGAGGCACGCCGGCTGTGCGTAGTGACGTCACTTGCTCCTCGCGCATGCGTAGTATGGTCGTGCAAGAGCACGCGAAAAGACGAGACTGTGGGCTTTGTAGCTCGCGCAACAACATATGGCTACGTGCAGACGTTGCTTTCGCAATCCTCCAAGTTTAACCAGAGCTAAACCACAGCCAATTTTATTATGTTCGTTGGCCCGTTTTATAATACGAAAATGAATTGAGGGCTTCCTTGACAGTCGTGTAGAAGCGCGACGCGCTGCGTTCGCTCAGCATCGCCGCAGTCGGGCCTCTGTCGCCGTGTGAGTCTTCTGCAAATGCAGAACCTCTTGCGCCAAAACTTATCGAATCATCGTTATCGCTGCCTGGCGACAGTGAGGAAGAACTGCTGATTTCCGATGCTTTTTCCGACATGGTGCACTCAGCGATACGCTTTTCGCGCGGCGGGGCAGGGCGGCAGTGGGCGCATGCGGCTCGTTCGCCAGCCCGTGCCGTCTTTGATGAGGTCACGCAGATCAGCATTCCGGGGCTTCGTGCGGGAGTTTCGATTTTACATCAAGGTTTTTGCTTATTTCAAATTATTGCTTGGGTACTGTAAAAAAATTAATTCTCGTACTGGTATGAGAAAACCGTCGGTAGTATATATCTTCCATTAACTCTATGGGCAGAAAATCGCCAGAGTTGCCTTTTAAATCCCCGCACGGGGGGGGGGGGGGGGGGGGGGGCGTCTGCAGCATGCAGACGTTGGTGAGTGGCGACACCGCGGGGTTAACCCGAGCATCCGCAGGGACATCCCCGCAGGGGGATGATGGTGAACAATGCATCACCACGGATCCGAGCATCCGCGCTGAGCCGTGCGTGGCATCGCCGTGTCCGGGGAAAAGGGGATCCTGGTGGTTGAGCCGATGCCGAGCGTTTGGACCCTTAAGGCCCCTCGGCGGAGGCAACACACCACTTTGGCCCCAGCTTCCTGTAGACGGCACCTCCAGCCTGAACCGACCGGGGGAAATCGGCAGTCGCCTTTTCCTGTTCTTCTCTCCATCTTTCACTTTCCTATCTTCTTTCTTACAACTTTCCTGTATCCGCTTCCCTTCTTGGTTTTTTCCTTTTTTTCCTGGCGGCGAGGGTTAACCTTGTGTGGCCAACTACCCTGAGTTGCGTCATATGTGGTTATAGTTAAGGTGTACAGCTGGCGTAGGCAGGACTTGCCTTCAAGTTCCTGTCGCGTCCCCTTGTTGGACTCCATGGTGGGTGGCTGCCACCATGACTGAAAAACCAAATTTTTTATGGCTCCCCCCTTTCAAAACCAGATCGCTCTCTCAAAAGAGGGCGGAACGAGGCAGCAGACTTTTTTGCGAAAAAGAAGCCAACTTTCACAAAATTTCATGTAATACACAGCAACTGTAACGAAAAGCAAGCCCGAATCATATCCCCCTTCCTTGTTACCAAATGCTTAGCATATGCCTTGGGGCCTGGCTACAAGGTATCAAAAATGGCCAGTGGCGACCTACTCCTTGAACTGCGTGAGAGCATCCAATGCTCGAAACTATCCAACATTGCTTCTATAGGGGACATCTCTGTCTCCGTGACTCCACACCGATCTCTAAACACAGCTAAAGGCGTTATCTCAGAGGCTGACTTCATGCATCTAACAGAAACCGAAATGCTTCAAGGACTTTCCGATAAACATGTAATTGACGTGCACAGGACCAAAATCCGCAAGGACAACTCCCTCGCCAGCGGCCCCATCCGTGAGGCATCGGAGATCACAGTTCTCGGACTCTTTATTAGTAGAACACGTCGCGCAGACACAACACTGGCCAAGCTGCGTAAGGTTGGAGACCAGGTGGGACGCATGGTCCGTCGTGTCTCCAACAAACGCGGAGGTCTACCAAGCACACATACACACATGGAGGTTACCCTCCGTAAGATCATCAAAAGGGCGCTCGACTTTCCGATCTCCACCCCCAACGCGATGCTCCTCGCGCTGGGAGTGGTGAACACCTATCGGGAGCTGCAAGAAGTGCACCTCACCAACCAATACACGCGTCTTGCCCAGACCGTGTCCGGTCGTCGCCTTTTGGACCGACTACACATTCAACACAACCATCACACCGAGGAAAGGGTACGAGTGCCCGAAATGTGGAGATGCGCCATCCACGTTCGACCCCTTCCTACGAAAATGTCCAAAGAAGACCATAATGGCCGGCGGCAGGCGCGGGCGGATGCCCTCCACCGCCATTATGGCAACAAACACGGTGTATTTTATACAGACGTGTATAACGTATAGACGTGTTTATACAAGTTTGCTATCGTCCACCGAAGGGAAATATGGTTAGGTTTTTGGAATTTTACGACTGTTTTCTTTCGTTTATAACAGATAACAAATACACTCTAATAGCTGGAGGTGATTTTAATATCGATATGCTGAAGGATAACTCCTCTACTAGAGACTTTAACGCAGTCTTGGCCTCTAACGGATTTATGAATCTTATTAACGACCCAACAAGGGTAACACATGAAAGTGAGTCACTTCTTGATCTGCTGATTACGAACACTTCCCAATCGATAGTTGAGTCGGGCGTAATATCATGTGCGATCAGTGACCACCTTCCAGTGTTTGCATGCATAAATAAGACTAGACTGGTAAAGTACCGACAGGAGAAAGCGAAGTACCAAAGTATAACCAATGCTACCCTCAATTCATTTCACAGCTCACTGGAACAAGTTGAGTGGGATAGTATTGACGTTAGGCTTACGATGAGTTCCTCCGAGTATTTAAACAGCTCTACCATTCCTCTTTCCTGCTAAAAGTGCGTGCAATAAAGCGTAAAACTCTCAAACCTTGGATATCTTCTGAGTTTCGCCAAGAAATTAAAACGAAAGACAAACTGTACAAAATCTTTTTGAACACACGTTCAACAGATGACTTAAGCATTTTTAAGAAATACAGAAATAGATTAACGAAAAAGCTACGTCTCGCTCGTGCGGAATACTTCGCGACATTTCTTGAAATTAAAAATGGTCGCCACGATCTGTTGTGGTCAAGGTTGAATTTCTTACTGAGGCGTGAGCAACCACAGGCTGCCCCGCGGGCTTTAAAGCTTGATAATAAAGATGTATCCGGCAGAGAGTTGGCAGATGCCTTCAACAACTTTTTTACCACCCTTGCCCATAACACCCCGACAAGTGATTTCAACACCTATTTTAGCTCTTACAATAGGGACACAATATTTCTGAACCCAGTTACGACAGAGGAGGTTATATCAGTCGTACAAAGCCTAAATAACAGCCATAGCTGTGACATTGACGGCATTCAAGTGAGGCCTGTCAAGCATGTCATAAGAGTTATTGCCCCTGTTCTTGCAGATATATTTAACTTATGCTTTACTACGGGCACTTTTCCTAAAAAAATGCAAATAGCCAAAGTAACGGTTTTGTATAAGAAAGGAGACCGCAATGATTTAGGAAATTATAGACCAGTATCGATACTCCCAATCTTCTTGAAAGCTTTTGAAAAAGTTCTGTATACACGGTTGTCTGATTTTTTTGATAAACATGACCTTTTGTCTCCTAATCAATTTGGGTTTTGTAAAAATAAATCTGCCGAGTTAGCACTACTCGAACAAAAGGAATATATACTAACACAGTTTGAAAATAAGGCCTTTGTTATTGGTATCTTCGTGGACTTCTCGAAGGCATTCGATTTAGTAAACCACAGTGTACTCCTGAAAAACTTGGAGCGTTGTGGTATTCGCGGACTGGCTCAAATGATACTGAAATCATATCTTTCGCATAGAAAACAGGCTGTAAGCATAGACAATGTGACATTTGAACTAAAACTTGTTACTTCTGGCGTTCCCCAGGGTAGTATATTGGGACCATTACTTTTTAATATGTACCTAAATGATATCTCCAACATTAACTCCGCCGCTAAATTTATTATCTACGCTGACGACACTAGCATCTTTTTTACTGGAAATGATCTTGATCTCCTTGTTCAGGAATGCAATGACACCTTGAGTGAATTACAAAAGTGGTCCGAATCCAGATACATGCGTATAAATGAGAAGAAAACAAAAGCTGTCATATTTCGTCCTAAAAACAAAGTACTTCCTTCCCCCATCGAGATTAAACTAAATTCGCGACGTATAGACATAGTTGAACAATTTAAATGCCTTGGAGTAGTTTTTTCTTCCAGCATGTCTTGGGAACACCACACGGACCATATTGTCACTAAACTGGCTCAAATAACCGGAGTCATAAGTCGGCTCAGATACGTCATTCCAAGAACAGTAAAGTTACTCCTCTATAATTCACTTTTCTACTCCTATTTAAACTACTGCCATCTAGTGTGGGGCACAGCTACGGTAAGCTGTCTTCAGCGTATCTACATTTTTCAGAAAAAGTTCCTTCGTCATGTTTATAATGTCCCCTGGGACTCGCCAAGCAAAGATCTCTTTCTACAAAGCGGTGTGCTAAAAATACACAACTTGTATAACTATCGCTTGAGTGTCCGGTTTAAACTCGAAACACGTAGAAATGTAAACCACATACGTAAACTTGCTGAACTACATACCCGAGATGCAAGCTACACAACAAGGTATGCGGAGACATGGATAGTCCCGACCCCACGGTTAAACTCGGGTAGAGAACGCCTGCAGTTCACGCTTCCGTCCCTGCTAAACGCGTATATATATAATAATTTTGACCTTTTCAGTTCGTCAAACAGGTCTTTGCGTGCTTTGTATGCTAGCATGTAGGATTTTTGTTTTGTGCTTTTTTTTCCTTTTTTTTCCTTCTTTCTCTTTTTTTTCTTTCTTTCTTTGCTGCCATTACCTGTGTCTACCCAGTGTGAATACTGTGTCAATATTGTATAATGTTCTTTCGTTTTCTCTTGTACCTGCTCATTATTGTATACTTGTTATCACGCTTTGCAACTGCCTTTTGTATTAAAAGCCTTGCTGTCAAGCTGCTGCCAAGCGAAAGGGGGCTGCGGCTTAGTCAAGCTGTCTCTCAGCTTTTTCTGCGCCTCCGCTGTCTGTATCTTTACAAGGCAGAAATAAAAAATTTGAATTTGAACTACCAAGACTCTCACCGCAAGTACCCGACCCCCCTCAAGGGGCTGGGAAAAGCAGGTGAGCGTCTTCTGATAAGAGTTTTTACAAATACATTGCTGTGCCCGGCAGTCATGAAACACTTCGACCCCTCCTTTTCTGGCCTCTGCCCATACTGTACGGAGGTGGCTGACACCTGCCATATGGTGTGGGCATGCCAGAAAAATCCTTCCCACACCCCCCACCCCAACCCAACCCGAGAGGACTGGGAGGCGGCCCTGCTCGGCTGTCACGACCTTCCGGCCCAACAGGCCATGGTCCGGCGTACCCGAGCGGCGGTAGAGTCAAATGGGGTCCCGGAATAGGGACCCCACCTAGTATTGTGAGGGGGGTGGCGCACTAGGGGCCACCTCCCAAACTACCTCTCTATGTGTAACTTGTAATAAATGCTTTTCACCACCACCACCACCACCACCCCCACCTCACGATGGCATGCTGGGTCCGACGCGCCGGTCGCGTACAGTGCGCTATGCGTGTGGCGTGGTTTGTATGCGGTTGCGGGGCGACTGGAATAATGCGACTGAACTGGAAATGTGCAGTACATAGTTGTTTCGCTCGTAGCTGTAATATTCTGGCACTTTCGAGTGTGCATTACGCAGTCGCTCTAGCCACACGGCAACCGAAAAGTAATGACAGACTGCTATGTTCCGCAGTCACTGGCTGCACTGAAAGAGGACAGCGGTTATTCGGAGTTCCTTCGTAGTTGTAATTTAGATTGTCATGGTCACCGAATTCAGTAGAATTATGCTGCATTTGTTGTTCGTACGGAAGGACTGTTCTCAGGGCCCTAATTTTCTCAGGTATGCCAGCAGCGCGGAGAGTGACCTGCGAAATATGGCTATTTCTGCGTAGCTAACACCCCCTTTTTTAGCATTTTTTGGGATCCCTTCGTCTCATTACTGTACCATGCGCAGAGAATTCCATGCAGCAATGGCAAATTTCTGTTCCAAGCGGTCCGCCCCGCCGTGGTGGCTCAGTGGTTACGGCGCTCGGCTGCTGACCCGAAAGACGCGGATTCCATCCCGGCCGCGGCGGCCCAATTTCTATGAAGGCGAAATTCTAGAGGCTCGTGTGCTGTGCGATGTCAATGCACGTTAAAGAACACCAGGTGGTCGAAATTTCCGGAGCCCTTCACTACGTCGTACCTCATAGCCTGAGTGGCTTTGGGACGTTAAACCCCAATAAACCAAATCATATCTTCCAAGCGGTCCGTCACCACACTGCTCTGAGGTGTACAGCTGTGACATGTCTGAAACCTATTGGCCATACTTTCTCAACTGCTCGTGAATTCAGCAAAAGAATCATGCAGACGGTTGAGTTTTTCTCTTTACGGTGTTGACTGATGTAGATTGATGATACGATGAGACT
Organism: Amblyomma mixtum; assembly: GCF_055824585.1. Lineage (NCBI taxonomy): Eukaryota > Metazoa > Arthropoda > Arachnida > Ixodida > Ixodidae > Amblyomma > Amblyomma mixtum. The sequence continues at coordinate 1,694,467 of NC_143012.1, forward strand.
GCGTTTTGCTCCTTCGTAGTTTATAAGTTGCCTTATTCGAGGACAAATTTAACTGACACATTTATTTTTTCTTTTCGAAACTTCAAGAAAAAATAATCAAAAGCGACCGATTCACAAAGTAACCTCACAAAAACAGCCTCTTATAACCACTTCGTTTGAATCTCACTATCCCTGCTAAGCTAAACTATTGAAGGACTGTGGCTAAACTAAAAAAAAAATGGAGCCAGAACAATGCGGGCCGCCTACCTCGCTTCCGCGGAACCGTCTGTTTTAGTCTCCAAAGGACGCTTGGTTGAGGCCTCACTCAGTAGCAGTCGGGCAGGGCAATAGATCTCCCATTAGGGTTCGGGCTTGTTGGAAAGCCGCGTTTGGCGTAAAGCGCACAGAAGGACACGGACGAGTCAACAGGGCAGACAAGCTCTCATCCCGGCAGCAGCCAGAGAGGGGGTTAGAATCCCTTCGTTACGTAATGATAAATACACGGAACAAAATGATTGACGAAAGCTCACATACTCGCTTACTAGATTTCTTTTATGCGCACAGATAGACGACACAAAAAGACAAGGTAGACAGGACGGAGCGCTCCGTCCTGTCTACCTTGTCTTTTTGTGTCGTCTATCTGTGCGCATAAAAGAAATCTGAGTATGAACCAACTAGCCCCACAACTCATATTACTCGCTTACTAGCGAGAGCGCGCCTAAATAATATGGGTGCCTTACTGGGAAGCGTCTTTGTCATTAGGTCCTGTAGGAAGCGCTCGGCAAATTTGGATTTGGCCTGGCAAATTTTAATCCTCGCGTCCCCTCACCGCAGTCGACTACATGATGAATGCAGCTTTTCCGGCCCACGTCATGGCGCAGGTGGTCTGGACAAAACGCGCGACTTCTGACAGCGTGGTGCGCAGAAGTTTCGATGTGTACTGAGGCTGCTGCACAATGATGCGTCTCCAATCGGGAGAAGAAAAGCATCAGGAACGCTCGAAACATGCAAAAGCGAGGCGGAAGTGTACACAAATTAGCTCATTAGCCACGCTTCTTTGCTTGAAGTGAGCTCGTGTTGTGAGCGTGATGCAGCAGTCGGAGATCAAGCTATGAGGGACTTTTGTGTTCCCTGGTGTTCCGCTCAGTCTAGAAAAGAACAGCGGCTATTTCCCTGTGCTCGAGAAAGCGTGCGGAGAAAAAATTGGGAATCACAGGTCAGGTGAGACGGCTGTAGACCAACTGAACTCCAAAGTATGCAAGGCAAGGCATGCGAAATGCTTGCATTCCAGAACAACATTTGCTTGGGGCGCAGTTATAATGCGCAACTTTAACGTTTCATCCTCGTAAACTTCTTGCACTTCGCGGCGAACGAGAAGCTGCTTGAATGGCACTTTTTGGCGAATATGAAAATGTAGCTCGAAATAAGTACTCCTGCTTGTTTTCAAAGTAATGAAATGCAAAGCATCTGGGTCAGCATATTCCACTGGAGTATGAAACGCCCGTTGTGAGGATGTAACGACTGTTCACAAAGCGCCGAGTTTCTCGGCAGATTAGCGGCGAAAATAAAATTTCGTAACAAACTTTTATTCGCTTTTTAAACAATCCATGTTACCCCTGTATCTTGGCAGAACACCAAATATGCGGAAATCCAGAAGAGGACGAATGAGGGAAGAAACACTGCACGCCAGCTCAGCACCCTGGGAATAAATCAACCTCTGAGGGTTCGCTCTACGGCTTGGTCGCGCTGCCTCATCCGTGACGACATATCTGGGGAAAAGGCCTTATTGACTTTGGCATGAGAGCATTAGGTTCACTCCAAGTACACAAAAAGGCTTTTAGCTGGAAGCCTTCGGGCCACTCAAGCGATTTGCAAGCTAGCCCTTACTTGGATTCCGGTGACTCAGGTGACCCAAGGCGGCGTTTCGGACGGAAACTGAATCATTAGGAGAACGTCAATGATCTTTCTGTGTGTATGCCCTTATCGAGGGCAGTGAGTCGGGTTCGCTAACGCCTGCGACTAGAGCCCTGGAATGAGCTTTTCAGAAATAAACGGAAATATGGCCTTCCTTCCTTCGACCCAAATAAGGGGAGGATTAGCCTATTTCTTTCTCACGTGGAAATAAAACACTGCATCTTTTCCTAGGTCTTCAAAGCATTTTACAGTACTAGTAGGCACGTGCAAGGCGAACCTAGGAGAAAAAACAAACAAAAATGCTGTGTGGCCTGATTTGCGGGAAAGAAGGGTTGTGCCCCTGGCACAAGATTCCTTGGCGTAGAAACGGCTGTGGACTGCGCAGCACATCGCTTTCAGCGTCACTTTAAACTTCATTGCGTGCTAAGATTATGCGGAGTGAACAAAACATCGGAAACGGCTGGACCAAAACTATATATAGACTGCTTAAAAGCGGGCGTAATGCGTTTATTCTGTACCTTCAATTCGATTGCATTGCCTGCCGCGCACACTTGCAGGTATCGAAGGCAGCGTGGGTACAACAGGCCCGTCTATGCAAATATTTAAGAGGCCAGAAATAGAAATGGGGTAAAACTGTTAATGTCCATACCAAGCTCCTGTCCCCCCCGGCCTGCGGTCTGGCGCATGCTACGCTCTTCCGAGTGATCGCTTTCAAGCCAGCGACGCTTCAAATCTTGCACCGGTGTGTGGCTGATCAGTGCTGCGTCTTTCCCGCGTTCAGTTTTAACGTTTGGCTTTATCCTTTTTTACTACTTTCGAAAATTCCTTCTCCGTAGTCTTAATGTGGCTTTTTGATTAGTATTTAGTTCCCCTTCACTCATTTGGCAAGATTTGGCTCCAAAATTGCTCCCATTTGTCCAGTTCGCTAGCATTTAATATTTTTGGTCTTCGATGACCTTTTCGATTTTCTGCAGTGGTGTTATCTTAATTATTTTTGTTTTAACATTGCAGAGCCTGGCATTTCCCACTCCAGAAAATCTCACTTTTACAACGACGCCTGTTGCGGGCACATTTCCTGAACTTTGTTTCATATATCAAGTGCAACGCTGTATTAGTCCACTCTAAAAAAAAACAAAAAAAAAAAGAGATCACTGCGGCGACCTGCATTGGGAGAATGCGAAAGCATTGACGCCTCCTCGGCACTCGTCGCCTCTTTGCCTGTCTTTTCTCTTTTTTTGTTAATTTAACTACTGATTTAGCGTAATTATCGGATTCTTTAATTAAAGATCGATTTATTTACTCCCATTATACCTTTTTTTTCAAATTTCGTGTCGTGGTTGCTTTGCCGTCCACTTTTAACCCCGTCCAGCCTATACAACCGTCCAATGGTTTTTGATGTTAACTAATTAATCTATGTCAATGAAACTTTTTAAAATTAATATCTCTCATCAAATACATTTCAATTCATTTCAAACTTTATTTTCATTCCTTTGTCTATTTTTGCATTATTTTGTCGTCTACGGCTGCTTTCCCGTCCACTCACTATATCGATGTCCGCACTATTTCGACCCTTTTCCGACATTTTTGGCTCTAATTAATTAATTAATCATCCTATCCACACAATTTTTTGCCCAGCATCCTCACATCATCCTCTATCGATTACTACCACTCGTTTGATGCAACCTCTGCTGAGAACGCCACAACTGCTGCGGACACGTTCTGCTGACACGACGACCCCGCCGACATAGCCTGGAAATGCTTTCGCATTAATAAAAGGAGGCGTGTTACTCCGCGCTTGTTCTGTGGCCGAGTGAGCTGAGGCACGAGAAAGTGACAGCCTGTAGTCGGCAAGAAAAGTGCATTTAATCTAGCTTATGACAAATGTGTCATGTAGTAAGCCTGCAGGCTGTAATGCTTGGAATGCCCCCCCCCCCCCCCCCCTCCACTTCCCCCAGCCTATGTGGATTACGGCAGCGGAATCCCTCGACCGGGGTGACCACGGCGGCGGCGGCCAAGGACCGGCGAAGGCCGAAGGCGAACGCAAGCCCTATGCGCGGCCGTCTATGACTGAAAGGGACGTCGGGCCGAAGTTTGGGACACAAAAGTGGCCAATATCATGTGTCGCCCCACGTGCCGACAGCCACCGCAGCGAGAAGTCTGGCGTTATCTTACCCAGTGATCGCGGCCAGTTCTGAAGACGAAGGTCTTGTTTCGGGTGTTGCCCTCCTGCGTGCCTGCCCCACGAGTCGGGTGTTATTAAGCACTGGTTCCGGCAACACGTTTCTTCCATCAGCTGGCCATGGAACAACCCGTGCTGACCTCACTCAAGCTCCAACATGCGACAGGGGCGTGGCTACATGTGAGAGAAAGTGAGGTTGTGCGCGAAAGTGAACGTTCAGGCCACTCCCTCCTGGGCGAGGCTGTCTAGGGACTCTAGGGAATGAGAGCCCTATTTAACTCGGCTGTGGGTGTGGCCTACAGACTGCCGTTGGCAAAGAAGCTCACTTCCACTGAGAGTAACTCTCAGTTGCTCTTTTTGTAAATCATGCAAAGAGCCTGTAGAAAGTTTTTTCCTTGTTCTCTTCCAAACCACGTCTCCGACTTCCTCGTCCCGTCTTCCCGCCAGACCACGCTACACCCGATCCTAGTAACTGGTTGCCAGCGGTGTGATGGCAGCTACATCCCAACAAATGAATTGCTGGAGATGTCCACGTCATGTCATTGGCTCCAACGGACCCCGGCAGCTACGGGACTAACGGCGTCAGCTGTATCTCGCCAGGATGCGTGCCCGATGTTTGCCATTCGTTTCGCCAGTCCGCACTAGCACAGGCAGATGTTAGCAGTGGGGTATTGGTTTTCTGAGAAATGAAATTTTGGAAGTTTTGTGTTTTTATCGCTTCTTGTGTTTTAGCGGAGATTAGCGGCACAAGGTGTGTTCCGCAATGGAGAAGTTCAATGTAGAGGACCTCCTTGAAATTTTGGAAGAACTGGGCATTTCAGTAGACCCCACTAAAACGAGAGAGGCTACATTGGATGTTATGCGGGCGGAGGAGGTGGCAGTCGAAGAAGCAGACGAGACATGGGAGATGATTGTAGAACAAAAAGCGGAGCGAGAAACGCGAAGGCTTCGTCAGGAGAAAGAGAAGCGAGATGAGCACGGAAGGCGAAAACTCCGAGAGGAGAAAGAGAAGAGCGAACTGCTTCAGCAGCAGGAGCTCATGCGTAACGTTCAGTTTCTCAAATGGCAAAGGTGAGGAGTTTCCGAAGTGGAGAAAACTTCAAAAATTCCCTCGAAAATTTTCAGCATATCCGTACGCAGGAGCAGCTAGACCAGAACGAATGGTCAGTGATGTTAGTGGCTGTCCTTCCTGGTGACGTCGGCGGTGTATTGGCGCGCCTGTCCGACGAGGAAATCGATAACTATCAAGTAGAGGAAATTGCCCTCTTTTGACACTTCGGCATTTGTTAAAAGGCCAATTCTAGCCCTGAGACACATGAACCTTTGGTAGATAAGGCGGAAGTCCCGCGCCAGAAAGACTGCAGTGAAGTTTTGTGTCAACCAAGTGACGAAACCAGAGAAGGTCGTCCGCTGGTGCAGCTAGCGAACAGTAGCAGTCAGGAAGTGGATGCGATAATCTGCGGCACAAAGCGTGGCTGCCTTAAGTCACCTGACAGCGGCGCTGAAGCGCCAGGCCACAAAATAGCGTTAGCGGAAAAGTGCGTTGCCACACAGATTTCCGTTGCAACCCAGAAAAGTGTAGGCGCAGCGCCGAAATGTAGTACTCCAGAAAGTAGTCGCGCGCTGAAAGCGACAGCTTAAAGTTCTACTGTAAGCGAGGAATGCGCCTCAGCGCTTCCTCGAAACAAAGATCAGCTCAGTGATGAGGGAACGACAGCCGCTCGCGATCGAACACCCGAAAACGAGTTACGCTCACAGGAGCGGTGGCCTTTTCAGAGAGGCAGTCGCCCAGCACTACGAGAAAAGTGAAAATGGCTTCGCTGCGCAAGGAAAATCACGAACGCGACAAGCCTTCCAGAAGTGTTATGTCAGCTTTTGATGCTGCGGCGAGGGCCGGCAGCTTAACACGTGACGGCACCGCGATAACTGAAGGCGCGCGCAACGGATGCGCTAGGGCAGCCTCGAGAATTCGGCGGCGCGCAAAGAAAGCCAGTGTGAACGGTTACGCGATTTTAAGGACTGGCCATCGGCGTAACTTCTGGAAATTGCCACCGCGGCGCTCAGGAGTTCGCAAGCGTTGCATAAAAGCCCAGCTGACTCATCATTGCGCAGTCTGGGTGTAAGCCACCTTCCCCATTGTGGGACCACAGTAGAAGTTGTCAAGGGACGGGGGCTCCGCAGATCGCGCGCGAGTCGGAGGAGACCACAGCATGCGGGCAACCGAGAGAGGAGGAAGCGCCCCTCTAGCACAGGCGGAACTAATCAGCCCCGCAGCTTTTTGGAAACCTTAGCGGGTAGCCCGGCCGGCTGAAGAATGGAGAATTCCAGGATTACCCTATATTGCCTCCCCGCAGGGAGGCGTCTGCAGCATGCAGACGTTGGTGAGTGGCGACACCACGGGGTTAACCCGAGCATCCGCAGGGACATCCCCTCAGGGGGATGATGGTGAACAATGCGTCACCACGGACCCGAGCATCCGCGCTTAGCCGTGCGTGGCATCGCCGTGTCCGGGGAAAAGGGGATCCTGGTGGTTGAGCCGATGCCGAGCGTTTGGACCCTTAAGGCCCCTCGGCGGAGGCAACACACCACTTTGGCCCCAGCTTCCTGTAGACGGCACCTCCGGCCTGACCCGACCGGGGGAAATCGGCAGTCGCCTTTTCCTGTCCTCCCCTCTACCTTTCACTTTCCTATTTCCTTTCTTACAACTTTCCTGTATCCTCCTCTCTTCTTTGTTTTTTCCTTTTTCCTGGCGGCGAGGGTTAACCGTGTGTGACCAACTACCCTGATTTGAGTCATATTAGGTTATATTTAAGGTGTACAGCTGGCGTGGGCAGGACTTTCTTTCAAGTACCTGTCGCGTCCCTTTGTTGGACTCCATGGTGGGTGGCTGGCACCATGACCGAAAAACTACATTTTTTTATGGCTCCCCCCTTTTCAAAACTTGATCGCTCTCTCAAGAGAGGGCGGACCGAAGCAGATGACTTTTTCCAGAAAAGAAAAGTATCCTTTCCAAAATTTCATGTCATTCACAGTAAAGCAGAAGAAACACAAGCAAGGATAATATCCCCATTCCAAGTCTCAAAACGCTCGACGGATGCCTTAGGCCTTGGCTACAAGGTGTCAAAAATGGCCAGTGGCGACTTACTTCTTGAACTGCGCGACAGCATACAACACTCAAAAGTTGCAACAATTGTATCCATTGGGGACATCCCTGTCTCTGTGACCCCACATCGGTCTCTGAATACTGTACGAGGCGTCATCTCTGAAATAGATTTTGTCCACCTTTCTGAAAAGGAAATGCTCGAAGGACTTACTGACCAAGAAGTTATAGATGTCCACCGGATCAAGATCCGGAAGGATGGCAAAGAAGTGGACACCAAACACCTGATCTTGACATTCAACATGAGCACATTACCCGAATCCATTGAAGTAGGCTACCTGAAAATAAATGTAAGACCGTATATTCCCAACCCACGCAGATGTTTCAACTGCCAGAGATTTGGCCACGGCTCCCAGAGTTGTCGCGGCCGCAAAACTTGCGCAAAATGCTCTTCGAAGGACCACCAATCCGAAGAATGTGTTGCTAACCTACGGTGTGCAAACTGTGATGGCAACCATGCTGCCTACTCCAGGGCTTGTCCGTCCTGGAAAAAAGAGAAAGAAATCATTACTCTCAAGACTACGCAAAACATTTCTTTCAAAGAAGCAAGAAGGCAATACTCTCAAACAAACAAATTCACCTTCACTGCAAAAACAAACTTCGCCGATGTGGTGCGTGGGCGCGGCGCACCACACCAGGCTTCGGCACCTGTCCAGGCCACACGTAGTGAGCCTGTGGCGGGGCCATCCGCGCCGTCTGGTGGAGTAGCTAACGCTACTCCGCCTACCCCAAAGGAGGGGACGCAGACCCCCGGGTCGGCGGGCCCAAAGACCTCTTCCCACAGGTCGAGGTCAAATTCGAAAATCAATGTGCCTCCTGCACGGTCGTCCAGTGCCTCCGCAGAGGCGATGGACACGACCCCGGGCAGCCCCTCGCCGTCCACGTCGGATGGTCGGCGGAGCTCCCTGGATCGGTCAAAAAGAGACAGGCCCCGAGTCACGGGGCCATAAACAACTTGATCTAGTTTTTTCAATCAGTACAAACACAAAACTAAGATGGCTTTCATAATACAATGGAACTGTAGAGGAATGTTGAGGAACTACAGTGATATAACTCATATTCTAGGGTCAGTGATGCCTCTAGCCCTATGTCTCCAGGAGACCAATCTTGGTCCACAACATTCAAATATCTTAAAGCATTATACAACTTTTAGGCGTGATCGCGAACATGCAAATAGACTCTCGGGAGGCGTCGCAATCATCATCCAAAGCGGCGTCCCGGCTCAAGAAATCAAACTGAAAACAAAACTTGAGGCGGTTGCGGTTAGCGTCATCAGCTACAAAACCATTACAATATGTTCTGTATATCTTCCCCCACACATCACATTAACATGCCAAGATCTAGAAAGCCTGATCGATGAACTGCCGGAGCCATTTCTGGTAGTTGGCGATTTTAACGCTCACTCTCCGTTTTGGGGAAGCGAACGCTGTGACTCTAGAGGCCAAACAATCGAAGATTTTATACTTTCGAATAATGTCTGTCTTTTAAATACGGGAAAAGCCACATATTGCTGTCCAAGCACAGCAAAAATGAGCTCTCTCGATTTAGCTTTCGCATCACCATTACTTTTTAACGATTTTAAATGGGATGTTTTAAATGACCCCATGGGCAGCGATCACTTACCTACCGTCATCAGGCTCTCATCGTCTACTCCAATCATCCCCACAAGGCCACGGCGCTGGAAAATTCTGCTCGCCGACTGGTCACTTTTTACAAAAAGTGCCACTCTGGAAAAGGAATTTTGTGACGACCTTAGCACAGATGAAATTAATGAGAAGTTTACTGAATGCATAATATCGGCTGCAACACTCGCTATACCACAAACAACAGGACTTGCACAAAAGAAACATAAAGCGTGGTGGACAAAAGAATGCACATTAGCAAAAAAACAACAAAACATAACCTGGAGCGCTCTGCGTCGATATCCCACTGCAGAGAACTTACTTACCTTTAAGAAGGCAAAAGCCAGAGCGCGGTATGTGCGAAGAAGTGCAGAGAAAACCTCTTGGCAGAAATATGTATCCTCAATAAATAGTTCAATAACATCAAAGAAAATGTGGGGAAAAGTTCGTAAATTTACTGGTGACCATACCCCTTTCACACTTCCTCTCTTGACAGCACCCGGGACACAAACATCTTTAGAAGAACAGGCCAACATACTGGCCGAGCATTTTGCTGAGATCTCAAGCTCATCCAACTACACAAACACATTTCAGAAACACAAATCAATAGCTGAAAAACAAAAATTTCCATCTGGAGCAGCTGTACATGAGGATTATAACCAGCCTCTCACACTACAAGAATTAAATAAAGTATTATCTTCTGGAAAAAAGACAGCACCAGGACCAGACAACGTGCGTTACGCTATGCTTGCACATCTCTCCGAGGCTGCTGTAGAGGCACTGTTAAAATTCTTTAATAAAATCTGGATAACTGGAAATATACCTGACGAGTGGAAAAAAGCAGTCATAATACCTTTTCTCAAACCCGGAAAACCACCAACAAGTCCTAGCAGTTACAGACCAATAGCCCTCACCAGCTGCATTGCTAAATCTTTCCAAAGTGTAATAAACATTAGACTAACCTTCGTACTTGAATCTCGGCAACTACTAGATAAACACCAATGTGGGTTTAAGAAAACATGCTCCACCACAGATCATCTTGTCCGCCTAGAAAACACCATCCGGGAGGCGTTCATCCACAAGCAGCACTGTATTGGGGTCTTCTTCGACTTGGAGAAGGCCTACGATACTACGTGGAAGTTCGGCATCCTCCGTGACCTAGCAGAGCTAGGTATCCGCGGCAGGATGTTGAACTGCTTGAACGACTTCCTGGCTAACCGCACATTCCGAGTCCGCCTAGGAGCAACTCTCTCCATGACTTTCACCCAAGAGAACGGCGTACCCCAGGGGTGCATTCTAAGCACGACACTCTTCATAGTAAAAATGAATTCCTTAGCTAAAGTAATACCCAAGTCCATAGTGTATTCAGTTTATGTAGACGACCTACAAATAGCATGCACGTCCTCTAGCATATCAACCTGCGAGAGACAAATACAAATCACACTAAATAAACTAGGTGCTTGGGCCGACAGAAATGGGTTTAAATTTTCTCCTCAAAAAACAGTAGCTGTTCTTTTTTCATTGCGACGAGGCCTACAGGTCGATCCTAATCTATACCTGAATCACACTGTGCTACCAATTAAACAAGAACACAAATTTTTAGGCCTAACTTTCGACAAGAAACTCACATTTCTACCACACATTAACAACCTTAAAAAGAAAGCTTCTCAAGCCCTCAATATCTTAAAAGTTCTCTCACGGAAGCGGTGGGGGTCCGATAGAGCAAGCCTTTTACAAATATATCGCTCTCTGGTTCGCTCCAAGCTGGACTACGGGTGCATAGTATATGGTTCGGCAAGAGCATCCTACTTAAAAAGATTAGACCCCATTCATAACCTTGGTCTGCGCCTATCATCTGGAGCATACAGAACATCACCAGTAGTTAGCCTTTACGTTGAAATTAATGAAGCCGCTCTTGAGGATCGAAGAATTGCCCTTACATGCTCATATGTCTTAAAAATCCGTTCTCTTCCGAAACATCTCTGCCATCCAATTGTCACCAAGTGCCCATCTAAAAGATTATTCATCAACAAACCACACTCTATCAGACCATTACTACTGCGCTTTGAAGATAAATGCGAAGAGCTAGCAGTGCTAGATGCCCTACCAAATATTGCACAAAGGAATGAATGTTTGCCACCATGGTACAGCCTGCCTTCAGTATGTAACTTCACAATGACACATTTAGATAAAAAGCAAACGCCACATGAGTACATATTACAGGAATTCTTTACACTACAAGAAAAGTATGACACCTACATTGAATTTTATACCGATGGCTCAAAAACAGAAAGTCACGTTGGAAGTGCAGTAATCCAGGGAAAAAATAAACAGATAATGCGACTACCAGAATGCGCATCGGTTTTTACTGCTGAGTGTTATGCCATCTTTGTAGCTGTAGAAAAAATAGTAAGAGAGAATATCAAAAATAGCATCATTTACACCGATTCCCTGAGTATGCTTAAAGCACTGCACTCCAGAAATGCAGCTGAACCTATAATAGGAAACATCATACATAACATAGTTAAAATCACAAAACAAAATCATAACATTAAATTCTGCTGGGTTCCTAGCCATGTTGGAATTGTAGGTAATGAGAAAGCAGATGTATGCGCTGCACAAGCCCGGAATGGCTAAATAAAGCAAGTGAACATACCGCACAGGGATTGTTTAAAGTTTATATACAGTAAACTCAAAAGTAAGTGTCAGGCTGCATGGCAAGAGCACGTAAACAACAAACTACATTCTGTGAAACCAATTTTAGGGGAATGGCAATCATGTAGGCATCAAGAACGTTTTACCGAAGTTATTTTATGTCGGCTTCGCATTGGACACACCCACCTCACGCACAGCTTTCTACTAACCAAACAGAACAAACCTCTCTGTGACATGTGCGGTGCTGAACTCACGGTGAACCACATTTTAATTTCATGTATCAAACTAGAAGAACTAAGAAAGAAATATTTTACAACATTTTACAGAGAAAGCATCCCTTTACACCCCATGTTACTTTTAGGTGATCGAGCACTGGTTGACATCTCTTGTATTTTTAGGTTTCTCAGGGAAGCCAGTGTTTTAAACAAACTCTAAGTATAAAAAGCTTCACCTTTCACAAAAACTCTAACCTTGTGTTTGGCGCATCATAGCCTCAGTTGCTTTTGCGCCATTAAAATCAATATAACTAACTAACTAACCTATATTAACGCGCATAAGTCGGCGGGGTTTTTTTAAATGTCCTTTCAAGGTTGGGCGGTCGACTTATAATCGGAGTCACATGGACTTATATGCGGAGTCTTAAAGTCGCCTTATATACGGGGTCAAAAGTTCGACCGAGTCGCGGATAATATCACGCCCCGTGCGCTCGTAATTCCATGATAGTTGTCAGACATGGTGTGAAAGTTGATCTTGTTAAAAAAAAACGAATTTAATTGAGATATACACCAAAGGTTTGTTTTAATACGAGAGCAACTTGTTATCGACAAACCGTGGGCAACGGGCAACAAGCACAACCGTTTCACGACCATGTTATGCTGTACGGCAGATGGGCACAAGTTACCGCCATTCCTTCTGTTCAAGAGGAAAATGATCCCGACTAAGGAAAAGTTCCCGCCAAAATTCATCGTACTGAAGAATGGGAAGGGATTTTTTAGTGATGAAATGGTCCTCGAATGGTTTCGTCTCGTGTGGTGCAGGCGTCCGGGGGCACTGCTGAAGCCCCGCAGCATGCTCATCCTGGACTCTTTCCGCGGCCACACAACCGACCGTGTGATAAAAGCGGTAGAGGACGTGGGATGCGGCCTGGTTATCATTCCGGGCCGATTGACACCTATTCTTCAGCCACTGGATGTGGTGCTCAACAAGCCATTCAAAGACCGCATCGGTGCATTCTACAACGAGTGGCTCCAGCAAGAATGGCGAGTGGCTCCAGTGCCTCTTGTATTTATGCTACTGTAAAAAAAACTATTGACCTTCGCTGGAGTGAATTTTGTACTTTTCATGGATTTTTCGCTGTAGTGTTTTAGGTTTGAAGGCACTTGTTTCTATGTAACCTCAGTGTTGCACAGTTTAGTGTAGCGCAAACGAGCACTGTGGCAACGACCATTTCCTATGCGAGCTTTATCAATCAATCGTTATCTGCTTTTAGCAGATAACGATTTTACTTTTGACGAAGCAGTAGCTGATGTTTTAGGTACATTTGGTCGGAACAGCATGGGCCGCACCTTCACTCACGAACTACCTAGCAGTAATAACCAATTACAGTTTTTAGATCTCACCCTAACCTTTCATCCTTCACACGTTTGCTGGCAGTATCGTTTTGCTGGCAGTATCGTTTGCTGGCAGTATCGTTTGCTGGCAGTATCGTTTGCTGGCAGAAAGATGAAAAACTGTAGCGCTCGAGACGAGGACACAACGAAGACGACAACACATGCGCTAACTTTTAGAAGTTAGGGAAAGTTAACTTTTAGAAAGTTAGCCGCCGCGGTGGCTCAGTGGCTATGGTGCTCGGCTGCTGTCCCAAAAGACGCGGGTTCGATCCCGGCCGCGGCGGCTGGAATTTCTTTGGAGGAGAAATTCTAGAGGCCCGTGTACTGTGCGATGTCAGTGCACGTTAAAGAACCCCAGGTGGTCGAAATTTCCGGAGCCCTCCACTACGGCGTCTCTCATAGCCTCAGTCGCTTTGGGACGTTAAACCCCATAAACCAACCAACCTTTTAGAAAGTTAGCGCATGTGTTGTCGTCTTCGTTGTGTCCTCGTCTCGAGCGCTACAGTTTTTCATCATGAGCAACCAACTCGCCCAAACATCCACCCTGACGCAAAGAAAGTTTTGTTGCCTTTCCATTCGAACCATTCTAAGACCGTCAAGAGGGCTATCGCTTCTCAATGCTTAGCATCCACACTCAAGAAGTCTTGCCACCATGCCATGCACGCAAGCTTTGCTTCTCAGGTGTCCAGGCTGCAGAAAGCAGGCTTCCCGGCTTCCGTGGTTCTCTTCGTGGCGCAGTCCTTGCTGAAAAAGCTGAAGGGCAGCAAGGAAAACAACCGAAATCAAGATAAAAAGCAGGCAAGGCCGGAAGTTGTACCTTACGTACACCACACTTCACATAACCTCAAGAAGGTGGCCAGTAAGTATGGCGTCGATGTGGTATTTTCAGCGCCGCGAAAACTCGCCGGAATGTGTTCACGCATTGGAAGAAAAAAAGTACAAGAGTGCAGCATCAGACACCAAAAGCCACATGTTGGCTGCAAGGAAGGAGTAGTCTACGAGTTCCCGCTTACATGCGGCAAGGTGTGCGTCGGACAAACCGGACGTTGTTTTAATGAGCGCCTGCTTGAACACAAGAATTCACTAAACAAGAGAGGCCATTTTCCAGACCACTGCCAAGCCTGCTCGAAAGAGAAGCGTATAGCCTGCAAGGCTCGACTATCTGATTGCAAAGTGCTATTGAAAAGCCGACATAGGACAGAACGTGAGCTTGTGGAAGCCTTCTATATCAAGAAGCGAGGTGGTAGTTGCATTAGTGACACGTCAGTTGTTCTTCGCCACACTAAAATGCTGTTTCTTGATGCATATTTGTGACAGGTGATTGTCTGCGATTAAGAGCATGGATAAGGGCAAAGGCTATATAAACGTTCTTCCTTGAATAAATCCTGTTGAAAGTGCAGCGCTCGTCCTGTTCCCTTATTCGTCCGTGTTGCCGTTTTGCGCTCTCATGTCTTTCACGGAGCTTTAATCTCACCCGCGTGATTACTGTGTTTTGTTCCTTTTCTTCCACGGCATCACTTAGTTGAGATTTGATGCGAAATGTCGTGCAGCATGCACTTGTAAGTACATAGGCTTAGCTGCGCTGCGAATTCTGAGTGTGCCTGCTGAGGCGCGGATGAACAGCGAAGTCAACCATGGGCTAATTTGGCGGAGACTCTTGTGTGGGTGCCTCGAGGTGACTTCGAGCTTTAATTTTGTTAGGTTCATTTTGTGTCTTGGCACGCAAACTTTGCCTGCGCTGATTATTGCGTGCTAGTGTCCGCTGACACGCAAGCACGAGCGAGGCCACTCTTGGCCATCGTAGCTTATAGAAGCTGGCGTGAGCTCCTAGAGGTGCTACTTTGTGTGGCCGTATGAAGTTGCGCAGTGTGTAACTTCTGCAAGTTTATTGTGCATATTTTGCACATTTACGTCTTGTCTGCTGCCATGCAGAACGAAATGCAGATCACATAGAGAGTTGTGGTAGTTGCGAATAGGAAGCAACTTTGGGGCCAAATTTAAAGCCTCTGTCTGACATCTCGGTTGATTCTTCCCTGCCCAGGTAATATTCGAGAATCGTTTCCACTTTTCCGACCGATTGTAGACCAATTCCAATTTTCCCTCTGTTTCTTGAAGTGTCGTGCATTATGACAACACTTTGATGAGGTCCGTACCCCTGAACCATGCATCGTCTACGCACTTCGTGTTCGTTCCGCAAAATTTTGTTTCACTTCAGGTTTTTCTTAGAGGAATGGCTAGGCGCAATCAGTTTTGCTTTGGGTTTGGCCTGGCGGGACGAGTGGGTTTCAGACGGCACTTGCTTTTGTCGTGTGTGTCTTGGCGTTTGTTATCCCATTTGGCTCGCCTTACAGAGAAAGTCTGACAGATGGACATCGACAGCCGATGAAGAGGGGCCTTGATTATTGTATTTGTTTTGATACTTTAATAATTTCACTGAGCACATAGCTGGCTGCAGATTTTTAACAGAGCAAAACAATGCGCTTACTTTTGCAGGACCAAGATTTCAAATGTCACTTCAGTATATCGCAGCACAGCATCAATGAGATGACTAGAAAGAACAGTTAAAAACAGTGCGTACCAGGTCAGACCAGTGCCCAATACTGTCAAGAGGATGTGGGCGCCTGGCTAGGGGAACCAACCCAGTACAGGTGCTGGGAACAGGCCTGGGAAGGGGACCTGCAAAGCAGGTTATAAAGTGCTCTTAAATGAAAAGAATAGAAATACGGTTCCAAGCCACACTGATGCAAAGTGTAACTTATACGGAATGCTGCAAAATAAACACATTCTTTGTGTGCAACAATAGTTCTGCTTCCTCTAGTTTCTTTATTAACTGAAGGGAGGAGGTAAACAAACCACATAGTATGTGGTCCTTAACCTATTTCCACCTGTGCTAAAGCTGGATATGAACATGTAAGCTACGTTCCGCAAGAGGATTACTACATGCACTGTGATCAAAAATACATTATTTTATGCAGATTTGAAATGGCTGTACACAAAGCCTCAAATTAATTTCTTTTCAAACACCAACATAAATACATACATTTTTACTACAAGCCAACAAATATTCATCTTAATTCCAGACAGTGACTAGTCATCCTGTAAGACCATGAAGTATGGTAGCATACTCTTGTTCTTCCATTGTGTAGTATTGCAAGATGAATGTCTTCAATGGATGCAAATGACAAATAACAGAATCACATGATTACTACAAAGAATTGCTGAAACTTCGCAATAATCATGAGCAGGCGTTGGTTTGCCTGAGTTCCTTCCTGAGCTCTACCTGCCAGGCCTCAGAACTTTGGGTGACAAAATTTATATAATCGAAGTCAGTCACGAGAAGCAACTGAGAAGAGACTAAACAATCCATAGCAAGAATAAAATAATATAATGACTCTGTTAACATTCCTAAGTGCAGATATTTTATGCGAGCTTACTTAACTGGTTTCTAGCCGTTACTTTGAATGCTACCAACTGTTTCGCGGATTCTCTGCAAGCTTAATGAATACCACACAATTTTAAATTTGAAATCGATGTTAATTTCCAGAACTTTTTAACAAAGACAATGGCAGCTTATTTTAAATGTGATCAAGGGGGTTGTGCAAACGAGTAAGGCACACAAATCAAATATAACAGTGAAATGCATCAAAACAGGCCATTTACTGCGGATACATTATTCTGTTGCCTTTAGTACCAGGCACAAAATGGGAAGATGTATCAAAACCTTAAAAGCATAAATAATCATGCAGTGAAGGATCACAAGCTGCTTACCCTCTCATTTAACAGATGTACGCCTGCGTTTGCACCACGCTGTCTTGAACCGCTGGTTTGAAGAAATCATTTACCTTGTCGTCTCATTGTAAAAGTATAAGTGCTGCTTCCATGTATTGGGGTGTATGTATATGCTGTCGCCACCTTCCCTGAACCCACAGTGAAGCTTCAGTATGCAGCAATGAGTACTAGATCCATAGCAGATTTGATTAATATTATCACAACTGTAATTTCGCCGTAAACATTGTTGCTAAAAGGGTCTTCCTACTCATATTAGAAATGAAACACCCTTTGTGCACATGAGAGCACATTTCCATTCTAGTAGAAACACAGCAAGTGCTTTTTTTTTACTTCCGCTTAAAAAAGGCACTAACAAAGTCCACCTAAAAAAACAACTCAGGCATAAGTACTGGTGCCTAGTTCCACATAAACTTATTCCATATAGTGCCCTACAGTTACGTCTGTCACATTCGCTTCAGCAGTATACACTCAATGAATGAATTAAAGCAGTGAGACAGTTATATTTTCTTTTTTGACATCGCTACTATGAATTAACTGCACCTTGTGCCAGGAGCTGTGAAGTTCTAATACTGAGTGATTGCGCCGTTGTGCTAAAACCAAGGAGTAATCAGGTTGGAATTATAAATGCGGCGGCCGCATCTGTGACGGCAGAATACAAGAACGCA
Organism: Amblyomma mixtum; assembly: GCF_055824585.1. Lineage (NCBI taxonomy): Eukaryota > Metazoa > Arthropoda > Arachnida > Ixodida > Ixodidae > Amblyomma > Amblyomma mixtum. The sequence continues at coordinate 1,712,040 of NC_143012.1, forward strand.
CTTCAGAAACTTGGGGCGCATTCATCTGCTGCGACCCGCATGATAAGCAAAATTATATTTTTTGCGGGGAACCATGGCATTTTAGAAAAAGCGACGGGGTTACTTTTTTTTTTTAAGTTAATAGCGACGCCGCATACCGCGTTCTGCGACCATGCATGAGAGTAACAGTGTTCAAAAGTGTTACGCATATCCTAACTAAAATGAGACAAAATACTTCGGAGAGCGCTAAAAATAAATGCTGAAAAGCTACATCCACTTGCAAGGTGAACTTCATTGCAGAAGTAAGCAGACGTACAGAGCGCTCGCCTGGTGCTTCGCGGAACGATGAAAGGCGAACTTACAACGCAGGTAGTGGGATTGACTGCCACTGCAGTCGCTGAAGCGCTGGCGCATAGTCATATAAAACCTAGAGTTACTGCATTCTACCAAAGGTACATTTGGTAGCATATCCAGTCAGTCTAAAACCCTATTCCTCTATAATGCTCTATTCCGCAGCACAATGCTCTAGCGCTATAGACAAGCCTGCTCACGTCTTTATCAGACGACGCTAGTTAAGATGAAAAATCACTTATCAGGGCACTGAGACGGATGTGAGACGACAGGGCTTCGAGAATACCCTCAGGACAGCCGTGTCAAGGTAGAAACTTCTCTCCCGCTGTTCACGGACTCGGCAAAGCCTGTGCTTCGCTGGATTCGCTCACAAAGGCCCCAAATCGTCATCCGCAAACCAGTGAATTCGGTTAAGTAGGAGTCTTTCCTTTCACCGCCGAACATCAGAAAGCAGCCAAGGCAAACACGCAGTCGCTGCTCACGATATCAGTTTTAGCTGTGCGTCCGCAAGGGCTTAACGTAAGCAAGAAGCTAGCGGGGACCATAGTGCGCATGCGCAGAGTGCGAGCCTTGCGTCTTGCGTACGTACGCATGCCAGCGGTCTTTGCGTTGCGTTGCTTGCGTGCCTTACGTGGTTAACGTTGGCAACATTGCGGCGCCCTGCACGCCCGCTTCCAACCAAATACTTCATCGCCGCTGCATTTTTCGATGCGATAGCTATCTACGGCGTACATTGTTGTCATAGCAAGAAACCCCGGTAAAGTACTTCTCCAACTTTGCACTAGAATTTGTTTTCATTTGAATCAATTGATTTTCATTAAAAAAGACAAAGACTTCAAATGCAAACACCACTGTCATTAATAAAAGAGATGATGATGATGAAAACGTTTATTAAAGCCTTAGTTGAAGGGAAGGCTGATCGGGTCCCTAGTCCGGGACGCCGTTGGTGAAAGCCGCTGCCCGTGCTCTGGCGACGAGGGCTCGTTGTTCCTCGAGGTCCGAGCTGGACAGGGCCGCCTCCCAGCCCTCCCGCGTTGGCTGATTTATGATCTCAATGCTGTCATTTTTCTGACAAGCCCATACCATGTGGTACAAGTTTGCCTTCTGGCCACAAAATTTGCACTGTGCCGAAAAGGACTCGGGCTCAATGGCGTGAAGCGTAGCTGGGTTATTGAAAGACATAGTTTGTAGCCTGCGAAGGTGACATTCCTCTGATTTACTGAGACCCTTAGCGGGCCTCGGGAGTGTCTGCCTTTCAAGGCGCAAATGTTGCAATATTTCTGAATATGTCGTTAGCGGAGAGGGGGAGCCAGAATCAGGAAGGGAGGACGTAGAAGGATGCCGGGGAAGAAAAGCTCGGGCCGAAGCGTGTGCGCGCTCGTTTCCTTCAACTCCCAGGTGACCTGGTACCCATATTAATTCCTTCCGTTCAGCTAAAGTCCTACATTGACTAAGAATTTTGCAGGCTAGCGGCGTGATTCTGCCACGCATATAGTTTCTATAAGCCGCCTGGGAATCTGTAACTATGTATTTAGATTCTGAGTGCGTTGCGGCAAGGGCTATCGCTACTTCCTCCATAGCCTGTGTATCCCCGTTACGAACTGAAAGCCCGTCCACGACTTGCATTTGGTGCACCACTGAGATTGTTGATATTCCTTGTACAGGACCCGCAGCGTCCACGAAGAAGGCTCCTTCTTTTGTTGAATAGCACTCGTTCATCTTCTTGCTCCTCGCCACTCGTCTAGCATGATGATGCTCCGGGTGCATGTTTTTGGGAAGCGGAAGCGTAAGGAATTTGCTCTTCCACTCTTTAGGTATATCTTGTCTCCCAGCCACTTGCTGCGGAAAGCTAATATTTAAATCTTCTAGGACCCTACGGCCGGTCGTAGTTGTGGCCAGTCGCACTACCTGGCTTGTAAGATGGGCGCTAATCAATTCATCAGCCGTGTTGTGTACCCCTAGTTTTAGTAGACGCTCCGTAGATGCTTTCATGGGTAGGCCGAGTGCCTTCTTATAAGCCGTTCGAATGATAACGTCCAGGTGGTTTAGATCTGTCTTCCTCAAACGAAGGTACGGGGCCAAATAGAAAAAAAAAAGAGGAAAAAAGTTTCTTCAGCACACAGTTCAGGAGCTTTCACTTGCTATCGCTAGATGGCGCCACACGCTTCCCGGTCGCTACGCTAGCCACTCCCAACTAAAATTGTCGTTGCAAGGGCTGGTGGCAGTGAGCGTAAAAGGGCAGTGCGCGCAAAGACCGCACTCGAGTGCTATCCCACTACTGTGGCACCTCCCCTGCATGCACCCTGTGCGGCGACCCTCACGCCACACTCTCCCACATCCTTTTCGGCTGCCCTGCTGATCCTCCCCCGCAGGGACAGCCCGCGTTATCAAGTTGGGAGGACTGGGAGGTCGTGCTCTCGTCTCCGGACCCGCCATCGCAGCTTGCTGCGGTGCTTCGGGGTGCCGACGTCATGGACAAACACCACATGAACGTTCCGACGTAGAGTGGGACCGTGCGGTGGTGCAGGGACCCAATGGGGGTCTAAACACACTTGCCATAATAAAGTTTCTCTCTCTCTCTCTCTCGAGGCTCTCTCGCCGTCTTCTGACCATTGGCGCCGTCTGCGGTCGATTGGATCCCCACCGAAACCAAAACTTGCGCAGCTTCGTTCGTCATGTAGGCGAAACTGATAAAAGAAAAAAATTAGGCAGCGGCTTAGCCCTGGTTGGTTTATTGGTTTGTTGGGGTTTAACGTCCCAAAGCGACTAAGGCTATGAGAGACGCTGTAGTGAAGGGCTCCGGAAATTTAGACCACCTGGGGTTCTTTAACGTGCTCTGACATCGTACAGTACACGGCCCTCTAGAATTTCGCCTTCATTGAAATTCGGCTTAGCTCTGGTTAAGGCTGGATATACAAGCGAAAATCTGCTGTTATGCTTGATTTCACGTCATGGCTGTCGCAGTTCGCGCGCAATGGAATGGAAGCACCACAATAACGGTGGAGGCGTTCGGCCATCCACACACTGCCTGTTCGGAGGCGGAGGAGGAGACGGTAATCGGTGCGGTTAAAATTCAGGGGGCACTTTGGCTCTCTAAAGTGCTGCAAGGCGAAAGCGGTTCCTTGCGCACTGTTTTTCTTTATTTTTCATAACTTATTTTTTCCATGTTATTCTGGTTTCTTTTCTTATTTTTATTGTTTCTTGTTGTGTTATTTTTCATATTTACTCTTTTAATTTAATTTGTATTTTCGTTTCTTTCCTTATTTTTATTTCTCATATTTTATATTTGTTTCTCTTCTTATGGTTGTTTTTAATCTTCCTTTACTTACTATTATTGTTTTTATTTTTCTACATTATTTTTACTTTTTCATTACTTTTATTTTATTTACGAAACCCATGCATTCACTATTCGTGGCGGAGTGGTAGCGTCTCCGCTTCAAATGCCAAAGACCCTGGTTCGATTCCCACCCTCGGCGCAGTTTCTTTTTAAGCGGTGACGCCTAAACAAATCTGCCGACACGGCTGCCGACGCGTCTGCTAACGACAGTATGAGGCATTAAAGGCTTTCGCCTTAATACTTCGAAGAATACACCGCGGAAACCCCTGACCTGGCGCGATTTGATACCAGTCTCACGGAACCACTAGAACGCTGGATGCATCTGGCGACTGGACAGACATTTAAACACGCGTCTTCAATATATCTTGACGCTTTTAGGCACATGCAGAATTCATGTGGCATGTTTTTAGGCGCGTGCACTCGAACTTTGCAATCGGGCTTTGGGAAAAAAATCTCTGAGGACGGTTACGAGTCTGTATACATGTTTAAGTGTTAGCTGTGGTGTGAGAGCAAAGAAGATTTATATTATCCTGGTCTAAACTATAGTCGGATAAAACTTAAGAACGCAGCGGCTTTTCTCCTTCAAAGGACCCCCATCCAGCCAATGTCGTCGGCAGACTCTCATGACCCTGATAGTGTGACAAAGCAGGGAGTGGCAGATGGGATAATCCCTTCCCTCTATGGCCAGGGGTAGACTACTCTCTCCACTGTGGTGCCGCTCGCAGGGTCATGAGAATCGGTCGACGCCATTGGCTGGAAAGCGTCTGTTGTCGGGAAAAAGCCGCTGCGTTCTTGAGTTGTATTTGACTACACGCTCTTCTCCAGTGCTGGCGCACTTGTGCGCAACACGCGTCTTTTTGTGCACCATACCCCCCCCCCCCCCCCCCCCCCCCGCACAGTCCCTCAGGCTTTATCATACATACAATGCCGCAGCAACGTCCTGGCGCGCTGTCGAGTTCGTCAAGCGACCTCCACCCGTCAAACCATGAACACGCAGTGCGGGCACTGATGTGCATCATCTTGGCGCGATGCCAAGGTCTGCGCTGCGGACGGCGTCGACGCCGACGGAGCTGGGGAACGAGGTGGGAAGAGCTAATGCACTAAGGCAGATAAGGCAGATCGGGCAGAAACCACCAGGGGGAACGGACAGCTCAAGCACGAGACTCGTGCAAGGCTGGTCAGCGATGACGAAGAACGGCGACTGGCACTTTCTTCATCGTCGTCATCTTTACAATGTGCGCTGCGAACGACGCCGCCGAAACGGTTGCCGACTGTGATAGCGACGGCGGCACGAAACTGAGGAAGGAGCTAATGAGCTGGTGATCTCAAAACGAAGCACAGGAAGCTTGAATTCAATGTCGCAGGTGCCGCCTCTGCATGTTCCTCCGCTGTTGTTTGGTGTCAACTGAACGTTTCCTTTACAACCTTGCTGCGTGACCTGTTTTAAAAGTCTCGCAATATTTTCTTCTACTAACAACATATTCCGGAGTGATGCGTAGCGTCAGTCCTAAAGGAAAGACGAAACAAAGCATGCAGGCACGAATAAAAAATCAGGGGCACTTTGGCTGTCTAAAGTGCGTATAGGCGAAAGCGTTTTCCGCACCACTTTGCCTATGTGACACTGGTGACGTCACCAGTGGATTACGTCACACATAATTGATGACGAAGTAATGACAAATTACTAACTAGTGACTAATTACTGATTATTGACTATATACTAATTAACTGCTAATTAATAGCGCGTACGCTTCGCCTTTAGAAGTGGAACGCGACAGCGTGTTGTAGCGCTGCCAGGCAGTTCACGGAACGCCACCACCCGTTCGGCGCGATGCCTTGCCCACGGCCGCTCGATCGAGCGGCCGTGCCTTGCCCTTTGAACGCGATGCTTTATTTAGGAAAGGAAATTACGTAGTAATTCTCTGTCATCTTGATGTACACCCGAACCCACCGTACAGGAAACGAGGAATGCCACCACACGGTCGGCGCGATGCCTTGCCCTTTGAACGCAACGCTTTTCAAGGAACTGAGGAAATGGCGCAGCAATTCTCTGTCATCTCGGTGGACAGCCGAACCTTGCTGTAAAGAGAAAGGGAGGAAGATGGGAGTGAACGAAGACACCGTATTCACTAGACGCGCCTTTGTTCATTCCAAGCCATCGAGCTGGCATGGCGGAGTGGTTAGCGTGCTGGTCTCGCATTCTGGAGAGCCTGGTTCGATTCTCCAACTCGACCAATTTCCTACTCGATTTTATTGATTTCTATGGTCTGACTGGAAAGGTTAATTAGGCTAATTGGTTAATTAACTAATTAACCAAACTTAGTCCCACTTGGAGCATCACTATACCATCCTTTTACTTGGTTGCATGGTTACTAGCCAAAGTACAATTGGTCCCATTTGAAATTCGCGCACTGTGACGTCACGAGCATTTCGACCAAGTGAAAAGCGTGGAATTTCTGTCGACAACTACTGCTTACACTGATGAGGCATTAAAGGCTTCCACCTTAAAAAATATGTAAATTACGCACTCATTAAGCTTTTCGTACGTATGACATCAACCGCGATCTGTGACCAGCTGTCCTCGAAAATCTTGACAGTCTAATGCTGGCAGTGACGATAAGACGGCGTCCTGTGTAGCTTTGGCCGTACACTGGTACACAGCGACCTTCAGAACGCCTGTGTTCTGTGATGGTAGAGTCTCGTGTGAATGTCTGCCTTTGCGACGGCCCCTATCATCACTACTTAGATGCAGAGAGTTTGTACTACACTGGGAGTAAAAACTGAGTGATGTGTCCACCAGCGCACACCCTTTTATTGTACTCAGCAATTCCGAAGCAAAGTATTATTAAGCGGGAAACAGTTTATCAACGCAATGTCTTCAGATAATGCGAGATTTCAATATAACAATCAATATATTCGCCGACCACCTGACGGCAGTCTTGATTTTTTATTTGCGTTTTTGCGTTTTCGCTCTAATCAAAAGCATTCCCAATTGGTTTTCTTTGGCAGTCTTAACTTCTCGATTCGATCGGTGGAAACACATAAAAAGAAGGATTTTTGTGACATATCCGAAGGAAGGACAATTACCTTCACTATATTCAAAACAGTTCCCTTACAATTTTTCAGTAATCAAAAACTTTTGCCTGAGAATTTTGAACATGGAAAGGTTGTGGACAAGAGGCACACTCTGTTAAGAAAGGATGTGCGCTAGAAGAAGCTTTATTCCCTTTTACTCCCAGTGTATTAAAAAAGGGTGTGCGCTAAGGGGCAGCTGACCCCCTTTTTACTGCTAGTGTACTGATAAAAGGGTGCCCACTAGAGGACAGCTGACTGCCTTTTTACTCCCAGTGTACTGATAAAAGGGCGTGTGCTAGAGGACAGCTGACTGCCTTTTTACTCCCAGTGTACTGATAAAAGGGCGTGTGCTAGAGGTCAGCTGACTGCCATTTTACTCCCAGTGTACTGATAAAAGGGCGTGTGCTAGAGGACAGCTGACTGCCTTTTTACTCCCAGTGTACTGATGAAAGGGCGTGTGCTAGAGGACAGCTGACTCCCTTTTTATTCCCAGTGTACTGATAAAAGGGCGTGTGCTAGAGGACAGCTGACTCCCTTTTTACTCCCAGTGTACTGATAACAGGGTGTGCACTACAGGGCACATGACTGCCTTTTTACTCCCAGTGTACTGATAAAAGGGTGTGCACTAGAGGACAGCTGACTGCCTTTTTACTCCCAGTGTACTGATAAAAGGTTGTGCGCTAAAGGGCAGCTGACTGCCTTTTTACTCCCAGTGTACTAATTAAAGGGTGCGCACTAGAGGACAGCTGACTGCCTTTTTTAGTCCCTGTGTACTGATAAAAGGGTGTGCACTAAAGGGCAGCTGACTGCCTTTTACTCCCAGTGTACTGATAAAAGGGTGCGCACTAGAGGACAGCTGACTGCCTTTTTACTCCCAGTGTACTGATAAAAGGTTGTGCGCTAAAGGGCAGCTGACTGCCTTTTTACTCCCAGTGTACTGATTAAAGGGTCCTCACTAGAGGACAGCTGGCTGCCTTTTTACTCCCAGTGTACTGATAAAAGGTTGTGCGCTAAAGGGCAGCTGACTGCCTTTTTACTCCCAGTGTACTGATTAAAGGGTCCTCACTAGAGGACAGCTGACTGCCTTTTTACTCCCAGTGTACTGATAAAAGGTTGTGCGCTAAAGGGCAGCTGACTGCCTTTTTACTCCCAGTGTACTGATTAAAGGGTCCTCACTAGAGGACAGCTGGCTGCCTTTTTACTCCCAGTGTACTGATAAAAGGATGTGCGCTAAAGGGCAGCTGACTGCCTTTTTACTCCCAGTGTACTGATGAAAGGGTGTGGGCTAAAGGGCTGCTGACTGCCTTTTTACTCCCAGTGTACTGATAAAAGGGTGCGCACTAGAGGACAGCAGACTGCCTTTTTACTCCCAGTGTACTGATAAAAGGGTGTGGGCTAAAGGGCAGCAGACTGCCTTTTTACTCCCAGTGTACTGATAAGAGGGTGCGCACTAGAGGACAGCTGACTGCCTTTTTACTCCCAGTGTACTGATAGAAGGGTGTGCGCTAAAGGGCAGCTCAGTGCCATTTTACTCCCAGTGTACTGATAGAAGGGTGCGCACTAGAGGACAGCTGACTGCCTTTTTACTCCCAGTGTACTTATACAAGGGTGCGCACTAGAGGACAGCTGACTGCCTTTTTACTCCCAGTGTACAGATAAAAGTGTGTGGGATAAAGGGCAGCTGACTGCCTTTTTACTCCCAGTGTACTGATAAAAGGGTGCCCACTAGAGGACAGCTGACTGTCTTTTTACTCAAAGTGTACTGATAAAAGGGTGCGCACTAGAGGACAGCTGACTGCCTTTTTACTCCCAGTGTACTGATAAAAGGGTGTGTGCTAGAGGACAGCTTACGCCCTTTTTACTTTCAGTGTACTGATAAAGTTCGCGAAGACTGCCCGCTGCGTCATATCTCGAAAGGGGGATCGACACAATATCGCCGTCCTGGAGAGCAGTTCGCGCGACCTCATCCTAGCGGTTATTGCCTGCTATGCCGCTGTGCCCCGGTAGCCATTCGTAGATAATGTACTGTCCTGTATTGATGGCAGAGTGATGTAGTTGTCCAATTTCCGCGACCAGTTGTTCATGGCGACACAAAAAGCGGTGAGTTCTGCACCCGTCGAAGAAGTCTGGTGAGCTATCCTAACTCTAATTTCTCTTGTCTTTGAACGGATGACCACGGAGCCCGAAGAAGTGTTAGGGTTCACTGAGCTGTCGGTGTAGACGTGCACCCGGTTTGCATGGTGCTCATGGAAATATTCAAGAGTGACTTGTTTTAGTTCTATCGGCCATAAATCTTTCTTCTTCCTGATGCCAGGTATTGCAAGAAGCACACGGGGATTGTGCAGGCTCCAAAGTGGCGAGGACGGTCTAGAGGCGGGTGTAAACTGGGACAGCAGAATGGCTATGAACTATGAATAGGCAAAAAATCTATAGGAAGGCAAAAGGTTCTACAATAATTCTATAGACTGTCTATAGACTATTTTTATAAGGGTGAACTTACAACTGGATTTTATTCGAAATGTGCAAGTCACATGTATATAGCGAGCGCACACGCTCATAGTCACACATAGATAAATCGGAGCAGCCGCGGTGGCTCAGTGGTTGTGGCGCTCGGCTGCTGACCCGAAAGAAGCGGGTTCGATCCCTGCCGCGGTGGTCGAATTTCGATGGAGCCGAAATGCTAGGGGCATGTGTACTGTGCGATGTCAGTGCACGTTAAACAACGTCACGTGGTTGAAATTTCCGGAGGCCCTCATAGCCTGAGTCGGTTTGGGACGTTAAACCCCAATAAAAAATTAAATAAACTTTTTCAACACCGCTAAACAACAGGGCATACAATAAGAACAAACAAACACAGCGCTGAACTTAAACTGAATTTTTTTTTCGAATAAACAAGTTAGTCTATACACTCATAAAGAGAGCGCGCTTGCGCATAGTAACACATATATATATTGATTTGCTTACTTCAATTAAAATCCAGTTGTAAGTTCAGCGCCGTGTTCGTTTCCTCTTGTTCTATGACTTGCTGTCAGGCGTTGTTGAAAAAACCTCCTTATGGATTACCAACTCGCCCAGTCTGCCGTTCTCCTACAGTTTGTTGTAACCAGACGCGCGTCTCGTATGCGGCATTGTTTGTTCCTCGTGTTGGCCCAGAGCGTCACCTCGCTGCTGACCACTGCCACGCGTGAGACGAGAGAGCTCTGTGAATTCGCTCCATGGCCGACTCACTCTGAACAAGCGTCCTGAGTACTGCACCGTTTCGGTTGAGCTGACCGTGCGTGAACTCAGCGCGCTGCTCACGCCCGTTCTTCGCACGTGAGCGTCTTTCACACGGCGTGCGGCCGGGAAGCGGCAGCTTGGTTGTTCTGTAGATCAGCAGGCTCGTTACAAGCCCGTCGATGTTTTTTGCCGGCCCATTTGAATGCCACGCATAGGTGAATGCGTGCAGCAACAGCACGAGCGGACGCTGGTCTGGCGGTTGTCTGGGATGCAAGCCTCTGGAGAAGTAGCTAGGCCTCTCGCTTCGGTGTCAGCCTTTGTAATTTGTCCGTGTCGACTGAGCATCGGCGTCGTGTAAAAAAAATGTAGAGGGGACACCTAAGCTCGTCTTTAAGGATTTGACGCGATGGCGTTAATAGGTTAATGTTCGTATATGTGGAATTGGTGATCCTCAACTTTACATTCATATGTCCCCGGGAGTCCTCGCACCACTCCTTCAGCGGTTAAGAAACGCGTCACTGCCCTGCGATGGCAGGCGCTGCCACCGGTGGGGCTTGTGTGACCCAGGTTGCTCTTCCCGCGCAACCTGTCGCGATCACTAATTGATTTAACAGCCATCTGTCACGCTGGTAAGTTTGCTCGCAATCCGGTTGGCAGGTTGCGGTGACGCCACAAGGTCACGTGACCCAGGTGGCCCACCTAGGTTGCTTCTCCGGTCGGTGGTCACCTGGACTACCCGGCGCCACCCTATTTTTCGCTCACAAACGCCGAAGCCAGATTCTCTGTGTAACGGAGACTATAACGCTATTTCGTTAAAACGAATAGTCCATTGCAAGGACCTTATAAGCAGCATGCCGCTTGACAAAAGTGATACGATATGCCTCTTTTCACAGAACTTGTCGGCATCGGCGTCGTATCATACTGTGCTCTCCCACGTTCTTCTACGAGGTAGTGAAAGCCTTCTCTAGGTGACTTGGGGCGTGGGCACAATCTAGGGTCCTCCCTGTGTGCTTGTCCACATAAGCCGCTCCCTCACATCTTGTGAGCACGGAGTGAGCTAACTGGAATGACCACGGCGGCGGCTGTGCAATGTCCCGTTTGAAGTTTCGTGATCTGTAGTATTCCTCTAGTGAGCAGTCCTGTCGAGAAAGGTAATGGAGTACATAGCTGTTACTAGCTCGGTATCGTTAGAAGGTCGAACTCTTCGACATTGCTGATTTAATTTATTGACTTATTGAATTCTGTCGAAAGGCTGTCTGGCAAATGATTTTCATAAGGGAGGAGGGGAGTGACAAACAAATTGCGTAGAGCAACAAATAAACACTTATAGGTAAAGTCCGCTTAAAATAGACAGATGCTAGCGCCCTGTATATAGTACATAATTCCCGCCTCGACTCTATGGCCACATGACCTCAGGTGACACACTTTCCTCCTGACTGCAAGCAACTGTGCCCTACAATCCTGAACACTTAATACACCAGCCTTAGCTGGGCTCTTGACCTGGGAGCTAAACTTTTTGTTCCAGATCTTTAATGAAGGCTCAGTAACCATTTGCCCGCGCGATGCTAGTCACCAGTGCTTTAAAGCAAGTGATGAACTCCGCAGGGGAAGTTGTACTGCCCCGAAAAGCGTGGCAAGAGTAGTGAACTTGCAGCTACAAGAGCATTTCCTTCCAAATTCATCTATGTCCTGGCTTTGAGGTTGCAAGAGTTGTCACCTTCTTCGCCTTGCAGCGTGATTGGAATGTGCACCATTCAGTGCTGAATTGCTTTCAACGTATTCACTGAATGTACTATCAGCGTCAAATGAAACGCGAACAAAACACCTGAAACGCGAGCACCAAAAATCAAGCATATTAGAGGCTGGAGGTGAAATAGAGGCCTGGCATATTAACATTTCAGAAGAGCGGTCTTTTCGGCTTTGATGGGAAAATCTACTGCTCATATATTTTGCCTCCCTAGTATAATATCTGCGAGTTGCGCTGTTCGCGTTTCAATTGGCTTGTTCGCGTTTCAATTGACGCTCATAGTACATTGCGTTTAGGGGAATCAGATAAGTTGGAGTATAGATTTGAATAGGGGAGTAATTACTACTCAGGATCTGCACAAGCGCAGCCACACTCATTTAGTTTCATTGAATTTCTTTATTTGCACAGAAAGCATCAAGGGTCCCACGGCTAAAAGCTACTGGAACATCTTGAAGAGGCTGAGGAACCCTATTACTTGGCAGAGGGCTATACAACTCGCTCAAGATACAACAGCAAAAGAGAAATAAAACCATGGCAATTTTGAGAAAAGCAGCGCTTGCAGACAAAGGACCAGAACAAGAAGGACACACAACTCAAGATGTACCCCAACCAACTCGCCCAGCAACACACCTTGCCCATGGCAATTGGCAGCAATAATCAAGCTGCAGAGATCGACACAGCAGTGCACTTGCAAAAACAGCAAGACTGTACAGTTGACAATCAAAAGTGTATTTGTAAAATGTGGAATAAAATATACAACTTAACAGGTAAAGATAAAAAGGGGTAAACTATCTGGAACCCAGTTCACTTCAAATATACTAAATGTAGCCACGGAACCGAGTTGTAACTCGCAGAAATATTCGGACACGTGGGCTTCTGGGCCGGGAGGGTGGGGGTCTTCATTCTCTTCCGTGGACGAGCTGCATCTCGAGCGGTTGTGAAACCGGGCTTGGCTCGCTTTTGTGCTCCGTGCGAGGTTTCGCGGGAAGCGCGAGCGTCGGGGACACCCTGGCGTGCTTTGAACCTCTAAGCGGATGATAGAATACAAAAAAGAAAAGCGCTTGAGAATGCGTGTCGCCCTCTGGCACCGGCGTGGGTCTTTGAGAGATTTCTGTGCCGTTGCAGATTTGGGAAGCATACGTAGACATTCTGAACGACCCATCACTTCGTGGTTACTCCGTCACGTGCCTTTGCTTGAAGATAATAAAAAAGAAATCTGAACCCGAAAGACAGCTGAAGAGCGGTTCATTCCGATGCAGCTATGCCAAGGGTATTTGTCGTAGGCCTGGAGTTCACGCTCACTCACCATTCAATGACCTGCAGATCTTTCCGTTCGTACCGTCGCAACGATGGGGAGATTACTGTCGTCACTTTAGAAGAAACTGGAGGGCCCGTATTGTCAGTGTCAGTGGGTATGCATTGCGAAGTGCTTGCTTGAGCTTGAAGGGGCCCCTGTGAGCCATACACTGGGTTCCTTCTGCGACTGCTACTTTTTCGTTAGAGACTAGATGAGGCCAAAGTGAATCGTCGGTCATAAAATTCGCCCATTTGCTGGAGGCAAGTGACGTAACCAGAGCGGAAGTGACGTCATTTTAAGGGCGACGTCCTGTTAAGATGTACACAGCTGCTAATACTGTCGCCTGGCCAAGACATACGGAGTTAGGTTTTCCTGTTTTTTTTTTCGTCTCTTGTTCGTCCGAAGTATTGGTTGCCATGATGACGGAATAATAGCAAAGTGCTAGTAATACTCAAGTCCTGTATATCATTAGTATTACATATTTAAAGCCTCAAACGTTTACACGATATACAATAGAATATCACAGTTATTTCCTTTACGAGTGAAGTTTAAGACAAAAAAAAAATGAAAGCGGATGAAAACTAAGTACTAATAAACCTGCATTGCTTAGAGAACGCGCCACTTCCCTTTTCTTCAGATGGTCAGCGAACCGGTTGTTGAATATTTTTGGGGAAAGGTTTAAGCGCGCAACCAGACCAGGACGCTGAAGAAAGACGGGTAGCACACGAGTGCTATCTTGCACGAATTTATTAACGCTTTGTGGAACATGCAGGGTGTTTCACCTAAGACATCACCACCACTCATTTAGCAAACACAGGCCTCCGTTGCTCTCCAAATAAATCGGAACTCCTGCAGCTGAAACCCCTCCCCAGTGACCCTCCGATTGAACTGCACATATACGGGAATCCAGTGCCCATTGTGCCTCAGGTGAAGATTCTCGGTCTTCTCATTAACAACACACTCGATGCAACCGCCACCCTTCAGCTCTTTCAAAGACAGACCAAACGGGTCGCTGCACTTATCAGGCGGGTGGCAGCACGCAATCATGGGCTGTCTGAACGCGAGACCCTCAATATGACAAATGCACTAATCATTAGCCGCATTACATACCACCTTCCATACCACATACTCACTCAACGTCAAAGACAACAGGCAGACATCCTAATCGCAACGATGGGGAGATTACTGTCGTCACTTTAGAAGAAACTGGAGGGCCTGTATTGTCAGTGTCAGTGGGTATGCATTGCGAAGTGCTTGCTTGAGCTTGAAGGGGCCCCTGTGAGCCATACACTGGGTTCCTTCTGCGACTGCTACTTTTTCGTTAGAGGCTAGATGAATGTCCTTCCCCAAAGGCAGTGCCCCCCATCCCCATCCCACTCATTCTTCCTGGGAGGCTGCTTTACGGACCGCTCAGCCCGCCGGTCAGAAATGGCTTGTGGATCGGGCTTTAAGTAAAGCACAAGCCCGTAAACTCCTGGACCAGTAGGGGACCACCCTGGAAGATTTTTATTTTTTTTTTGTGTAATCAAGTTGTTTCTATCCATCCATCCACCTAAGACTTTACACAATTTTAAAAAATAAGCTCTTTGAGTTAGAAGGGCGCTTTTTCCGCATAGCCTTGTCAGCTGTGCAGTACTTCAAAAACGCCGTTACCCTTGGCGCTGTGGCCTAACAAATTTTGGCTATGTTGATGAGTTGAGTGCACTGGAGAGGTTGCTTTGCCTGCAAGCCTATTTTTAAAAATTCATAGTTGAAACGCCCTGTATAGGCGAGTCGTGGCCTGACATCACTTTTGTGCGCTTAAATTTTCATGTCAAGTCGTACCAACACGCCGAAACTGCAACGACATTGCAGAGAAGCGTATTTAGAGGCGTGCAACATCCTCACAGTGCAACTTCAAAAGTGAGCCCTGCTTGAGATTCTACACTTTCATATTTCGGCCACTGGTACCCACAATACAGTGATCGAATTAATAGAGGCTCAACGCACCAACCAATTAGTCCACCTGAGTTGCACGGAAACAGGAAAATGGCTACTGCGACAGCTACGTCTCAATCCACCAATTCCCGCCCCAGCAAGTCCTACACCGTACATGATTTCTCTGCGCACACAGGATCACATATATCAGAAGCCCCTACCACGCAATATGAGTGCTAGTCTCCATCAGGGTTGGCGGCAGGCACGAGCGAGCTATTACACCAAAACATACAGCAACCGTTCCGATATCCTTTATGTCGACGCGGCACAAAATTCTCATGCAGGATATTTCACGGCAGTCGCAGCCTATGAAGACGGCACAGTGGGGGCCGCCGCCACTATCCGAACTAATTCGCCTGCAGAGGCGGAAGGAGCCGCCATCGCACTTGCTCTGGCCCACTCCACCATTGACAATAACGTAACCGAAATTTGCACAGATTCCCAGGCCGCGTATCGCCACTACCTAAAGGGCGTGGCGACGCCGGCAACACACCGTATTCTTACCATGGCCACCTCTCTCGACCGAACGGTTACTCTCGTGGGTCCCTGGGCATGCCTCGATCCCCGGTAATGAGCGCGTTCATGCCCTGGCCTGAGAACTCTCCTCCCGGACCCCGGATGATCAGGCACCCAACCCTGCGCAAGAGGCCCCATCGGTCCTCTCTGCATATCACCAAATCACCACATTTTACAAACCCAGCCGCATGACACTGCCACCACCCCACAGTACCTTGTCGCCCTTATCCAGCGCCACACGGCGACAATTACAGACAGGCTCCTTTATTTCACCCTACCGTCTCTCATGCTTTCATCCCACCTTTCCTCTTGATTGTACCACCTGTGGCGTGCCCAAATCCACACTTTTCCACTACCTCTGGGAATGTCCTTCCCCAAAGGCAGTACCCCTCATCCCCAATCCCACTCATTCTTCCTGGGAGGCTGCTTTACGGACCGCTCAGCCCGCCAGCCAGAAATGGCTTGTGGATCGGGCTTTACGTAAAGCACAAGCCCGTGGACTCCTGGACCAGTAGGGGACCACCCTGGAAGATTTTTATTTTTTTGTGTGTTTGTGTAATAAAGTTGTTTCCATCCATCCATACACCTAAGACTTTACACAATTTTAAAAAATAAGCGCTTTGAGTTAGAAGGGCGCTTTTTCGGCATAGCATTGTCAGTTGTGCATACTTCAGAATACAACTAAGACGTGCCAACTAGCAGGCTGGTTAACTAATATTTAATAGCTAGCTCTTTAACTGTATTACCGTTAGGCTCCTTACTTGTGGAGATGCGTGTAGCCCACCGTAATTTATATCCATATGAGCTTTCAGAATTTCAAAAACGCCGTTACCCTTGTCGCTGTGGCTTAACAAATTTTGGCTATGTTGATAAGTTGAGTGCACTGGAGAGGTTGCTTTGCCTGCAAGCCTATTTTTAAAAATGCATAGGTGAAACGCCCTGTATAGACGAGTCGTGGCCTGACATCACTTTTGTGCGCCTAAATTTTCATGTCAAGTCGTACCAACACGCCGAAACTGCAACGACATTGCAGAGAAGCGTATTTAGAGGCGTGCAACATCCTCACAGTGCAACTTCAAAAGTGAGCCCTGCTTGAGATTCTACACTTTCATACTTCGGGGCAAGGTGCACAACACGCTGAGTAAAGACGCAGATTCTTAATCGGGGGCCGCTTTCTTGGCACCTCGAGAGAGGAAATTGCGCCACACTTCTGCCTCGTAGGCAGTGCCGATAAACAACACACCAACACCGGAGCAGTGGGAGGCTGCGCTGTCCAGCTCGAAGCCTGAAGAGCAGCTCAAGCTGATCGACAGGGCTTGCAAGACTGCAAAGGCCGCTGGGGCCCTGGACTGAGGGCTCCACCTACTCTTCGATAAAGAACACTTGTTGTACAATAAAGTTTTTCATTCATTCATTCCTAGTTTACCTGCAGCTCATTACAGAAGCAAACCGCGCTATAGGCACAGTGAAGCCATGTTCAACTCCGTATGCCTGCGAAGTTGCTTTTTGCAAGCGTCTCGAGTGTGGTTTCGTCAGAATGTTTTGTTTAGTTTAGTTTTGTTTAGTGATCATGTTGGTGGCCTCTTTTTCATTTTTTCCGAAACAGTGAAGTGAATCTCCATTTCAAGTATGTGCAGAAATATTCAATGGTGACTTGTGTCAGCGTTGATTCATCTGCTTTTTTTGGCAATTTTTACTCCACTTGCCGCTCATTTAAAAAATAAATCCTGTTAAGGCACAGTGAAAACGGTCTGCAATTCGTATGCCTGTGAAGTTGCTTTCCATAAGCGTCTAGGGCGTGGTTTTAAAACGTTTAGTTTAGTTTAGTTTTCTTTAGTTAAGTTTAGTTTAGTTTAGTTCAATAGTCCTTTGGTGGTGTCTTTTTCATTTTGTCCGAAATAGTGAAGTGCATCTTCCTTTCCAGTGTGTTCGGGACTATTACGTTTCCGTGGAATTATCAGCGGTAACTTGTGTCAGCGTTCATTCAAACATACACACAAAAATACTTCTGGGAAAGAAGGATATCGTGGTTCTATGTCTTACGGCACAGTACTTCTTATCCTGTCCTATCAGTCCCTCTTATGACATCACCTCGTGACCTGGCCAGGGGTAGAGGTGTGAACACCGGCTTCCGTATGCCTCCCCAAAACGCGTTCTTAAAGAATAAAGTTGGGCTAGTTGATGCTTTTGATCCACAGACTGCGACATTTTACTAGCGTTAACATATTACTAGCGTTTAACGCTAGAAATATGTCGCAGTCTATGGATCAAAACGCGTTCCTGGCGCGCGGCGGCGCTGCCGGCGGGGGCGCCGTCATTTCTCGCGGCGTCTGCATTGCTCCGGCCAGGCGGAATTATTTGGTCGCGCACATTTTTATCTGCCTGAATGCTTTAGATGCTGACAAGTATCTTTTTTCAGCAATGTAGACGCTGAGTTAATTTAATTTAATGCTTCACTGCTCTCATTTCCCGCGAGAAACTGACTGCATCGACCACGCAGCTGATACACCGAGGAGCTTAATTCACATGCTTATCTCCACTGCTCTTAACGCGGTTGGCGCACATATGCGTTGCCGAAAGTACAGTTCGTCATAGGAATTTTTATTTATTTATTTCCTCAAAGGTCTCGGTTGAGACATTACATGAGGGAGTGGACGGTATCTGGCAAGCAATGGTAAAAAATGTTAAGATGAAAGGTTGGCGATACTCCGCTTGAATTCCTGTGGAAATTCCTGTGGAATTAGTGTGGAAAGGTCAGCTCGCTGGAACAAACTTGAACATGTCGCCCGCGCATTTGTCACATAGTTGCGACTGTGATAGAACTTTAAAGCGAAAAGAGATTGGTGCAATATATACAGTCGTTATGGTACAGTCGTTAAAAAGATTATAAACTACAAAATGTTGATGGCTCAACAAAAGTTTATTATAAATAGTGCAGCCAGGAAAATGGTGCAGCTTGGTGAGGTTTGTTCCTAGATTCCATACACAGCTATCTTGTGGAAGGCAACTAAAGCTACTTTGTTTTTATGATATTGCGCTACCGCGGTGGCTCAGTGGTTATGGTGCTCGGCTGCTGACCCGAAAGACGCGGGTTCGATCCCGGCCGCGGCGGTTCAATTTCTTTGGAGGAGAAATTCTAGAGGCTCGTGTACTGTGCGATGTCAGTGCACGTTAAAGAACCCCAGGTGGTTGAAATTTCCGGAGCCCTCCCTCCACTACGGCGTCTCTCATAGCCTTAGTCGCTTTGGGACGTTGTGCCCCATAAACCAAACCAAACCTATTTGGTAACACACTACATTTTTGTGGCGGCACGTATGGCGTGACCAGTATTCTGATGGTAACTGAAGGCCAGAAATGAAGTGCTTCGCAGCTACTTTATCAATAACTCTGTCCAGTTCGTCATCTGGAGTGAGATCAACCGATTCGCACGCCGAATTGTCAGAATCTCTGCCGCACTTTTTTGCAAGTACGGAAGGGTATTGTCCCACTCCCCTCTCTCCTCTTTTGGCAGACTTTTGGTCATGTGTTTGGGAGGGTTTGGAAAAATTGTTGGAACAGCGCCGTCTCTCAGGGCAGGAACAACGCGTGGCATGAAGTCTTCCTTTCCGTTCACGACATACACGAAGTGTCTCATGATGAACCTGTAGAGATATAAAAAAGTGAGCATAGCCTCTGTTACAGGAAACTTCCCGGATTTAAGCACAACGGCACAACTGCTACTCGCCGCTGCAGGGAGTACCTGGGTTCCATTCCGGCCATGTTTCGATGTTGGCAAAACGCAAAATGCACCCGTGTGCGGTGCGAAGTAAGTGCACGTTAAAGAACCTTAGATCGTCCGAATTAATCCGGAACTCTTCACTACAGCTACCCTCATGGCCCGTTCGTCGCATCGGGTTGTTAAAACCTCAACTTTTGAGAGAAGCTTAAACACGTACCTACCTTTCGTCGAAGTGCCTTTCGCAAACCGCAGAATTCGCTTGCAGCGGCTTGTCGGCCCTTGGAATAGCAAGCGCCCACTTTTGCGGTTTTTTTCTTCGCTGTTCATAGGATCTTTCAGAGCTTTTCAAGGGGCACCGACAGCTGCTCACGCCAGCAACATTGAATGATTACAAAAAACGCAAAGGAAACAAAGCAGCACTACACAGGAACGCGGTACCTTGCGCGGCGCCGTGGCCTTCGGGTCTGGGACGGCGCCCTCGGCGGAAGCGCCGTATTTGCCCCCCGTGGCAGGAACGCGCAGCGGAGCCTCGCTAGTCAATAGTGGCGGCGAGCGGTCTCCACACCTCATATTCTAGCCACCCTAGCAGGGACATCCATTGCCTCCATGATTGCCTCTTTGGCGGTGCGGACCCCTACTTGGATATGCTAGTTTAGTTGATCGAGCATCGAGACAAGACACTGTGGCAAATGACTGAGGTAACTTGGCGTGAAACTGGGCGTTCAAAGCGGAGTTTTATTTGTCCAGGTAACCAGAAGCACAGAAGGTAAAAAAACAAAACACAGAGTCGGCATGCACATAGCATGGGAATTGTCGGAACCGTGTATTTGGCCGTCACAGGTTCTGCCGTAGCCAAAAGCGAAAGAAAGAATGAAAGAAAACAGGAAGAGAGAAAGGAAGAAAAGAGAGAAAGGAAGAAGGAGAGAGAGAAAGAAAGAAAGAAAGAAAGAAAGGAAGGAAGAAAGAAAGATAGAAAGAAAGAAAGGACGAAAGAAAGAAAGAAGGAAAGGAGGAAAGAAAGAAGGAAAGAAGGAAAGAAAGAAAGAAAGAAAGAAAGAAGGAAGGAAAGAAAGAAAGAAAGAAGGAAAGAGAGAGAGAGAGAGAACGAAAGAAAGAAGGAAAGAAAGAAAGGAAGGAAGGAAGGAAGGAAGGAAGGAAGGAAGGAAGGAAGGAAGGAAGGAAGGAAGGAAGGAAGGAAGGAAAGAAAGAAATGAAGAAAGGAAGAAAGACGCAGGTATTGCTGCCATCAGATCTCTATGCGGTCAATCTAATCGATTAGCCTTCCGCTGCATGTTCCGCTGGCACAAATATACGAGCGTAATTATGCAAACGTCCTTGGTGATGTAGTGCCCTCTGTTGGGTGAGGGATAAGACCGCTGTTGCAGAGAGAGAGAGAGAGAGAGAGACGTGCTCGACCAAAATGCCACCTAGCTCTACCTAGAAGGAGCGATCTCAGTGGCCTCCGTCTAGTTTCTGCGGCTCCACTAGAGGGCAGGCTGGGTCGAGCTTTAAGCTGGCCGGTGTGAGCAAACCAATAAATACAATAAACAACCAAACGGATTATACTGTATACAGCAAGCGAACGCTTACGAAATATATCGCCCCTTACTCTTGCCTTTTGAGAAACGTTGTGAAATGCCTTTGGATGCTATTTTTATATAGATACGATCGTTCAGTTTGAGGGAGATCCAGATTTACGCAGGACATGCTGAGCCACCACATCCGACGAGGTCTGTTCCGAGAGTAGGGTGTTTTGCTGCAGTCAGAGTTAATGCTGCAGTTTGTAAAGCCACCCACAGACTCAGCACGAATGACTGATCTCGTGGCCTAGACTGCCGCCAGCGCCACGAAGCGGTAATCATATGTGCGAGATAACACTCTTGGTATGTTTACGGTGAAAGAAAAACTGCTAATGGCGCAAGAAACGGGGACACAGAAAGCACACAAACGACAGGACTGACGCGTCAGTCCTGTCGTTTGTGCACTTTCTGTGTCCCCGTTTCTTGCGCCATTACCAGTTTTTCTTTCAACATGAACCAACTCGCCCTGACTAGAGTTTTACATGTTTACGGTGGCCGACAATAGGCAGTACGCAGCTCGCTTTGACTGCTGTTTCGCTTCTGCCTGATCGCCGCGTGGACAGCGCGCCCGTAACGGGGCGTTTCTGCGCGTTTTGCTCGCCGGTGCAGCCTGCACTGCCCCGGCAACTCTCTTTCCCGTTTTCTTATCGCGGGAACCAGAAATTGCGCACTCAGCTGCCGGGGCTCTCGCACCTTGCGAGTTCGATCCAAATGCTGCCGACGTAACAAAATGCTTCCAGCTTTGTGGTGCCGTTCCAAGTAAAGCCCTTATGGGCCGAAACTTCGGGCAATAGTAAGATTGGTATCTTACGCACAAAACATTTATTATTGCACGAACATATAGAGTGTGGAGACGCCTGAAACGTTTTCTTTGGAAGCCAATCTCGAATTTCTGGCAACTTGTAGGCTTCTTATGAATACTTCAGACATGGCAGTTGCACGAAACACTACCTGCAGTGACTGCCGGCCACGGCTTAATGAGATTAGAGTTCTGGGCAAGAGTCGCGATTCAATCGCGCGGGAAGTTTTTCCCTGCTACTGGCCGAAGTATTATGCCTGAGTTCTGTTCGTTGATGCAAAAATTTGTACAAGGGGCCAAGGCCTCGTCAGGCTCTTAGCCTTTAGCCTTGGCCTCCTCTTAGACACTGTCTGAGAAACAAATAAAGAAAATAATAAAAAAGTTATGGAAGCCTATTTCACTAAGAAAAGAAGAGATGCATGTATCAGTGATTCTTCGGTTGTACTGTTCAGTAGTGAGGCAGCCTTTCTCGATAAGATGATGTATAAGTTCAGGCTTTGGTGTGCTACTGATTGCCACATGATGTATACTTTCGCTGCGCATGCTCAAAGTGCATTCTTTTCCCTCCAAATATGTGATGAGTCCTTTGAATAAAATCAATTTTAAGTTTGCGCTCGTCCCGGACCCTGTCCTGTGTGTGTTTTGCACAACTGCCATGTATTGAACCATTTATTGGCCGGTATTGAACCAACTAGCCCGGCAACACGTTCTACTTAGACATATTTTTTATGAATACTCGCGTTTTGCCTGCACTTCTTGCGGAAGCAAAAGCGGTCTATGTAGGCGATTCCGGTTTTGACTTCCAGACAGGACTGGTCAAAACTGAACACTTAACCACGAGGCGAAAATCAAACTGGTGGGTCCTCGAGGTTAGGAAGTCTGCGGGGATAAGTTCGACAAAGCTGATACAGCTCAGCGTTAATTGGAGGGGTGCTTTTGGAGACTACTTTGACCTGCAGATAACGTAGCAAGGCTTACGGTGACATAAGAAAAGCGCTTTCGAGACATGTAGTATTTCTCAGATTTTTAGATTAGAGAAGGAACCAATGGCATTCAAGACGACTGCAGGAGGCTTCAAAAGGAAACATTTTATTGGGATGACTTGCGGCTACAAATAACTGAACAGCTCTGGGGCCGCGATCGAGAAAAATACCCGAAAACATCTACAGCACTCTGGAAATGGGCGGAAGCAGTTAGTTGCACACGACTGCGCTTAGAGAAGCCTGGTTGGGGCTCCGCCGCTGATTCGAAGAACACGGCTTTGATTCCGGCCGTAGCGGTTGCATTTCGATCGAGACGAAATGTCACAGGCCCGTGCACTACGCGATGTTAGTTCCCGTTAAAGAAGCCCAGCTGGTGGAAATTATTCAGAGCTCTCCACTACGGCGTGCCTCATAGCCAGAGTGGCTTCTATAGCGAAAGACTAGAATGGCCGTAGAATTACTAACAGCTGTGTGCCCATCTTTATCGCTTAAAGATGCAGCACAAGACGACTAAAATAGAACAGTCCGGCCTCTCAGCACGGGAAGAGAAGGGGTAGGAAGTGAAGAAGAAAACGAAGAAAGAAAGCGCTTCACAAAATTCAGTCCAGAAGCGGATGGTCCCACCACGAGCACTCTTCACAGCCTGCATGCGCTCCGGCAGTGATTCATGAAGCGCGTCCACAGCTCCTGCAGAAGCTGCCGCTCCTCGTGAATCACAAGCCAGGGCTGGTCCGAAGTGGTGGAACTGGAGCCTAAACGTCATGCCCCAAACATTTTCGATGCTGCTGAGGTCGGGACTGAGGGTTGGCCACTGCACCTGCATTACGGTCCACGAAGGCTTGCGCTCCTCGAGCCGTGTGTATTGGAGCGCCATCGTGTAGAAACAAGAAGCCTTCCTGAAAGGGCCCATCCAATGCATACGGCATCAAAACACTCCCCCAGGATCTCTGTGTGTGCATCCCCTGTCATCCCATCTTGAATCCTGGGGGTGGGTTCCGAGGTCTGGTACCTCACGGCACACCGGAACTTCACTGCTGTGCGCCCGCTCGACCACACAAAGATACACCGTTCCTCGTAGCTGAAAAAAAAAAAGAAAGAGACCATCTTTTTGCACTCAACTGATACAAAAGGACGCATCAGAAGCATACCTGTAGTTTTTCAGGACGCCAAACTCTGGCGCTGGTCCCATCGTGTGCGGAATATTGATTCATCGCTGAATACGACCAAGCCCCAGTCTTCTGGCGTCCAGTCTTCGTGGGCCTCTGCGAACTTGAGCCGGCGGTTCGGCGGGGCAAGTCGCGGCTTCCTGGCTTTGAATTCCAGCATCATGGAGCCTTCTGCGTACGGTTCTTTCACTGACATGTAGCCCGAGCTCGTCGCGGATTTCTCGCGCCGTCATAAATGCATCGTCAATTAAAGCCGCGACAATCAGAAGATCTCCGGTAGTTGTTGCGGGCTCCGGAGCAACACGCGGAGCGTCTTCCATTCTTCCTCCATCCCTAAACGCCGGAACGATGCGGTTGACAGCAGAAACGGGCCGCCCTATTCCTGCGGCTATTTCACTCTGGCTCACCGTCCGAGCCTGATGCATTATGGCAGCGCGCTTGTATGCGGGCACTCCTCGAGGCATTTTCAGAAAATGGTCCAGAAACGCGTGGTTTCACACTATTTAAGGCTAGGCATCATCCGTTAATATCATTTTCATTGGCTGTCTTCCTGCCAATAGCGATATTGTCGCTTTCGTTATCATGCTGGTTCTTTTTGTTAGTTGTTTGAAAGAGAGCAAAAGATCTCGTGCTTTATCATTGCTTCACACCCCCTAGCCGTTAGTGTCAAGGTTGTTTAATGTAAGGCGATCCACGTCTCATGCCTTGCTTTTCTTCAATTGTTGAAAAAATATCGCCAAACCATGCAAACCACAAGAAAGAACGAACCAGTGTCTCGTCTTCGTTCTTTCTTGTGTTTTGCGTGGATTGGCGTTATTTTTTCAACAATTCAAGTATGTACCATCTAGCCCAAAAGAGGTGCTTAATGCAGTATACTTTCTTTTTTTCCGCGACGAATTCCATACGCATGCAGCGTCGTTACAAGACGTTTTACCTTCTGGCCCGTACGCTGCGCGATTTCAGCTCTTGTTGAAGAACCCCGGGTAGCCCAGATCAATCAAGATCTCTTTACTACGACGCCACTAATAGCCTGTGTCACTATGGGGCTTTGCAGCCCATAAACCATTCATATAGATCCATGCGTAAAGGAGTCATTTTGTAAACATGACTTAAAGGTAGCCCGCGAATGGCGAGGCGGCAGTAGTAAAAACCTAAACATAATATTCCAATGTGCAATAGCCGCTATAGTATAGGGCAGCCGACTCCTTCGGAATTTATCCCTCGACACTTTGCACTGATACCAAGTGGGTTACTAGTTAACTTAAGCAGCATGGTTTTATTTTTTTCGGTCAATTTCTAGCGGTTTTCTCTAATACGACATCGCATGTGCTTACTTGAGATCAGTTTCATCGAAATCTTTTTATTCTCAGGAAACGGGCAACTCTTTTGCCACACCTCGTCAGCATGTAAATTCTCTCCAGGGCGGAATAGAAGAGGTAAATTGTTCTGTAAACGTGCACCGACGCGCAATGTGGAAGAGTGAGGAAATGAGGAAGAATGTGACATAATTTCATGCAGCACATTAATTTCCTCTCAAATATTACTGGCTGCACCAGCAGCTAGCCTTCGCCATGCTGCTTGTTTTTGTCGTTTTTTATATGACAGAATACCTCTGACCTTATGTGGAAACAACTTGGAAGCGCATCGCACTTCTCATAACAAATGCTGTTACGTCGGCAGCATTTGGATCAAACTCGGAAGGGCGCGCGCCGCGGCAGCTTAGCGCGAAATTTCTGGTTCCCGCGGTAAGAAAACTGCAAAAAGCGTTGCCGGGACCGTGGAGGCCCCATCGGCGAGCGAAAAGCGCAGAAACGCCCCCGTGACGAGTCCACGCGGCGATCAGGCACAAACGAAACACCAGTCAAAGCGAGCTGCACACCACCTATCGTCGGCCAGCGTAATTATACCGAGGGTATTATGTCGCACCGATGACTGTCACTTCGTGGCGCTGACGGCAGTCCAGGCCACACGTTCCGTCATTCGTGTTTAGTCTGTGGGCGGTTGTACGCTGTGCGGATACCTCGTCGAAGATTTTAGCATTGCGATAAGGGGTATATTATGAAGTCAGCCTACACGGAAGTATGGAGTGCACTTTAACGCGGTAGTTTATGCAGCTCGTTCGGTCGAAAAACAGCTGCCGTCACTTATAGGATTGACGGGAAAGCCTCAGAAAGGTGACGAAAATATTCCCCAACAGTTCCAGTTGAAAAATGAAATTCGCCGGCACTGGGGTCCCTACACAGGTCATGTGCGTGCCAAGCGGCCACGCAACGCAAATGCCGCAAAAAGGTGTTTTTTATTTATTGCGTAGTACAGCCGGCGTGACAGACTTCAAGTCCGGCTTAACCAGGTCGCACACACAGTCGCAGCAGCATCGTGCTCTAACTTTCATGCGATGTCAGGCTCTTTCGTTCAAGCGTGTTATAGGGGCACGAAGTGAGCGCGTTGTGGGGTGCGTGACAGCAAACGGTGTCAGTTATGTGTACTAAGATCGTAGTAATTAAAAAGATAGAACCAAATAGAAATATGCTAATTAGGTGTCACAAATTGAGCGGAATGAAAAGGCGGTGTTATGGTGCTTCATTGTAGTGAAACAAACGGTGCATGTGTATGAATATATAGTGGCGTAGTATGTCGTTTAGTGTAACCTAGGCAGTCATTGGAAATCAATAATTTTGATTGGGGGTTGGTAATTGTGATTATAATCGATGAACATGACCAGTAATGCCATCGTGGATTGGTAATCGCTGAGAAATGAGAAAGAAAAGGAATAAAAAGAGGGAAAAAAAAGAGCGGCGCTTTTGCGTCTAGCCTTAAGGCGAAGCTTATGCGCCCTCCTAATTTGTTTTTCTATTTCTTCGTTCGAGCTAATACTTTGACGAACTGCCTAAACTCCTCGTGGCATGAAGGCGTACCTTCAGCAGCGGCCGAACGCTATCTGATCCTGCTAACCTTTCGCTAGCCTGACACTCGAGCGAAGATCCTACGTCGAGATATGACGAGAAGAACCTATAACGTGGCGATAACGGCCAGACTCAGAAAAAAAAACAACAAAATTGTCGCTACGGCAACAGCCGGTGCAAGGGACCAAAAAAAAAAGAAAATTAAGAGTGGCGCCTACTCTGTCTAGCCAGGAATGCGATAACTGATTGCTTAGGCCTAGAAGGGCGCAGCGAAGCCGCCCAGGCTCGCCCTCCGAATGGCGTTCCCTGAATCGAATTTTTCTGAAGGTATACGGCCTCGTTTTCGTGCTTCAAACGACGCCCGACAACGTTTTGTGTGTGTGTGTGTTCGCTGTTCCCTTGACTGTCTGCAGCCACAGTGGGTGTCTCCTCCGCAGAGGACGAAATGGCTTCTGCCAAAGTGTGCTCGCGGTTTCCCTTCCAAGTACGGCGTCGTCTCTTCAATGAGGAAACTCGACTTCAGTCATCCAGGTCGTCTGCTGCACCTTTGCTGGGAGCGTCACAATGGTGAGTGCGGTGTAGACCTCTGTTTTTCCGCTTACCTTATTACTGAACGCCCGAGTGTCGCGATCCCGGGTCTTTGTCGGCATGCAAATTGCACTGGTTGCCCCGGTGAAGATCGCCATAACGACATGTCCGTACCCTGTAAAAATTATTACACAAATTTCGGGGGAAAAAATCAGATGCAAAGCTGCTAATGAAAGTAATCTTGTTAGTGCGTGCCCACAAGAGCTGATCGCATTTATGTTTGTAGAAACTGAAGGCACGCATTGTCGCCACATAGCGAGTTGTGTGTTTTAGAAAGCGGGTGATGGTACGAGCTGAATCTGGACTAGAAACGGCGTATTCAGCACGGTATGGCCTATGGGACGTTACACTCCCGATAAACCATAAACCGAATTTGGCGTTTGACACGTTCGCTGCCGCTTTTAAATTTCGAGGAACTGTTCTTGAAGTTGTTTTAGTGTTTATTTACGGCAGCGATGGTCTATAATCTGAGCACGTAAGCGCTAGTAGTAAGCGTAGAGTCGTTAGTACGCCTGTGGCCCTGGGTTCGATGCCCAGACGGATCAGGTCGAATTTTTTCCCTCAACTACGAAGCTTCTGAGAAAGCTGTATAGCTTGCTTTCCTTTTAGCCGTATAGCTACGTACGCCGAGATGGACGTTAGTTAGTAATTACTCCCAAGTGCTATGGGCTGCACGGACGGCGTGTTAACTAATAACGTCTGGGTTTAGACAGCCTGCATCTTAGAATCTGCCTTCACACTGAAGGGGTTTGCTTTCATCATTTTCGCCTTGTCGGATCGAAGCTGCGATCACCGGCGCATGCGCCGTATAGGCCGCCGTACAAAAGCGGATCGCGGCGCGCGCTTCCCTGAAATTTTCGCGTGCAGCAACTCTGACGCGAAGCATCTCCTTTCGTCACTATTGCGGCCACGTGTTAACACAATTCTGCGTGTGCTGCGCGTCAGCTTTTGGCACAGAGCTTGATAATTCGTCACCGTTGATGTTGCTCCTGCGATGTCGGTGACGTCACCGATGACGTTTCTCGCGTGCACTGAACAGCGTGAGGAGTTGCATGAGTGTGATCCGCGCGGTGAATTTGTGGTGTTTGCAGGCTAGCGCACGGAACGCGCGGGCGTATCGGTTTCTTCATTCGAATGTTATGAGATAAATGCCTTTTAAGGCGTTAGAAAAAGAAACAAAAAGCGAAACAATAATCTGAGAAATCTAAGATACTGGCTCATCGCCAATGTGTTGTTGCAGTGGAATGAAAGCCAGAAAGTAAAGCTTGGTGACTTGAACCTGCGTTAATTTTGAATAATAATTTTCATTAAAAAAATGAGTACTAAGTCACGATATTTCGGATGTCACGGATATTCCCAAAACCTCTACAGATGCCGTCTTACAGGTGGACTGATATTAGTAATAATAAAGTTATTTGACCGTCAAGTCAAACATGATGACGCGGAGTCGAAGCAAGAGCTGTGTTTTGAGTCTAACAAAACCAATGCCCCCCTTTTCGGCTATACAGCATACATAGTGACAATAGGGTTAGAGGGCATATCCAAGCACCGAAGTTACACACACACACACACACACACACACACACACACACACACACACACACACACACACACACACACACACACACACACACACACACACACACACACACACACACACACACACACACACGCACGCACGCACACGCACACACACGCACACACACACACGCACGCGCGCGCACGCATGCACGCACACGCACACGCACACGCACACACACACACACACACACACACACACACACACACACACACACACACACACACGCACACACGCACACACACAGTGCATAGAATAGAGATACTGTAAGCACAGGTCACGTTGGGCTAGAAATGATTACTACCGAAAACCGGACCACAATGAATTAGGTTATATAAAAGCTGCTCCTAGCACATATATTTCAAAAATAAAGCCATAACCATATCTTTCTTTCTTTCTTTATTGTTTCCTCAGACACAGTCCAAGAGGGGGCCGAGGCTAAAGGCGACGGAGCGCCTGACAAGGGCCCCGGCCCCCTTGCACAATGTACATAAAACAAAACTAGCATTACAATGCAATGTACATAAAACATGTAATGTACATAAAACAAGCAATGTACATAAAACAATGTACATAAAACAAAACTAGCATTAAAAAGTTCGGTCAAGCGAAGACATTAGATCACATTACAGTTAGTAGGACATGACAAGAGGAATATAAGATAGAACGAAGGTTACACTTTCCGGAATAGTTGCAGTAATGAGAATTTAGTACCGCTGTTCACAAGAAACTTCTTACAGTATTTCTTAAAAAATTGTGCACCTTTATTAAAGTCTATCTGCATCATATCTGTTTTGTTCAAAGCATTCGTTATTTGAAAAGATAATGCTTGTCTTCCGTAGTTTGTTCTAACTGGCGGCATTCTTCGTTTTGGATTTCGAATGCTGTATGAGCTTTAACTATGTACTGTGGGAATATGCAGCCTGTATCTATGGATCCACTGCAGTAATTTAAAGTAGTATACCTGGTCAGACTTCAACATATTATATTTGACAATAATGGCCGTGTTCTCAGAGACTGCTTATTTCCTTTGTAGTGTTCTAGTATACGTAATATTTTCTTTTGTAATACATTAAGACTGTAGTAATTAGAGTTTGTTGTCGTTCCCCAAGTAAGGATACCATAGCTTATTCTGACAAAACAAATCAAATGATAGACGTTTTAGACAATGCAAACGCGTGGCGAAGAGTTTAATAAAATTTACAGCAATAACATCAAATCATATTGGCATTCTGCAAAGTGGTTGGTGCTTATTTATTTCAACCCCTCGTTTTACCGCGCCAATTAGGTTTGAATGCGCTTTGTAATTGAGAACGAAGCCTAGTCGAACCTCAAAGATGGGATATGCCAACTAGCATAATTCCGTCCATATCGTTACGCAGTATTGCTCTAGGCAACAGGGCAAAAACGCTGGGTAGAAAAGTTCATCACACCGCTCTCCGCTCTCTTCACATAGTTTTCCTGGACGTCTCCGTTGCAAGATCGTGGCGCCATGCATGCACACGATGCCATGTCGCAGCGTATCGCTGCACTCCACGCAAACAAACGAGACCGGCGGTGGCAAGGAAACATCTTTGATATTTCTTTGCTGTGACTTCTGTAAAAAATACTCGAACCATGGCTCCGGCGCCAGCCCAACGAATCTTGACGGAATGGCCCGCAACGGGCAAGAAAAGTGGAGTTGGGGAGGTGGCGGAAATTTAAGCGGAAACAAGACTGTCGTAACGCGTCTACGTACCAAATTCTTGCGACACATTTTTCTTCTGCTCATAAAAGTTTACTGTCTCTGCACTGTGGTCCAAACAAAGAATCCCTGAAGTCAAAGATCCTGAACAGTGCGCAAGGACGCCACCTGCTGGCAGCTCCACATTGGACAATTAATATTTGCTACCTCTCTGCCCTGGGGATTTTTAAAAATACTCTTGTATATTGTATGCTTAAAATCAGTTCATTTCTGTAACTTATTTTTGCACTCCTTAATGAAGCTTTTTAAAGAATTTTTTATACGTGCTCTACTCGCGCATTTAAAATATCTTTTGAGTACCATTTTCATTCAGTCTATGAGTCCTCAAAATCGAAATATAAGAGCAAAATGGTTCGCATTAAGGTTCACACAAACACATGGCTTTAAGCACTTTACAAAAACATTTGAGCTCCACTTGTGTTTGGGCTAGTTGGTAGGACATGCTTCTGAACGAACCAGCGCAAAAAACACAGCGGACAGGGGCGCTGACGGACAGTCAGCGCTCCTGTCCGTCGTGTTGCGCCTTTTTCTTGTCCGTTGTGTTTTTTGCGCTGGTTCGTTCAGAAACAAAAACATTGCTTTTAACAACGGGCTGAGATACTGTGTTCACAATTTCACTTGTGCATGCGAAGTACGTTCACTTTATTGGATGTTCGATAACATTGAATTACACAGACCACTGTTACAAATAGCCCTGGATTATCACAAATCTGTCAGTAATTACTTAGCCACACTCATAACCAAAACGTTAACACCGGCAGCATTTAAAAGGTAGTTTAACTGGGGCATGCGAAGCTTATTCAATCAAATAGAAACTGAAGAATATGCGTAAAGTAATAAATAAAAGGTCACGAAGACCTGTAGATTCCAATTTACATTTATCTAAAACAGAGCACAATAGACACAATATTTGCAACCACAATTTTTGGACAGGTATTAGGGATATGGAGGAACTTGAAATCAGCACCTAAAAGTAATCAAAACGGTATAGCAGGAAATCGTGAAAAATCATGCAGAGATAAGTTCAGCATTTGTTCACTACACTTTAAGCTAATTGGAGCACTCAGATAAGATTAGCTAAATAAATGTTAGGTACCAAACAAAACCACTTTCTTAAACTCAGCGCCTAAGTCCCAGAGGAAAACTTCAAGATCCAGATCTACAAACTACTGTCAAAAAAACTAAACATACAGTCTAAAGCAGCCTAATAAATCTACAGTAATTATCACAGGTATCCAACTTCTAACCTTTGTGTTTGTTCTTAGAAACACATATGACAAGCATAACCTTAGAAAACGTATAGAATACATTCCCTTCAACGCACATTCACATACAAAAACACCATAAAACAAAACTTTACACTCAATATCTGAAGGCCTATGCTTCAGAGAAAGTTTCTGAGCACAGAAACATACGTTGCCCACCCATTCCGAGGAGTCTGTAGCTAATATAAAGTGCACCACTCCTAACTTATACGGAAAAAAAATACAATACAGAAATATGTACAAAAAATTAGTCTGAAAACACATGCACACATGTGTTTCAATCCAACTAACAAATAATGACTAATGCTCCAACGCAAGGAACGAGTCAACCTGGTATTACATTAAGTGGCGGTGCTACAAGCAAAAGAAAAAATACATTTCCAAGCAACAAAGCAGTAAGGGTACATGCATTCTGTTTGATGGGGAGAAAGGCATTCATCACCTCCGCTTTATGATAAAGTGAAGTAAAATTGCAGAAAAAAGTTCCTGTGGCAGTTGATCAGACTAAATAATTGGTAATTTGGCGAATAAATAATTAAGTTTCTGAAGACCTGTGTCTAAGCGCATTTTTGCTTTAAAACTGAAATGCTCACTAAATCCGTAATCATTAGACTCTTTTTCTTACTGCAGGATATGCATAAATGCCAGCAGCTGCATCATGTGGCAGAACGGGAAAACTATTACAATCGCGTTTATAGGTTGGTTTATTGGGGTTTAACATTCCGAAGCAACTCAGGCTATGAAGGACGCCGTAGTGAAGGGCTCCGGAAATTTCGACCACCTAGGGTTCTTTAACGTGCACTGACATCGCCCGTTAAAGAAACCCAGGAGGTCGAAATTTCCGGAGCCCTTCACTACGGCGTCCCTCTAGGTACGTGGGGTGATGACAGAGAGATGTGGGCTGTATGTGTTAGCGCTGACAACGGTGCGCGAACTCTCGCGATCATCCATTAACTGACACCTGCTAGGGTGGCAGGGTGGGTGGGGACTTTAATGTAGATATAAAGGTAAACAGGAATTTCTTGCCACATGCGGGAGAACGTCCCGTTCCCAAGGCTGTGACAACCTCGCGAAATACTTGCAGAGAACTCGAATTTGAGAACCAGGCACTGGTGCACAAGTCGAGCATATATCCATCTATTTCTCCGTCCACAAAGCTTCCTTCATGAAAATCATGGACTGTTAGTGGAGTGTTTGTTATGTGTGAAAAATAACAAGTTGTCTCTAATTGTACATACATGTCTTGCTCGAATTCTTTGCCTCAATCCATCGAAAAGCTGAAACAGCTGATGAGCTGCTTTCAAATTTCGCATTAGGAAGTAGTGTAATCGTCGGCAATTTTTGAAGCGAAAAGCTTCACTAGGCTAGCCAACACCGCGCTTCGCGTGAGCTGGATGCCAGATTTGCCACTTCTGCGCATGCGCGAAACCGAGCGACATCACGCGTAGCGCAGTTGGCGGCCGACTACGTAATAAACAAAAATAAAAATAAGCACAGAAACGAGAATAAAAAAGAAGTGAAAGAAATAAAATATCAGAAATAAAAAATAGGACAAACAGTGCGCCAGGAAACTCTCATATATCGGTGGACACCCGATCCGCGCCGTAAGGGAAGGAAAATGAAAAGAGAATTGGTTTTAAGGAAAGGAAATGCCTCTGTCTCATATCTTGGTGTACACCCGACAGGAATGGACACCACAGTACATGTCTCTAGAGCAACCTTCTAGGACAGCACCCACTACACGCGCGTCTCCTCCTCCGCCTCCGTGCAAGGAGTGAGTGGACGGCCGAATGCCTCCACCGTTATCGTGGTGCTCCCGGTGCAACAGCCATGACGTCAAACCAAGCGTAATTGAACCTTTTCGCTTGTATATCCAGGCTTAACCACAGCTAAGCCACTGCCAATTTTTTTTTTTCATTTCCTTCATGATTCGTTAATATGGATGAATCACTTTACGTCAATTTTGCACGGAAAAGTGTCCATATTAAAGAGGCTCGACTGTACATACGATTTATCCATCAGAGCCTGATCACATTTAGTGGGCCACCACAACTATCCAGAAGACAGACAAAATGCCGCAATGGCGTCTCTACCAAAGATTTGAAAACCACACTGTAGCTTTAAGGAAGGAACGTGCATTAACAATACATTTGTCAGCTCGAATGCCCCTAAAAACGGTCAAGGTCTCCTTATACCGTGTCAATAAAATGGGCTTCAAGTAACAAAGAACTGAGACACATTGTGGCCAATTTGACGAGGTAGAGTGACAAGCAGATGAGAGGCTAAAAAAGATAAATGGTGAAAATTGAACACCCCCCTCAAATACCCCTTGATTTTTGCTCATATGAAGTTCAGAGCAATATTTTCAAGCAAGGTGACAATATTTATGCACTATAAACATTGAATTAGGTGTAAACAGGCAGCACTCCTGCCTAGCAGTAGTGTACACATCAAATGCAATACAAGAAACTACAAACAGGCTACAATCTGCACGAAGTATAAGGCTTCTAATACTGGTAATTACTCACAGACCCAAACAGGCACTAACTGCGCGAATCCGGACAAATATGATTAAACACTCCATAGGACTTTTCACAAAATACAGTAAGAACAGTTTCTGAAGTCCATAAATGTGCAATTTGCCCGCTGATCTCTCTTGTCTGGTTTATTGAACTCATATGTGTGGTTTCATTTCTGGGGCAACATCCAGGCTTCTGTGCTTGGAGCAATGCTGAGACACGGGAAACTTGAGGGAAATAATCTCTTACGACACGCAAAGATATTTTCCACTAACGACAAATAGAAACCCTGCAGATGTTGCAAGAACACACCCAGCCAGTTATAAATCATCATCATAATCATCAGCCTGACTACGCCCTCTGCAGGGCAAAGGTCTCTCCCATGTCTCTCGAATTAACACTGTCATTTGCCAGTTGTGGCTACCGTATCCCCGCAAACTTCTTAATCTTATCCGCTCACCTAACTTTCTGCCGCCCTCTGCTACGCTTGCATTCTCTTGGAATCGACTCCGTTACCCTTATCAACCACAGCTGCCTAATCCGTGCATGGTTTAAAAAGTTCCAGCTGCGCAAGCGTGGATTGCGAGCAGGGATTAGCATTAGCAATAGCCTTACTATAATTCATTGAGATATGCTACGCTTTTAAACGAGTAAATGTCTACCATGCATGGAGCCAGTGTCTTTATTATATCAAAAGCTTCCATAAGTGAACTCGGAGTAGCATTCATTTTTCTCTAGAGGCCTGTCAGAGCCATGGTCTCCACAAGCAGATAACACTTGTACAGGAAAATGTACACAATGCATATGTACTGGTTCGCAGTCACAGGCACGCTCGTTTTATTGTAGATTTATACCTTACAATAATAGTATAGGAATCAGTGACCACTCCAGCAATGAATATCATGCACAACTTTCAGTGTTTCTGTTCGGCCGCACCTCTTGTACAGAACAGAAGAATACTTCTGCCCATACTACCGAACATGTCAGCACTTCCAAAGGCACAGGACAAAGCATGAGAATGCAGAGACTTAGAATCAATTCTTCACTACATAATCATCATCATAACTCCAGCTACCTCCTCGGCATGTCAAAGCTACTAACACTGTCTATAAGCCATTTCCTGTGCCAGCTGCAGACACCCTATCTCCACAAATTACCGAATGTCATCCACACTCATGACACTCTACCGCCCCTTTCTGACTTTTTTCTTCTCTTGAGGCCCATCGCTTCACATAAAGGCCACCAGTTAGCTGATCTTTACATCACACCCCTTAGCCATGCCCATTTCTGTAGCTCATTTCGTTAGGATATCACTAAATGAAGCTTTTCTTTGGTTTTTTGTAGAAGGCATTTATGGTTCTTATAAGGCGCACGGGGAATTTGAGAACTCTATTCCCTATCGCTATAGACACTAACAGTCTCACCACAACTGCCTAGACGTGCAGCGTCTTGAACATTGACACCTTATCATTCATACTGTGTAGTTAGTTCCTAGATAGATGCAGGAAATGAAACGCCACGCAGTTCTCACCGCCCTGGCTGCGCTCCGCAGTGACTTCGAAATTGTCACCATTCAGAACACAGCGAAGCCTTTCGTCTACAAGGTGCAGAAAGAACTGAGGTCCTCTGACGGTGACATGTAGGCACCTCATCAGCTCTTGCACCAAGCCACCTGTAATTACAGTGGTTAGCTTTTTGATCTTTATGAAAGTTCTTCTCTCCTCAGAGCATTCCACGCTCCTCAAGTTTCTTTACCTTGCTTAACAAGCGCTTGGACCATATTAGACGATTCTCCCAAATTTAGTCAGTTTAATCGGACATCAAATGCCCCTCTTCATGATGAATGAATGGTAACTGAAGACCTCTTGCACAGCAAGCCTGATAGCTGATACTCGGAGCTCCTTGGCAATGGCCCTAATCGACTTTCTTGGGTCATCATTCAAGATGACTTGCAGTCGCTAGAAAAAATTACCTATTCTGAAGAGCTGACTGTACCTTTTTCTCTTCCCCAGGGCCGCTACGTCCTTGTCAGAGCACATCAGCTCTTTCCACATCTTGTAAACAAAAGCCTTCGCTGCATTAAGAAAGGTGGTGATTTACAACTCTCTATGGAGAGCGGCCAAGGTTACGAGTGGTGCATGATGTTTCATTTTCTGCATCAAGCTGCACACTTTCATCTTGGAACAAAGAGCTCAGTATGAATAAGGCGTCAATATATAAGAAGCTTTGGGCCTAGATAGATGTGGTGAGACTGCTGGTTTCTATGGCGACAGGAAATAGCGTTCTCAAATTCCTCGAGCACCAGGAAGATGACTTTTTTTTTGCGAATTGTACTAATAGCTTTCCCGTTATTCCGATGTTTAAGTGAATTTATCCTACTGCATGTTTTATCTCTGTCTTCACATTAAATTTGCCTATCAGCAATGTGTACTAGCTGCATTTTTAGTCTCTTCACTTCGCCTTCTATGTGTTCACAGAACATTTTATTAAACTCCTTATGACTCTGTGTCTGCGCATAAACATTGACAGCCTTCAACCTGCACCTCTTACTAAATCTAAATACGATCACTACCACTGTCTTCTTGACTGGGAAAAAATTGTTGATATTCCCAGCTGCATACGTATTAAAATCCTATATATGTAGTTCTTGCTTCTTTCGTAAGCCATGAGAGCGGAATAAGTGCCAGCTCTTTAACAATGTATATGTGTCACCAGTCTTATCTTCACTGAGACTATGGCCCATCATTATCACCCCTCTGAAAGACGTCACATCTATGGATGCTACAAAAGCAGCACTGCACCACTTCGAAGCTAATCCTTGGACTATTTACACAACTGTCTGCAGACAACACGTTCATACGCTAGTTGTCTTCTTAGACTGGGAACGCCTCAAATATTCCTCACAAGCATGTAGCCTGCAGTGGCGGAGGACACATACTGCTAATATTGCAGTGTCTAGGCAACGGTGGCTGTATTGAGTCAAGCAAACCACCTACCGCGTGCACCATCCCAGTTAAATGACACACTCAC
The DNA here is from genome assembly GCF_055824585.1 of Amblyomma mixtum. Classification (NCBI taxonomy): domain Eukaryota; kingdom Metazoa; phylum Arthropoda; class Arachnida; order Ixodida; family Ixodidae; genus Amblyomma; species Amblyomma mixtum. The sequence goes on from NC_143012.1 coordinate 1,749,409, forward strand.
AATCAGTAATTAAATGTACTTGCATATCCGCCTCCATCGAAATTCAGCCGCCGCGGCCAAGTCGCGGGTTCGATCCCGGCCGCGGCGCTGAATTTCGATGGAGGCGATTTTCTAGAGGCCCGTGTACTGTGCGATGCCTTCGCACGTTAAAGAACCCCAGGTGGTCGAAATTTCTGGAGCCCTTCACTACCGCGTCCCTCATAGCCTGAGTTGCTTTGGAACGCTAAACCCCCAAAACCAATAAACCTAATATCTGTCCAGTGTAAACCGTTCCAGAAAGAAATGTATGCGATTACTGGTTTTTCTAAACACCTCAGAAACATGATGGGGAGTGCGGGACTTTTGTAGTGTTTCCTGCCTCCGAAAAGTTTACACGCTTGTGTTTTATCCAGTGCAAGAGTGGCAGTGAAGGCACACAGCGGCATGCAATGCACACTGTTCCCACCAACTCAAGTGCAGTCTCTGGGTTAATGCCCTCAAGGCAGGTGTTGCACTTACAGACAGACAAATATCTTGACAGATGGTGAAAGCAATGAACAGCAGTAAAGGCAAAGCTAGAGGGTAACTACTTGTCTGTCTAATGCCACCGTTACCTATCCACCTAAGTTCTGCAACACATTATCTGCTGTTTCAGCAAGCAGACTAAAACAGGCAGTTAGAAGACCTGACACGCACAGACACTGATTGCTGACTTGATTATTGTATTTGTTTTGATAGTTTAGTATTTGCAGTGAGCACATAGCTGGCTGCAAATGTTTTAAAGTGCTCGTTATTCGAAAGCATTACTTGGCTATGTCGATGATTTCGTGTCCGCAAAACGTGTCGGCAGAGATTTCTCCGTTCGTGTGAGAGTTAAGCGAAAAAGAATGATTGTGTGTGATAGAGGGTGATGTGAGGATGATGCACGTCAAAATTTGGTTGATGTGGAGTAATTAGTTAGTTAGAGCCAGAAATGTCACGTAGACGTTAAAATGGTATCGGACGTCGATGTAGTGCGAGGACGTGAAAACAATACTAGACGTAGATATCGCGGGGAAAACGCAACCACATGACAGACGATGATAAAATGTCGTTTTACACCAAATTTGATTGATCTGGATTAATTAGTAGGCAAAAGATCTTTTAGACGTTGAAATAGCCTCGGACGTGCGTATAGTGCGAGGACGTGAAACTAGTGGCAGGCATCAAAATTTGAAGAAGTAAAAAGAGAGGTAAAAAGTCGAAAGAGGGAAAAAGAGACAAAAAGCGAGGCAAATAGTCTAAAGTGAAGCAAAAACAGGCGACGAGTGTGAAGTAAGCATCAGTGCTTTCGCATTCTCCCAATGCGGGTCGCTGCGGTGATCTCAAACGTTTTTTTTAGGACCCAGATTTCTAACTTCACTTCATAGTATCGCAGCAGTGCGTCAATGAGATAACTAGAGAAGCATATTATATTCAGAGAGTAGGGTCAAAATGTGACAGCGGTGCTTCAGTTCTTTTCTATGCCTCAGAAAAGATGTTCCTTTCAAAGTTTCTGCGATAAAGATGTGTCTTTTTTGTCCTGTTTTTCTTGTTTACCTTGCATGGTGTACGCCTGTGCTGGTCTGAGTGTATTTAAGCTGTATGTGCGTTCCTAAATAAACAGTTGTCAGTCAGCGCTGTGTTCGTCCTTCTTCTCTTCCTGCTTCTTTTCTTTGGCCGTGTGCCGTTGCGCTGAAAAACTGAGTTTAAATCAAGAATACCAACTAACCCAAGAACTGACTCTACTGAAATAGCTAGAAAGATACAAGAAAGAGTGCTTACCAAGTTCTATCAGGGCCCGATTCTGTCAAAAGGATGTGGATGCCTGGCTAGGGGACGCAAAATCTGCAGCCTCAATATCAGGAATGGGAAGGTCGCAGCTGTTGCAAAGTGAAATCTGATTGAACAATTTAGGGTTAATGGTTTTCCAGAAACGTCTTTTTTTAGTTTGCAGCTTTTGGGGTGAAGTAGTAGAAAAAAACTGCGTTTAGTTTGCACTGTTGACCTGTCGTATTCTTTGGCGACGGCGTAATACTTCTGCCATGTGGAGGAAGAGTTGTACCATTTGGCTGATCTAAAAAGGCATTTCTTGTTATTCATTTGTTTGAGGGATACATTGAACCATAGTGATGTCATTCTTTCTGTTATTGTAATCGCGGAAATGTAAAGACCTATATGCCGACTCATCTCTGCTTTGAAAAGCAACGAATTAGACTGGAGTGAATTTAGTGGAAAATTACCTGTGAAGCTAACGAAGTAGTCTAATTATTATCGATTCATGCTGACATAGTCCCCTTTATCGTGAAGCACGTTTTTATTATTTTGTTTCTTTAGTATGATGCAATAAAATGAAGTGTGTACTGCTAAGTGATCGCTCATACCGCGAACAGGGTAATAGGAGTAAAGTTGTCAGATCTACAATGTTGGGCGAGTGATCAATAACGCTTGTGGGATCAATGGCAAGTTGCATTAAGCCAGATCTTATGCACGTGTTCATGTAATCGCTGACCGAGCTGCTTTTAGATAAATCCCCGCAAGGGAGCGTCTGCAGCATGCAGAAGTTGATGAGTGGCGACACCACGGGTCCCCGAGCATCCGCAGGGACATCCCTGCGGGGATGATGAGCAGCGCGCCACCACGGACCCGAGCACCCGCGCTTAGCCGTGCGTAGCATCGCCGTGTCCGGGGAAAAGGGGATCCTGGTGGTTGAGCCGATGCCGAACGTTTGGACCTTTAAGGCCCCTCGGCGGAGGCAACTCACCATTTTGGCTCCAGCTTCCTGTGGACGGCACCTCCGGCCTGACCCGACTGGGGGAAATCGGCAGTCGCCTTTTCCTGTCCTCCCCTCTATCTTTCACTTTCCTATCCCTTTCTTACAACTCTCCTGTCTCCTCCTCTTTTCTCCGTTTTTTTATGCGAAGCATACTACTTTAGCTACCACTTCAGCCCTTCACCGTGGTTATGCGCCTCCAAATCACGTGATACATGACGTCACACCACGTGACACGATGACGTCACGACAGTAGAGAAACGGGGGCCCACCGCGCGCCGGCGCTGTGGTTGTGCGCCTCCAAATCACGTGATACATGACGTCACACCACGTGACACGATGACGTCACGACAGTGGAGAAACGGGGGCCCACCTCGCGCCGCCGCTGTGGTTGTGCGCCTCCAAATCACGTGATACATGACGTCACACCACGTGACACGATGACGTCACGACAGTGGAGAAACGGGGGCCCACCTCGCGCCGTCGCTGTGGTTGTGCGCCTCCAAATCACGTGACACGATGATGCCACACCACGTGACACGATGACGTCACGGCAGTGGAGAAACGGGGGCCCACCTCGCGCCGTCGCTGTGGTTGTGCGCCTCCAAATTACGCGACACGATGATGCTTCGCATTCTCCAGGCTTAACCAAGTTAAGCCTCAGCCTTTTTTTTTTCACTTTTCATAGGCGGCTAGGGTTATCCTTGTGAGGCAAACTACCCTGAGTTGCGTCATATTTGGTTATAGTTGAGGTGTACAGCTGGCGTGGGCAGGACTTGCTTGCAAGTTCTTGTCCCGTCCCCTTGTTGGGCTCCATGGTGGGTGGCTGGCACCATGACCTAAAAACGACATTTTTTATGGCTCTTCCCCCTTCACAAAATGATCGCCCTCAAAAAAGAGTGCGGACCGAAGTGACTACCCAGTACTTTCAGAAATCGAAAGAAACGTTCCCAAAGTTTCACGTTGTTCACAGTGAAGCAACAGATAAAACCGCCCGAACAATATCCCCATTCATAGTAACAAGAACCCTGACCAGTGCCTTGGGCACAGGTTACAAGCTAAAAAAAAATGCCTAGCGGTGACCTTCTACTAGAAGTGAAAGACAACGACCAATATTCTAAACTGTCCAACTTAGTATCCATTGGAGATATATATATATATCCAATGGATACTGCACATAGATTTTTGAACACCGTCTGGGGGGGGTGATCTCCGAAATCGATTTCCTTGAACTGACAGAAGAAGAAATGCTCGAAGGTCTGAAGGACCAGAATGTCATCAATGCTCACCACATTAAGATCACAAAGAAGAACAAAGAAATAGCAACAAAACATCTTGTCCTCACGTTCAGCTCAAGCATACTGCCTGAATCAATAGAAGTTGGTTACCTCAAGATAAATGTCCGACACAATATCCCAAACCCTGTCGACAACTCTCTTCGACGACAACTCTTTCGACGACAACTCTTTCGACGACAACTCTTTCGACGACATCTCTTTCATGCAAAGCACACAACAAACTTCACAGCATGAACAAACTTCGCTCAGGTGGTGCGCGGGGGCGCTGCACCGCACCGCGTTCCGGCCACTGCCCAGGCAAAGCCTCAGGCAGGGCCATCTGCGCCCCCGGCAGGGTCAGCGAATGCTGCCTTGCCACCCCCCAAAAAGGTCTCGCCGTCCCCTGAGTCGGCGGACGATCAGACCACCCCCTTTCGGAGGAGGTCTGAAGTTCGTACACGTGAGGCATCCCCGCGGGCCTCCAGCGCCTCCACCGAGGCGATGGATGAATCACCCGGCACGCCCGTCCTACACGGGCGGCACAGCTGACTTGACCATCACGGGCCCCACTAAACCAGAAATCTAGGTTCCCACTTCTAAAAAAAACAAGCCACAGAAAATGGCGTTCCTTATACAGTGGAACTGCCGTGGACTTTTCTATAACTGTAATGACATAAAAGATCTTTTATACATTTTTTCCCCTGTGGCCTTATGCCTACAGGAAACGAACCTAGGTCCTAAACACAAAAATTTTTGAGGAAATACAAAGTCTTTCGTTCTTACAGAGAGCAAATTAGCAGGCTCTCTGGAGGTGTTGCTATTGTCATCCAAGGCGGTGTTGCAACTTGCGAAATCTAACTTCAAACTATGAAGCTTTTGCAGTCACCGTCATACATTTCAAAACAATTACAAAAAATCTCTGCCTCTCCCGTAACCGAGAGATGAAATGTTTACGGGCATAACACATTGGTTGTAGAAGGTACTAGTCAAAATCTTTAAATCTTGAACACACCACACCATACTCATCTTGTTGCGTCGAAGCGATTGCCTGCAATAGTGCGGGCTTAGGTAGGCAGCCGCGAACCGTGGCGGCCTTGTAGCTTTCGGGAGCGGCCGCATAATCATGGCGTTGTCGGCAGGGGCGAGCAGTCTGTGGCGTATCACTCACAAAGCGATCGCTTTCCGCAAGACGCTTCCTATCTCTCCTTTCATCAGGTTCCATTGCTCGGCTTCAGCAGCTGTGACGGTGACGGCAATGAAATGCAGGACGATGCAGAAGCGTACGCGCACACGACGAGACGCAGGCCTGACAAGAATGTATCTGCAGCGCGTCCGCATACTCCGCGAGCGTGTATACATCCGCCTGCCAAAGGGGGAACCTTCTTGAGCTGAAGGCCCAGCGGCCGGTCTTTTACATGCGTGAGTGTGGTACCGCAGCGCCATCCTTGGGGACGGCGCGAAAGCGCGGCCCTCTCTCTTAGAGTGTCGTTAAATCTCGTACGGTGCCCGGATGCTCTCGTTTCAGTGCCCGGATGAGTGGAATTTAGTGCCCGGATGTTGGCTCTCGGTCTCGGCGTGACGTCACCACACTGCCGACAACGGGAGCTAAAAGCATTTCATGCTTAGTATGCTCTATATATCTCGGGCCACACCAAACAGTTACACTTAATGACTTGGAAACACATTTAGAACAGGTGCCAGAGCCATATCTGGTAGTTGGGGATTCTAATGCCCACTCTGTTTTTTGAGGAAGTGAACAGACTGACACTAGAGGTCGTGTTTTAGAAAATTTTATTTTGTGCATCGGCGTTTGCCTCCTAAATACAGGTAAACCTACGTATTGTTTACCCAGCCTCAGGAAAAATGAGTTGCATAGACTTGTCTTTTAATTCACCCTCTGTTTTTACTGATTTTAATTGGGATGTTCTTGAAAATACGTACGGAAGTGATCACCTTCCTATAGTAATTAGTTTCTCATCATCATCAGCCTGACTACGCCCACTGCAGGGCAAAGGCCTCTCCCATGTCTCTCCAATTAACCCTGTCCTGCGCCAGCCGCGACCACCATATTCCTGCAAAATTCTTAATCTCATCCGCCCACCTAATTTTCTGCCGCCCCCTGCTACGTTTGCCTTCTCTTGGAATCCACTCCGTTACCCTTAAGGACCAGTGGCTATCTTGCCTTCGCATTACATGCCCTCCCCAAGCCCACTTCTTCCTCTTGATTTCAACTAGGATATCAATAACGCGCGTTTGTTCTCTCACCCACTCCGCCCTCATCCGATCTCTTAACATTACACCTATCATTTTTCTTTCCATAGCTCGCTGCGTTGTCCTTAACTTAAGCTGAACCCTCTTTGTTAGACTCCACGTTTCTGCTCCATAGGTGAGTACCGCTAAGATACACCTGTTGTATACTTTTCTCTTGAGGGATATTGGTAAACTGCCATTCATGATCTGAGATAACCTGCCATATGCGCTCCACCCCATTCTTATTCTTCTAGTTATTTCCCTCTCATTATCTGGATCAGCTGTCACTACCTGCCCTAAATAGAAAAATTCTCCTACTACTTCCAGCTCCTGGCTACCAACTGCGAACTGCTGTTCCCTTGCTAGGCTGTTGAAAATTACTTTGGTTTTCTGCATCAATCATTACTAGCAAACCACGTCGTTGGAAGCTCCACGTAGCTGACTGGGCACTATTTCAGGAGAAGTCAGTACTGGATAAAATTTTTGCAAATGATCTCAGTGTAGACGATCTCAACGAAATAATTACAACTTGTATTGTAACTGCTGCGCGCCTAGCCATTCCTCAGTCTTCGAGAGTGATACGCCAAAACCACAAGGTTTGGTATAACCAAGACGGCAGAAACGCAAAAAAGAAACAGAATAAAGCCTGGGGAATTTTTCGCAGGTATCCAACTGCTAAGAACCTTATGAGATTTAAAAAGCGCTCGCAACAGCACGACATATCCGTCGCAGTGAGGAAAAAACAAAGCTACATATTGTTACGCGGCGGCCAGCCGAAGAATGAGGCGTGGTGAACGATGGCTATGAGATGATTTAATGGCCGCTGGCCTAGCGCGGGCGCTCCGTCTCGCGCCCCTGCCAGCTTCGTCTTCGTCACACTACCCGGGGCCTCCGAGCGATCGTCCCGATCGGTGACGAACAGACGGCGAAATGGCGATGGTCTTGAGTGGGGGGTTGAACAGGATGTAGAAGATGGTGCAGAGCTGGCCGCCACGATGAGAAAGATGAGAGAATGAGTCCCGGTCCACGAAGCATCCAGGCCGTAGGGTGCCAGGAGCTGACGGCCGGGGTCTCTGGATGCACCGAACGGCAGAGGCAGGGGGACGGTATCTTCACGTTTGGGTCTTGGGTCAGTGGGGTCTTGGCTCGGTGGGGTCTTGGGTCCGTCGGGTCTTGGGTCGTCGTGTAGTGTGGTCCGGGCGGGGGACGGGGCTGGGGTGAGCGTCGAGGTCGGTTCAGGTCGGGCGGGCTGGGGGACGGCCGTGCGGCGTTGACCAGGTACTAACGGCCGACGTCCACGGCAGGCCCAGGACGCCGAAGCTCCGTGACCAGGATGGCGATGAAGGGACCCCAGCACCTCACACCAAATGTTACGCGGCGGCCAGCCGAAGAATGAGGCGTGGTGAACGATGGCTATGAGATGATTTAATGGCCGCTGGCCTAGCGCGGGCGCTCCGTCTCGCGCCCCTGCCAGCTTCGTCTTCGTCACAATATCATCGATAAACAGTTGCGTCACATCCAAAAAAATGTGGGCGCAAGTTCGCAAACTGAAGGGCAGCTTCTCCCCTTTCACAATTCCCTTTCTTACAGCCCCTGATGCACAAACAAGCATACAGGAACAAGCAAACAACTCAGTTTAACATTTCTCTAATGTTTCCAGCTCTTCACACTACACAGAACAATTTTTACAATACAAAAATACATCTGAGAAACAAAGGCTCCCTATGTTATGCTGTTTCTGTCGCTGTTGGTAGAATAGTAAGTAACAGTATCGAAAACAACATCATCTATACGGATTCACTCAGCTGCTCACAACTTTACATCCCAGAAATGCAGCTGAACCATTAATAGGAAGCATAATACACAACATAGAAAAAATCACAACATAGGGGCATATGATAAAATTCATCTGGGTGCCGAGCCATATTGGAATAGTTGGAAATGAAAGAGCCGACTTGTATGCTGCAGAAGCTCAGAGTCACGAAATCAAAAACGTAAGTACACCCCATAAAGACTGCAAGAAATTAATACATTCTAAATTGAAAGCTAAATGGCAGACAACTTGGGACAATGAAATAAACAACAAGGTGCATTATGTAAAACCTGTCCTATGGGAATGGAAGACCTGTACGCACCAGGAGCGTTTTAAAAAGGTACTTTTATGTCGGCTCCGCATAGGACGCACACACCTGCCGCATAACTTCCTAATGACGAAACAAGACAAACCTCTTTGTGAAACATGCGGAGACGAACTCACACTAATCCATATTTTAATATCATGTTCAAAACTCGAACCACTAAGAAAAAAGTACTTCACTCAATTTTATAATGAACACATTCCTCTCCATCCAATGCTACTCTTGGCTCTTGGGCGATAATGCATTTGTACATATAAGTTTCCTTTTTAGCTTTTTAAGAGAAGCTGGTTTTCTCGATAAACTATAAATTTTAACCTATTGCCTTACTTGTTTTTGAAACACCTCAGCCACTTTCTCAATCCTGAGAAGACGGCTGAGGTCCCTATTCCATCGGTCGGGGACCTCGCGATCCTTGCTCAGCCAAGGATGGCTGCTGAGGCTACCGACCCTCTTTAAAGCTTTTAACATAAGTCACTTCTAAAATTTTGTCTTATATTTTTACTAGGTTGCACGAATTAACTTTTTAGGACCTTTACACCACCGTTCATTTAGACTTCTGTGTAACATCCTATATAAAACAATTTTCCATACCCTGAGCTTGGCGCATGATAGCCTTAGTCGCTTAGGCGCCATTAAATCCAACACAATATCATCATCATCAGCCTGACTACACCCACTGCAGGGCAAAGGCGCCTCCCATGCCTCTCCAATTAACCCTGTACTTTGCCAGCTGTAGCCACTGTATCCCCGCAAACTTCTTAATCTCATCCGCCCACCTAACTTTCTGCCGTCCCCTGATACGTTTGCCTTCTCTTGGAATCCACTCCGTTACCCTTAAGGACCAGCGGTTATCTTGCCTTCGCATTACATGCCCTGCTCAAGCCCATTTCTTCCTCTTGATTTCAACTAGGATGTAATTAACCCGCATTTGTTCCCTCCCCCACTCCGCCCTCTTCCGATCTCTTAACGTTACACCTATCATTTTCCTTTCCATAGCTCGCTGCGTTCTTCTTCACTTAAGCTGAACCCTCTTTGTTAGACTCCACGTTTCTGCTCCATAGGTGAGTACCGCTAAGATACACCTGTTGTATACTTTTCTCTTGAGGGATATTGGTAAACTGCCATTCATGATCTGAGATAACCTGCCATATGCGCTCCACCCCATTCTTATTCTTCTAGTTATTTCCCTCTCATTATCTGGATCAGCTGTCACTACCTGCCCTAAATAGAAAAATTCTCCTACTACTTCCAGCTCCTGGCTACCAACTGCGAACTGCTGTTCCCTTGCTAGGCTGTTGAAAATTACTTTGGTTTTCTGCATCAATCATTACTAGCAAACCACGTCGTTGGAAGCTCCACGTAGCTGACTGGGCACTATTTCAGGAGAAGTCAGTACTGGATAAAATTTTTGCAAATGATCTCAGTGTAGACGATCTCAACGAAATAATTACAACTTGTATTGTAACTGCTGCGCGCCTAGCCATTCCTCAGTCTTCGAGAGTGGTACGCCAAAACCACAAGGTTTGGTATAACCAAGACGGCAGAAACGCAAAAAAGAAACAGAATAAAGCCTGGGGAATTTTTCGCAGGTATCCAACTGCTAAGAACCTTATGAGATTTAAAAAGCGCTCGCAACAGCACGACATATCCGTCGCAGTGAGGAAAAAACAAAGCTACATATTGTTACGCGGCGGCCAGCCGAAGAATGAGGCGTGGTGAACGATGGCTATGAGATGATTTAATGGCCGCTGGCCTAGCGCGGGCGCTCCGTCTCGCGCCCCTGCCAGCTTCGTCTTCGTCACACTACCCGGGGCCTCCGAGCGATCGTCCCGATCGGTGACGAACAGACGGCGAAATGGCGATGGTCTTGAGTGGGGGGTTGAACAGGATGTAGAAGATGGTGCAGTGCTGGCCGCCACGATGAGAAAGATGAGAGAATGAGTCCCGGTCCACGAAGCATCCAGGCCGTAGGGTGCCAGGAGCTGACGGCCGGGGTCTCTGGATGCACCGAACGGCAGAGGCAGGGGGACGGTATCTTCACGTTTGGGTCTTGGGTCAGTGGGGTCTTGGCTCGGTGGGGTCTTGGGTCCGTCGGGTCTTGGGTCGTCGTGTAGTGTGGTCCGGGCGGGGGACGGGGCTGGGGTGAGCGTCGAGGTCGGTTCAGGTCGGGCGGGCTGGGGGACGGCCGTGCGGCGTTGACCAGGTACTAACGGCCGACGTCCACGGCAGGCCCAGGACGCCGAAGCTCCGTGACCAGGATGGCGATGAAGGGACCCCAGCACCTCACACCAAATGTTACTTTATTTATTTATTTATTTATTTATTTATTTATTTATCATCATACCCACAGCGCCATTGGCTGGCATTACAGTGGGGGGGTAGAAGAAAAAGTACACAAATGCCACCGCGTGCAGGTGGTTACAAAAAAAGAAGATAACAATGAGATAGAAAGAACACGGAATTATTATACACAAACAAATGTCACAGCATGGAAGAAAATGAATCATTTGATAATATGGACACTACTTCCTCAGGCAGCTTGTTCCATTCCGAAACCGTTTTAGGGAAAAAAGACATTTTAAAAAGGTCAGTCCAGCGGCGGCCAGCCGAAGAATGAGGCGTGGTGAACGATGGCTATGAGATGATTTAATGGCCGCTGGCCTAGCGCGGGCGCTCCGTCTCGCGCCCCTGCCAGCTTCGTCTTCGTCACAATATCATCGATAAACAGTTGCGTCACATCCAAAAAAATGTGGGCGCAAGTTCGCAAACTGAAGGGCAGCTTCTCCCCTTTCACAATTCCCTTTCTTACAGCCCCTGATGCACAAACAAGCATACAGGAACAAGCAAACAACTCAGTTTAACATTTCTCTAATGTTTCCAGCTCTTCACACTACACAGAACAATTTTTACAATACAAAAATACATCTGAGAAACAAAGGCTCCCTATGTTATGCTGTTTCTGTCGCTGTTGGTAGAATAGTAAGTAACAGTATCGAAAACAACATCATCTATACGGATTCACTCAGCTGCTCACAACTTTACATCCCAGAAATGCAGCTGAACCATTAATAGGAAGCATAATACACAACATAGAAAAAATCACAACATAGGGGCATATGATAAAATTCATCTGGGTGCCGAGCCATATTGGAATAGTTGGAAATGAAAGAGCCGACTTGTATGCTGCAGAAGCTCAGAGTCACGAAATCAAAAACGTAAGTACACCCCATAAAGACTGCAAGAAATTAATACATTCTAAATTGAAAGCTAAATGGCAGACAACTTGGGACAATGAAATAAACAACAAGGTGCATTATGTAAAACCTGTCCTATGGGAATGGAAGACCTGTACGCACCAGGAGCGTTTTAAAAAGGTACTTTTATGTCGGCTCCGCATAGGACGCACACACCTGCCGCATAACTTCCTAATGACGAAACAAGACAAACCTCTTTGTGAAACATGCGGAGACGAACTCACACTAATCCATATTTTAATATCATGTTCAAAACTCGAACCACTAAGAAAAAAGTACTTCACTCAATTTTATAATGAACACATTCCTCTCCATCCAATGCTACTCTTGGCTCTTGGGCGATAATGCATTTGTACATATAAGTTTCCTTTTTAGCTTTTTAAGAGAAGCTGGTTTTCTCGATAAACTATAAATTTTAACCTATTGCCTTACTTGTTTTTGAAACACCTCTGCCACTTTCTCAATCCTGAGAAGACGGCTGAGGTCCCTATTCCATCGGTCGGGGACCTCGCGATCCTTGCTCAGCCAAGGATGGCTGCTGAGGCTACCGACCCTCTTTAAAGCTTTTAACATAAGTCACTTCTAAAATTTTGTCTTATATTTTTACTAGGTTGCACGAATTAACTTTTTAGGACCTTTACACCACCGTTCATTTAGACTTCTGTATAACATCCTATATAAAACAATTTTCCATACCCTGAGCTTGGCGCATGATAGCCTTAGTCGCTTAGGCGCCATTAAATCCAACACAATATCATCATCATCAGCCTGACTACACCCACTGCAGGGCAAAGGCGCCTCCCATGCCTCTCCAATTAACCCTGTACTTTGCCAGCTGTGGCCACTGTATCCCCGCAAACTTCTTAATCTCATCCGCCCACCTAACTTTCTGCCGTCCCCTGATACGTTTGCCTTCTCTTGGAATCCACTCCGTTACCCTTAAGGACCAGCGGTTATCTTGCCTTCGCATTACATGCCCTGCTCAAGCCCATTTCTTCCTCTTGATTTCAACTAGGATGTAATTAACCCGCATTTGTTCCCTCCCCCACTCCGCCCTCTTCCGATCTCTTAACGTTACACCTATCATTTTCCTTTCCATAGCTCGCTGCGTTCTTCTTCACTTAAGCTGAACCCTCTTTGTTAGCCTCCACGTTTCTGCATCATAGGTGAGTACCGGTAGGATACAGCTGTTGTATACTTTTCTCTTTAGGGATATTGGTAAGCTATCATTCATGGTTTGAGAGAACCTGCGATATGCGCTCCACCCCATTCTTATTCTTCTAGTTATTTCCCTCTCATGATCCGGATCTGCGGTCACTACCTGCCCTAAGTAGACATATTCTCTTACTACTTCCAGCACCTCGCTACCAATTGCGAACTGCTGTTCCCTTGCTAGGCTTTTGAACATTACTTTGGTTTTCTGCATGCTAATTCTTCGCCCCACCTTTCTGCTCTGCCTGTCTAACTGATTGATCATGCTTTGCAGTTCTTGTCCTGAGTGGCTTAGCAAGGCAATGTCATCAGCGAATCGCAAATTACTCAAGTATGCTCCATTAACTCTTATCCCCAATTGTTCCCATTCTAGTCCTCGGAATACCTCCTGTAAGCAGGCCGTGAAGAGCATTGGCGAGATCGTGTCTCCCTACCTGACACCTTTCCGTATTGGAATTTTATTGCTGACTTTATGGAGAACTATAGTAGCTGTGCAGTCGTTATAAATATCTTCCAATATTTTCACATGACACTCTTCTACACCCTGACTCCGCAATGCCTGTATGACAGCTGAGGTTTCCACTGAGTCAAATGCTTTCTCGTAATCAATGAAGGCTATAATAGGTGTTGGTTATATTCTGCGCATTTCTCTATCACCCGGTTGATAGTGTTAATGTGGTCGATTGTCGAGTATCCTTTATGAAAGCCTGCCTGATCATTTGGTTGACTAAAATCCAAGGTTGTCCTGACTCTATTAGCGATTACCTTAGTAAATACCTTGTAGGCATGGAGGAAGGAAAAAGAGAGGAGAGGCCCTTTCCACACAACACCATGGGAGAAAAGTGTGGAGGAAATCACGTGGTTTTTTTGCGATCGGGAGGCCATCTAGTCCGGGCAGCTTAGCAACGGCGTCGTAGTTGCTGCTTGCAAACCGGGCGGTAGCAGACGGCCGCGGCGTAGCATTTGCGGTGCGGCGTAGGCGTACTTTTCTCAACTGCTCGAGTTTGTTTTTGATCGTGCTCACAGGCTGACGTTGGCGCCGTTCACTCATGTCTCAGGTGGAATTCGCTGCAAAACTCTCGTTGTTGCGTGCATCGATTTCAACGTGCTCGGCGACCACAATCGCACGTGCATTCGTCTACTGCGTCAATTGCTCGGAGCCGTCGGGAGGCCACCGCTGCTCACTGAGGAGCACTCGCGCTGTTCGTTCACCAGTGATTGAATACGCCGTGCGCTAGAGAGGTCGTCGGCGTATTGTGCGGACGTTTCGCGTCCTGTGCGTGCAGTGTGCGTGTACCATTCGCGCTCCTGTTTCTATCGGCAGTGAATCCTCGTTGCTATTAGGCGTGTTCTTGCAACGCTCCAGTGATCGTCACTGGTGTTAGTGTAACTGTCATTTTCGTTTTCAGCGATTGCGCTTGTGTGAGCGGCGGGGGCCATGACATGGGCGGAGGGCGATATTTTAAAGGAAGCATGCTGCGCTCACTTTGCTCTTAGTATACTGCAGAAACTTTATTACCCGCCCGTTTCAAGCGTGTAACGTTTGAAGCGTCTAGCGAGCTCTAGCTTCTGGGACGTGCCGGGCTCAAGTGTTTTCGTTCATATCGTGGCCAAGTCTGTGTTTCTGGTCGCGCGCTATGCTTAGACCGGTTTCCTGTTGCAGGTTTGCAATTGCTTTTCTATCTGATGTCATAGTCAAGATGTGCGAAAAAGGCGAAGCTCTAACTGAATTAGGAGGCCTTTTCTCACGTGTTTATTGTGCCCATGTCCTGTGATTGTGTTTTTTGGGGTAAAAAGTACTTGGTGAATTGAGGACCCACATGTGCGCTGAATTTCATTGATGTCTGTGGTTATGTTGAAGAAAAGTAATTTGATGCATTCGATCATTACGTACAATGATCAACTTTCATTTTATGTGTTGTCATCACGAGTAAAGTGTGCTACTATGCAGTGACATTAGAAGCTAGTATTTCATCAAGTAGCGAAAAGCGGTGCGTACAGCTGCAGCTTTGCACATTACACATGAAACACGGCATTGAAATGATGCACAACAGCGTGAAACTTATACTCCAGCCACTGGGTACTCCTAAACTTCTAGAAGTCTGAAAAGCGACGGTAATATATATTATGCACAATACTAGATCTGTGGATATGTGAAACATGTTATGTTGCCATGCTACAAAGGATAGATTTATGGAGAGGGGCAGTCACATTTTAAAAATTTATTTCTTGGACTTTTTCCATTGAGAAAAAGATGTTCAGAATGGTTATCCTGTGTAAAATTTCAGATCAACCCTCCCCTGCTGTCTACTATATGCACTTTGGCCCTCTCCGTTTCTGTCACCTGCGTGAGTGGCTCTTGGAGTTGTGAATCAAAAGTCATTGCTGGCACGGCCACGAATAGAACACGTTATGATATTACATTTTGCGTTCAGGGTCAAGAACTCACACTTTTTAGTATACTTGCCCATCCTCACTGCTGTATACGAGAAAGCATTCCTTGCATCGCCAGCCGCACGAAAACATGCTATGAAGATGACTACCCTCACTGCTGCAGCACAAGGGAACGTTGACACAGCCAGCTTCCCAACATATGCAATGGAAGCAGATGGCAACATTCAGCAGCAAGAGCTGCATTAAAAGGCAGGTTGAACCCTAAGGTTGGGTGTGACCATGCATGGCAGCATTGTTCACGACTCAGCCGAAAGCAGACAAGTGCACACTCATTCAGCATAAAACTGAGAGGTTTGTGCTATCCTCCACAGAGCGCGATTAAAGTGCGGTCAGTATGCGGCACACTTTTATGCGAGCATAGCATGCAAACAACCCAATATCTATAACCTTGCTCAGGGATCTCATGCATGAACCTCTAGACTCATTCTACCAAAGGATTTTTTTTACTACCTCATGAGCACATTTGACAGCTGTCCACTCAAAAATCATTATGCTCTCAAATAGAAAGTGTTGCAGAGTACCATTCAAATATAAGTCTCGTGCAAGCAAGCTGTACATGGAAGGCTTCCAGGGTAGCCATATACTAAAACATTTCAGGAAGCTTAAGTTTAAAGGGAGTACTTTACACTGCATTAAGGTGGGATAGTTTGTTCGGAAGCTTCATGAAATACACTTTGAAATCCAAGACACACAGCATTAAAAAGAGAGAGAAAAAAGAAAAATAAAGGAAGAAGAAAAAGAAAGTGCTTTCAGGCAATCGGTATGTGAAATCTCTTAATTTTAGAACGTTCCCCAAAGCTCTTATAAAATTTGACAAAATATTTTTGCACAAATGACTCAAAAAACCTGAGCTACTGGTGACTATTGCATGCCATACTCAGTAAAGAATGCAGGGGCTCGTTCGGTTGAATGTGAAATTTACCGTTGATTTTATATGCGACTATTGTTGCGTATACCTTTATGCACTCGCTGTAGTTTCTACCGGCATCTTGCTTACACCTGCGATTAATTCGATCCCGACTTTACGTATTCATTGATCACACGCGCCCTTAGGTTATTCTAAACTCAATGTAGACACGTGCGCCGAAGCAGATGAGTAAAGTTTTATTCTTTCACAATACAGCCACTACCAGTGGCGTAGG
Organism: Amblyomma mixtum; assembly: GCF_055824585.1. Classification (NCBI taxonomy): domain Eukaryota; kingdom Metazoa; phylum Arthropoda; class Arachnida; order Ixodida; family Ixodidae; genus Amblyomma; species Amblyomma mixtum. The sequence goes on from NC_143012.1 coordinate 1,765,906, forward strand.
CAGAAGTATTTTTCGGGGAGTGTTATACGCCGCCGGTAAAAAGAAATAGACCCTGCGCTTAAACAATACCTTAGAGATTTTTCTTCTTTAATAAATGCGAAGGGTTAGTTTTGTTCACTGCAATATCTACATAAATATACGAATGCACACAGGATCCCGAGAACTTCATTCATAAAAAAACATTTATTTTCTCACAAAAAACAACTCATACGGAAAAACGTGGCTATTTACAATATTTTCACATGATATACAACAACACAAAGGATTCTGCTCTACAACAAAGCCATTAACTGCAAACAAATGGCATTTGTCAAAACATCTACCCCGTACATGCAAACCTGCGGGGGCCTGTGCCCATGCGGTAGCACGCTCTTTCGTTAGCTTTGAAACGCGCGCGCAATCGGCGCGGCGGCGGAACGTCAGCATGACGTCAGCCCGGACAAGATGGCGCCGAGCTTGTTTTCGGCTTCACAAAATGTCACGTGACGGCCTCTCCTCTAATTTTCCTTCCTCCAAGCATGGAGGAAAAAAAACTGAGGAGGGAGCGTCCGGCGACAACCTTGAAGCTTAGTCTTAACAAGTAAAGATATAGCAAAAAAAGAAAGTGTGTCCCCCCCCCCCCCGTGATCGCACCACGTGATAGCGTGCGGTAAAGTGTAGCCTCGCTGCGCGCGCGCATGCGCCGATTAGCGCGGCAGACTAACTGTAGAGCATTTTCCTTGCTGTAAACGCCCGCGCCGCGGGTCGCACATACGCGCGCACTAAAACATACCGGAATCAAAACATAAAGGACCGGCTCGGAGAGCGAAAAACTGAGGGAGAAAACGACTTCAAAACACTCGGCTTGCGAACGCTGGCCGCGTGACGTCATGCTCCCTCCTTAGTTTTTTTTCCTCCATGCCTCCTCCAACATGGAGGAAAGAAAACTAGGAGAGAGCGCGCTCAGCCTCTGCAAGCTCTCTCTTCTGACGCCGCTGCCGAGGGCCCTTTTGCGCACTGACTCTTGGGAAATAGGCCCCCCCCCCCCCCCCACACAGTTACCAGACTGCCAACCAGCGGTGCTTTTTAGTGAACGTCCGTGCTCTGATGTAGCGCAGAAGCGCAGCGGCTGTGTTGCAGCTTTGGCGGAATGCGTACCGAGCTCGAGATTGTCTGAAGGCTCCGCGTCTCAACACTTCTGTTGATAACACTCTGTCAGTTCTTGGGTGCACTGTAGAGGGCGCAGTGGCTTCCAGAGCGCTCACGGCGGACGGACGTGTTTAACGAGCGCTCCGGCGCGCTGCGCAAGATTCTATTTCTCGGGCAGGCGGACTTCGGCCCGCCAATGGGCCCGCCGTTCTCTGCTATTTCCGAGGTACAAGTCGCGCCGAATATGCTCGCGCCCATACGCTGTTCCGACGTGAAATGCAGCAGTCAAGTATTTCTCTCTCTCGCTGTCGAGAGAGAGTGCCGGCGGCTTTACGTCTGCCCGTGCGTGGGGTCTCCCGGCCACTGCGCACAATCACTTACAAAAAGAAGTAAACTGTATGTATACATAGCCGCGCGCACGTAGCGTCCTGTCTCGGGCTAATCGCGCGCGCAGCACACTGCACTAGCGGCCGGGGTGGGGCGCCCGGCCGCGTATACCGTCCGAGGTAGCACCCACGGAGCGTTCGTGTCACGCGTGCACTACCTGGCGAAGAGCAAGCGGGAAGTCGAGCCCGCCTGCTCGATGAACGCACAGAGGCTCACCATTGTTCTGTCACGGGTGCGCGTACTGCCGCGCGGCCACAGGAGCGCTTCGAGACTGTCCGGGATGATTCCCAGCGCCCTGTAGACCGCGAGCATCTCGCGACGCGGCACTGCAGAAGCGGCACAGCGAAGGAGCATGCGCTCCAATGTCTCCACTGCGCCGCAGTCAGCGCACGCGTCGCTCGGGGATGGTGGCCGCTGCGACGAGCGAGCAGTTTGTGCTCACCACGGAGCCGTCAGTGAACATAAGCAAATGTTCGCGCAGTTGCTCGTAGAACGACAGAGCGAAACCGAAACCGAAATACGGCTAAGAGCTACCGCTGCCTTGTCACGTGAGGGCCTATTTCCCATGATGCTTTCCATTTTATTTTTTATGACTAGGCTTCACGATTGTGACGTCATGCTCCCTCCTAGTTTTTTCTTCCTCCATGTCCTCCAAGGATACACTTGAGCAGCGCCATCTTGTTACTCCCTGTACTTATCTGTGGTTCGTGGTATTGAAAATTAAGAGATCATTTTCAATGTATCGACACAGAACACATTAAAAATAAACCTCTAGAACTGTAAACGTCAAAGAAGGTGCTTAAGCGTTACACTTAATTCTTTTATTGTTCTAAACATTGAAATATACAGACGTGTGCCACAGAACTTACGAAAGTTTCGGTTTCGTTTCGTGTGCTGTAGCAGCTGTAGGTTACCGAGGGATTCTAGTTCATTGCTACTTACCGCGTAGGCTGCAGGACAGAATTAAGATACGGCAGTTTAATACGCCCATTACGCACTGCATTACACACCTCTCCGCGCCATGTCTACTTCGGAATCACTCACTCCCGCCGCTCGGTCCGCGGTCTTTCGCACGAGCGCTGGCTTCTCTGCTGGTTTTGTTTTTCGATGTCTGATTCGGTGCCGGGAAAGCACTGCAGACGCCAGTCGTCTCCGGTGCGCACATTGGTCGAACGTATTTCTCGTGCGCACGTCGGTCGATCGCGTACAAGAAACTGGACGCTAGACCCGTCGGCAGCGTTCGCGGCGAATTGCCGGCGCTTGCCGGCGAATTGCCTAGGCACGCACCGAGCGACACTATCTACCGCTTTGCCTCGCTCTTGCACAGAGTTTCAGAAGAATGCCGCCATCGTGCATCATATGCAAAAAAAAGGTGTCAAAAGCGATCGGGCATTTCGCTTCATGTGTGAGCAATGTTCTCTGGAAAATTCATAACGGCACTGTCGCGCGTTTTTTTCGTTAAGATTTTTTTTACGCATGCAGCACGCTTGACAAGCATTAATTCGTGGAGCCTTACGTTTAGTGGTATATATTACAGGCCTGGTAGTGAAGCAGTGGATGAATTCCTCAGAACAATAAAAACTTTCTGCAAAAGTTGCTAAGCACTATTACAACACCACTGCCTAGTTACATATAGGGCAGAGGATCTGATCAAGACATTTTGAGCTGTCATGCTTTTACAGCAGCCACACCAGGCACTTTTTGAAACCATATGCAGTGCCAACGATATTCCAAAGGGTACATAGTGAGCAGGTAGGTGCAAATTGTGGCTGCTCTCTGTTTATGTCTAGTAGAAGCTGCATTCAGTGCGAAATTTTAATGCTTTTTACGAGTGAGTTTTGAAAATTATGCTGAACCTAGCTACAGCCTTTACAGCCAAATCGTAAGTTAAAAGAGGTAAACTTAACTCTTCAACAAAACACTAAATATTTAAGTTAATATTAAAAATTTACTAACTGGTATGTCAGTACGAAAGTAAAGGCAGCAATGCAGCATAAAAAGAATCAGGTTCATGATAAATAAAATGCACCATGTATCAGCAGTTCAGAGTGGTGCACTAGATGGGAGGGTTTACGCAGGAGAGACTGTGTGTTAGGCATGTCTACATTATTACACAGAATTCTGACAGAGGTCGTGGTGTCTCACCAAGTCTGTCTGCGTAGGGTGATAGGTTATAATACAGTGAGTGCCTCAGTTCGTGCAATACTTTTACTTCAGGTTGCAAGCACACCTCACAGTGCTATTTCAGGATTGCAGTGTTCGCCACTTATGTCACAGCAAAAATGCAAGCAGGTAAGGTTAGGTGAGCAGAAAGGCCAATGCTTCAGGCAACAAAATTTTTATATCAGGGTATATCTATGTAGGAGCACGCAAGCTCAGAAGCAGACAGTTCACAGACAATGTCCTCAACCCCCTCACGAGCTCAGTCACCCTTGAGGAAGTTCCCACGCTTGCAGGTAAAACACAATGAATCCGAATGCTGGTACCTCCGGTAATGTAAATGTTTTTACTTCAGGCCATTAGTGTGACAAAGTATCTCAGCCAACCGGTCACCTCACCTATATGCAAATCTGGCTAGAAGTACTTGAAGCTGGGCTTGTTGGTGCATATTCGTGAAAGACATGAGAGCGCAAAACCAATCCATGCGATCAAGAACATGGATAAGGGCAAATGCTATATAAACGTTCTTCTTTGAATAAATCCTATTGAAAGTGCAGCGCTCGTCCTGCTCCCTTACTCGTCCGTGTTGCCGTTTTGCGCTCTCATGTCTTTCACGTATATGCAAATCCCCCTGCAAGCACTTGCACACACCCACAACAAAGTCCCCACGCAAGCGAAAGTAGGCGAGATGCTTCAGATAAATAGCTAGAACCTCAGGTCAAAACTGATTTTGCTTCAGGACAAGTCTACACCACAACCCCCCCCCCCCCCCTCAATAGCAGCATCATCAGGGAAGTCTCCACGCAAGTGCTTGCAGGTAACATAAAAAAGGTAGAAGATGCACTGTCTCCTCTGACAAGTCAAATTTGCACTTGGGATATGAAGCACGTTGCAGAAGAGGATTTTTGATTAATTTCAATCCCTGGGGTTTTTGTACATGCCACATATTTATTACAAAATACAGAGTACCAGCTGTTCCAGTTAGCCGTACTGTATATTCTCTTAAATGCTCCTCCATCACACAATCAAAACTTGGCATTCAATAACTGTTGATAGAGTAACAGTAGTGGGGTAGCTTCACCAGTGGATTGAAGGAATGAACCTGGCCAATGTGCTTGTTTATGAAGTAGAATCCCAGTGTCGAATTCAGGCCTGCATTCCTTTAGATTGCAAATAACTCGTGTTGTCTTATGTCAGATAAATGGCAATGATACGCCAAACGCAAGGTAAATGTGTATCTTGACTGCAGTAGAGGAGATAAGATTCTTTGTTGCAGTTTCTAAAGCACACCTTATACTTGTGATGCAGAAACACTGCAAAGGTCACTGAAGTGTTCAGCAAGTACTCATTCATTTATTAGTGTTAAAACAATCTAAATACAAAGCAGTTGCACATTTAAGCTTTTACACAGGCACTCATGTGCATTCTGAAGGTCTGATTTTTTGGTTTTATGGAGTTTAACATCCAAGAGTGGCACAGGCTACGAGGGACACTTTCTGAAGGGATCTGCACAAGACGCACAGTTGTGGTATAAATAACAGGCATGATGAAGAGTGACATGGAACATTTATTCCAACATTGTTCATGCGAAATCACTGTACTAAGATACTAAGTAGAAGACGCTTTGTTTTTAAGCACCAACAATATCGCATCAAGGCAGCCCTATTAGGTGTTGAACAGTTAAGAGCACAGGTCTTGGCACTCTTTCTATTTTTTTTTTTCATGTGCATTCTTCGAGCATGTGAACAGATGTGCAAGGTATTGAATTGTACATTGTGCATGACTGAGGCATCATTTACAGGCTATATTTATTTGTCTCATGTGTACAACAGTAATATCAGTGAATTTATAGAAAAAAATTAAAAAAACGCATTCACAAACATAACTGCTCAAGATAAATAACTGTCAACTATGAAGCCAGCTGTAACTTTGCAGTGCAAGTTGTATAGCAAGTACTCACATGCTTGTAATTGTAAAGATACACTGGTTGTCAATTTTTTTATGCAGAACATGGCATGAATTTTTAATATTTCGAAAGCTGCACGCGAGACAACTGTATTCCAACATTTCTCTTTACCGTGCACAATGCTCTGCTGGTGCTCTCTGAACGCCACTTATCCCACACGTCTCTTGTATAAAGTCCTTTCATGTATGTACGCTTCGCTGGTGTGCCCCGCCGTGGTGGCTCAGTGGCTACGGCGCTCGGCTGCTGACCCGAAAGACGCAGGTTCGATCCCGGCCGCGACGGCTGAATTTCTTGAAGGCGAAATTCTAGAAGCCCGTGTGCTGTGCGATGTCAGTGCACGTTAAAGAACCCCAGGTGGTCGAAATTTCCGGAGCCCTTCACTACGGCGTCTCTCTCTCATAGCCTCAGTCGCTTTGGGACGTTAAACCCCAATAAACCAAACCAAACCAAGCTTCGCTGGTGCTTCAGTGCACACAGATGAAACCATTCAGAGCGGAGTCCGTTACAGATTTCGCGTTGTATTCAAACAGAATTCGCATCTTGACAGGCAGTGGTAGAAAATGAAAACAGCACAAAAGGCAGGCGCTGCACTATACGCGTGTGCCGTCTCCCTTCTGCCTCGCATCCATTATGGAACACCAACGAAGTCTGACCGCGGGAGAAAACAGGAGGTGACGATGGTTCACACTTTACTAAAGGGACTCCCGGTAACGCCAAAATGCATGGGGCATGCATGTTTTATAACGCCCCGTACATCAAAACAAACCTTGCTGAACCTTACCCCCAATCATCGCTGATCTCGGCTCACACAAACACAAACCACACATAATGAGCGGCACAGGATTCACCCCCACCTGCAACTGTCTTTGTACGCTCACAGTCGCGAACATTTCGCACGTGAACTAAAAAGAAATCAACACAGTACGTAAGCAAGCCTCAGCACCGTTCCTCGCACAGCTCTTTAGCGAGCACTACGACGCGGGCGGCCATGCTGGGCGAAGTTGCCAGGTTAGTGCGCTGTAATTGACGTTAAACCGTCAAACTTGGTCTAGGTCGTCTGTATCATGCAGGGAACCATGAGCGAAGTAACAAGATGGCTGCCATCCACGGTTAGAAAAAAAAGAGACAGGGTTTACATGGGAGTGCTGCCGCCGCTTTCTCTCTAGAGTTGGTATATTAGCTCCATGAGAAGTGTGTTTAACTACAGCATCACATTGTTCCTTGATGGTTAATAAATCAAATAAGTAAAAATGAAGGAAGGAAGGTCGCACATTAAATGCAGATGTGTAATGATGGAGATTTAAAGCTATCAATATAGGTTCGTTATTGGTTAAAACTGTATTTTCGTACGTACGCAGTAGTCTGAACCGTTACGTGGCACTAATGTTGAGGAAACAAAACTGCTTAAAGTATGCGTGTGTATAGGAATTTTATGGCAGATTCACAATTAATCTGATTGCTCGTTTCTGTGTATTTTGTTTTGTGGATGCACCCCACATAATTAGGCAGTAACTAATCATCGGGATTAAATACAGGTTAAATATAAAGACCTTTACCTGCCCAGGCAGTATGTATCTATGGCGGCACAGGACACGGTTAACTCGGTTGATTTTACTTCACACGTTATCTGTATGTACGCCCCAATTGGCACACCTTCAATTTTATGGCTGCCAAACATTAGGTCGAAATTCGCTTGTATAGTTTTATTCTTCGGATGGAAAATGTTTTCCATCTACTGGTTTTCTTGACGTTTACCAGTCTTACGCGAAAAAGTCAACACGAATTGATGGCGCAGTTAAATGAAAACAAACGAGCAAAAATTGGCTGACGCTGCATGAAACCACGGACAAAATGAAAGTTTGGAGCAGCAGAACGTCCGTTGGCATTTGTACGGAGTCGAGTTTAAAATATAATTCTGCGGATTTCTGGAAGCACGAAAAGTGTAATAGAAGATAACACTGTACCATATACTCTAGCCTTGGCCAGCGGGTACTGTACTTGCATACTAACGAAAAAAATACGACAAAATGCAGCGCATACTTCTCTGTTTCGCACGCATGCAGGAAAACACTATTACACGAATGCAGGCACTCCCCGCAGGGGCATCTGCTATATGCAGATGTTGCTGAGTTGCGACAGCACGGGTTCTCGAGTATCCGCCGAGAAATCCCCGCAGCGGGACTAGGGTGAGCAGTGCGTGGCATCGCCGTGTCCGGGGAAAAGGGGATCCTGGTGTTTGAGCCGATGCCGAGCGTTTGGACCTTTAAGGCCCTTCGGCGGAGGCCACACACAACTTTGGCCCCAGCTTTGTGTAGACGGCACCTCCGCCCTGACCTGACCGGGGGAAATCGGCAGCCGCCTTTTGTTGTCCTCACCTTCATCCTTAACTTTCGTATCTTCTTTTGTCACAACTGTCTCGTCATCTCTTCTCTTATTGACTTTTTCCTTTTTCCCGGCGGCGAGGGTTAACCTTGTGTGGCGAACTACCGTTCGTTATGTCATTTTGGGGTACAGGTGGGGTGTACAGGGTCATCCACTCTTAGTTAGAATGCGCTAGCGCATGGCCGCACTCTTCAGAGGGCCACCGCGTGCGACACAGTCGCTCATCGCAGCAAAGTATCGCAGGAGAAGGTGTGCCTGGGCGTGGTGCTTCGCGTCATCTGCCACTTTGCTTCGATGCGCAGCCGTTTCGGACGCAGTGACCCTCCAAACAGCACGGCCATGCGCTAGCGCATTCTAACTAAGAGTGGACGACCCTGTACAGATGGCGAGGGCAGGGCTTGCTTTCAAGTCCCTGCCCCGTGCCTTCGTTGGTCTCCATGGCGGGCGGCCGGCACTGCGGCCGAAGAGTGCGGACCAAAGTAATGGCTCAGTTCATAACAAAGATTCTCCCGAGGCAGCATGGGATACACAGTGAAGAAGCAGAAAAATATCACCCTTCATTGTTTCGAAATCTCTGACGGAAGCCTTGGGTAACATAACTAGCCAGCGACGGTGTGCTCCTCCAGATCCGCGTAGCCAAGCGCATCGATCGCTGAACGCAGTGAAAGGTGACATTTCAGAATACGATTTCTTGAATCTCTCCGAAGAAGAAATGCTGGAAGGTCTCAAAAAACAAAACGTCCCTGAAGCCCGCAAAATGAAGATCTGTAAAGATAATAAGGAAATACCCACAAAGCACTTTAGTCTTCACTTTTGCCTTTAGCCAGCTCCCAGAATCCATAGGAGTAGGATATCTGAAAGCAAATGTACGACCCTTTGTCCCTTATCCTCAACGTTGCTTCAGCTTTCAAAAATTCGACCATGGCCCTCACAGTTGTCGCGGCCACTACACCTTCGCCAAGTGCGCACTCACGTGATCATGAATCCGAGCATTGCAAAGCTGCACTGCAGTGCACGAAATGTGAAGGGGATCACCCCGCGTATTCGACGTCGTGTTCAGCCTGGAAGAAAAAAAAATAACTTTCAAGGAAGCACTTCATGTATTCATTGGCGACTATTAGATGGGTTCTACGAATAGCAGGAGGGATTTGTAAGCAGAGTTCGCAGATAGAAATAATTTATAGGTCATTAATACCTTCTTTCGCAGACGAGATAACAGCTTGGACGTGGAAGGGCTAGCACCAATGGTGAGACTAGAAATGAAATGGACTTTTTACTATGCGCTGTAGCGACAACAGAATGTCAGGATCTCGAAGTAGCCTACGTTTGAAGTGGGAAAAGAGACGAATTTAAGATTTTTCTACAGAACAGATAAAGCAGATAACTCAGGAAGACGATGTTAATGTTCAAACAACGAACGATAATCTCACAGTTATGATTGCGGAGTGCGCCGTAGCGTGTTTCGACAGGATACCAGCAAAGGAGACGAAAGATCTGATTAAGAATCGCCAAAGCATGAGGGCGTCTAACTCTGCAAACCGAATAGAACTAGCAGAGCTATCGAAGTTTAATATGAAGAGAATCGAGCATGCTCTAAGGAACGGAGGCAGCCTAAAAGCGGTGAAGACGAAATTAGGCATAGGTAAAAACAATATGCGTTAAGGGACAGGGAGGGCAATGTCACCAGGAACATGGAAACGATAGTTAAAGTAGCCGAACGGTTCTACCCAAGTCCATACAGTAACCAACGTAATCGGAAAGTTAATGAGAGAGACAGTAGCGCACAAGAGGGGAAATAGCTGGTGAGGAACAGGTAACAGCAGATCTGTTGAAGGTCGGACGGGAAATCGTGCTAGAAAAACTAGCCACCCTGTATATGCAATGTCTTCTGACTTCCAATGTACCAGAAGCTTAGAAGAACGCTAACATTATCTTAATTCGTAAGAAAGTAGGCGCTAAGGACTTGAAAAATTAGACTGATCAGCTTACTGTTTGTTGCCTACAAGGTGTTTACATCAGGACAACCTTAAACCTCAATTATCCGAATGATCATGCAGGCTTTCATAAAGAATATTCCGCAATAGATCATACTCACACTATCAATCAGGTGATAGAGAAATGTGCAGAATATAACCAACCCCTATATATTGCCTTCATTGATAACGAGAAAGCTTTTGACTGAGAGGAAATCACGCGCCTTATATGAAAGTACTGACCGAGTTCGATAGCAACTGCACAGTTACCTTAGTCCTCCATAACGTCAGCGATAAAACTCCCATAAGGAAGGGCGTCAGGAAGGGAGACGTTGTCTCGGCAATGCTGTTGACCGCAAGACTTTAGTTTGGGCTAGTTAGTGAATAGACATCGCTAATGAAATGCAATTGCCCAAGAAAACGAGGACCAGAGGGCGCTTGACCTGTCTTTAGCGTCCTCGTTTTCTTCCGCCAATGTATTCCATTTACGATGTCTATTGACCGCGTGTTTACAGGAGGTATTCCGAGGCCTGAATTTGGTTGGAACGGTAGGGCTAAAAATCAGCATGCAGAAAACAGAGCAGTCATACTCCTCAGTGTACTGCTGAAGTGTGCCTTTGGTGAAGGGTGAGCTTTATTGAAAGTCGCGGCGGTACGATGCGGGATGTCTACATTCTGTTTCGGCGGATACAGTGCCTGAGAAATTGGTTCTGCAAGACAGCACGAACCGCATAATTGATATTGTGCGCGGAAAGCTGAATTCGCAGGGTGTTTCACTGAAGGCAGTATACATTCTCTTATTAAATAGGCTTTTTCAACATGGCATTGTCAGCGCTGTAGTACATCTAGCTACAACGTGCTAACTCGCAGAATGGTTGACTAATATTAAATAGTGAACTTGGAAACAATTACCGAGGGGCTTGTAGCCCACCATATCAGTTTTTAGAATTTCGAAAACGTGGTTACCCTAGCAACTCTGGTCCAATAAATTTTGGATTTAACGACGAGTTACGTGCACTGGAGAGGTAGCTTTGCCTGCAAGTCTCTCGAAAGCGCATGTATTTCGGTGCGATGTAGCCAGAATTTCTTGGATCACAGCGCCGAGGGTAACCACGACTTCCAAATTCTAAAAAACTAATGCAAAAATTCTATTTAAACAAAAATGTACAGGTATTCGCTGAAACATCCTTTATATCTTCCTAAGTCGGAGTTTTGGCACATTCTTCGCTTTAATGATCAGAGATGAAAATATGAGCGGACTGCGAAAATGAAGTGATAGAACAGGGCAGGAGAGCAGAGAGTTTCCGTAAGGAAAACCAAAAATGCGGAGTGTGCGGGTGATAGACGCAGTACAAGCAATGGTCTGTGACTCTCGAATGATTGGGGCTCCAGGTTAGACCACACGGCCCGGTGTCAGCAGCAATTGCCGCTAGTTAATTTCTCATTGTTCAGTTCACGCTCTACAGTACCAACGTTACGAGACACGAACATGAGGACAGTAGCTTCAGGTACCGTAGATGGCCGCTGGAAGCACACAACACAAGAAAGACAACAACACGGACGTTTACTCCAACTCCAACAAGGCATCCGAGAGGCACCATGTACGCTGTCGCTGTAGCCTATCGTAATATCTCTATCAGTTTTTATAATTTCGTTACCCTGGACTCTATGGGCTCACCAATTATGGCTATTTCGTCGAGTTACGTGGCTACATCGATCCAAAATACACGTGCTTTCAAGACGCTTGGAGGCACAGCAAACTCCCTTGTGCACGTAACTCGTCGAAACAGCCAACGTTTGTTGGGCCACCACGCTGCAGGTAGCCGTTGTTATTTTAAAAACTTTGGATGCTACTGTGAACTGCCGGCCTCTCAATAATCTATGTTTGTAAGAGTAATACTTAGAAGATAGCAGTACACCGTCGACAGTGGTATACCGAAAAAAAGCATGCGTAAAGTCTGAAGTTGAACACTCACTATATTCATCCTTCGCGGTCGGGTTTTGCTAGTTTCCGGGAGCTGCGCACCGCTGCCTGCAGGCTTCTCTAGAGCGAAGCAATCGCTAGGGAGATGAAAACACGCAGAAACTCAAACTCAAATAGAATGGACAGTCAGAAAGCCTCTGCGCAAAGAGATAAATTATACATATTACAAAGCTCTCATTTCTAAAAAAAAACCTTGTTCCTGACCCCAAAACTATTTCTGACATTAAAATGATCGTAGAGAATACAGCATGTCAGTATAGATATTATTTGTTATTCATTCAGGCCTACGAGCGCTTCCATGCAAACCGATCCCCCTCAGAAATCGAATAAAAGAGAAGGAAAACAGTTGGAACGGAATGCCGCAACGGAAGCTGTGTGCAGCGCGCTTCAGACTTCAGTCCCAGTGTCTCCTGCACTTCCTCGACGCTTGTTTACAGTGCTTTCGGTTTTTCTCAACTAAGGCGTGAAATAACACGCAATTTTTTTCCATCTATTATTCTGAAACTCACCACTGGTCCTTTCTCGCTTGCACCTTCTTGAGAGCACGGATCAGGTTTGAGGTGCTGTCGTGTCAGCGGCATGCCGAGGGTTAGCAGAAGGGCGAGACTAGTATCGCAGCCGCTGTTGACGAAATGGCCCTAGCAAAGAGAATCACTCTCGGGTACTGCTCACGTTGACAGGGATGGCTGCGACACATGTATCCGTGCCCTCTGGAGGTTGGTGTCGTTTCGAAAGGCTATCACAGCTCGTCACAGACATACACTTACGCACTAATGCAATAGCTTTGAGCGGAGCAACACATCGGCGTCTTGCTCCGATGGTCACGAAACTGCATCCGCCCTTCCACTATTGGAAAGACGCGCTGATGAAACTGTCGCAGGGGCGCGCCCTAGCTGGTACTGGGTGCTGTGGAAATGTGTGACATCACGGCTACTAAGAGGCCACTGTTTAATGTCTCCGAAACGAATTTGTGCAGGTCACTACTGGACGCGGGCGTGGCGTTGGATGACTGGAGGTGCTGGACGTGTTCTCCAAGTAGCCCCAATTAAAGCTGTGGACGGCAGAGCTCACCGTCGACGAGGACCGGCACATGGTGAGCCCACCACTCATTTCAGTCTGCATTCCCAAATGTCATGCGGTAAATGCACGAGCACGGACAGTTGGGCGAGTAGCAGCAGGGCTACGGAAAGGGAAAATTTCTTTGATGCCTATACAGTATGTGCGCTCCCCATGCTGACACTGTTGTTTTGTAGCGAGGATGTTTATGATCTATCACAAGGTGATGATATTTGGTCTGTGAACACACCAATTATGGCCTTCAGTGTGAGCTCCAAACTGATTGTGAGTACAGTTCAGTGCTCAGTGCTGAACTGTGCTTTTGGTGAAGGGTGAGCATTATTGAAACTCGCGTTGCGACGTTGCGAAATGTGAAGACTAAGTCTGAAATAGGGGCCTAGCTTCCCTTTCGAGGGATAACCCTGTAACTCTGAGGAAAAAAAAAACGTTTAAAGCGTGATAGAAAATGTACTGCAGCCATACCACCTCACCTTTCTGGCAACAGCCTTGCCCATGATGATTGTCAAAAAGCTATCTTTAAGGAATATTTTGGTTTTTGTTTCAATTTGGAATAGTGCGGGATGATATGAACAGTTTGGATTTGCAGGCAGAGGTCTCTGCTGAAAATTTTCATGTTTCCAAAGGCGGGTGTTCCGATGACTTGTAAGACATGTTCTATGAACTTTGTGCAGAGTGCCTAGTACCTTGCTTAAAGATTTATTTGTGAAAAATCGATACAAAAGCCAAACGCGAACAGTGCAGAAATTTTAGGAAGGCACTCCACTACTTTGAAGGCGTGGATGAACTACCGTCCGACAAAATAAAAGGAAGATACTTGTACGACCATAGGTGCGACCGTGGAGAATAGGACATACACCGGAGAGAAAAATTAACAGTTGAACAAAAAAAATTGGCCATGGTTTAGCTCCGGTTAAAGCTGGATTGACGCGATAGCTACAGCTGGCCGAGTGGAACTCGCTCAGTCGAATTGCGCCGGGCGTTTCTTCTTCATCTTCGTCCCTCCCCCACTGTGTCGCCATCTCGTTGCTTTCTTCTGTCCTCCTCGCACCTCAAGAGCGAGGCAAGTGCCGCGCCCTACAACTGCACCAACACAAAGGAAATGGGCAGGTGAAGGAACTGCACCCGTCACGCCGACTTAATCGCACAAAAGCAGCCCCATCCTGGTAAAAAAGAAAATTAGTGAAAAATCCAGTAGTTGAGGTTATTTTGGGAGCTCGCTCGTGGATGAGGGCACACATTCAAGAGTTTCCCTTCTGAAAGCGCAGATAGATGGCTAGGGTAGGGGCCGGTTTGTCTGCGGAGCACACGCGCTGCCTTCTCGCAGTAGCGCCATGTTCTACTCTGTTAGCGGGCTGTAAAATGTGCTGCACGCGACAGATTGTCCGCGTCGGCCACGACACTCACAACGTTTGCTTCGTAGACTAAAGCGTCTGCCGATGAATCACGCATTGATGCAGCAAGGTGAACAAATCTCCATCCATTGCTCCGGCCACAAAGCCATATTCATGACAACCAAAGACTGGGACAGGATGGTTACGCAAAGAAAAAGTGTCCGTGGGAAATAAACAGCGCTTTGTAACTGTACTTAACGTACTGTACCTCTCTCATTATTTACCTCAATATATCACAAAATCACAACACCGACATATATATGCGTTCGAATCCCGCATCCTAATTGTCCTTAGAATTGTTTAGCTTCACCGTTCTGCTCTTCCTGTCTAACTCAGTCATCATGCTTTGCAGTTCATTCCGGACTGACTTAACTAGGCTCTGCCATCAGCGAATCGCAAATCATCATGGTATTCTCCATCAACTCTTATCCCCAAGTGTTCCCAGTCCAGGCCTTATTCATATAGATGGTTGTGGCCAAGCACTGCACTGCGGTGGCGAAATCCTGTTCTGATGAGGGAGTGCGTTGGCGGTTCTGGTCACCGAGATCAGGCCGCAACCCCGACGAGGTTATGCAATTCATCAACTCCGGAGGCTATTTCTTGTTCGGTGGAGAATTGCGCTGCATCTGGATCGGAACCCCGGTACTGTTGCAAGCGAGCCGGATACTCTAGCTCTACGCTATCGCTGTATGTTAAAAAAAAAATTAGAACATTAACGTCGGTAGTAGAAACTGGCGACGCCTAATGCTAGGGGAAGTGGAGATCGCACTGGCTCCACCCACTCCGACGCCGCGTATACATAATGTCGTACTCTCGGTAGGTGTGCAGTGGAATATCGCCGCTCTCCCGCACAATGGTGTGGGCAAATAGAAGCAATTTCGTTTCGGCCACTAGTGAAAAAAGAATTGTGTCGGTTCCCGGTCAACAGGGGGTGGAGGGGAAGGAGGGTGCCCACGCGGCCGCCCAAGCGTTCCTTCCCCGGGGTTCCACTCAGTCCCCCGGTTCTGCCTCTGCATTCGTACTAATCCCACTAATCTCTTGCGCCGAGATTACAAATCGTTTAAGCCTCTGCAGGGGGCTACACCCAAGGGTCTCGACAGAACCGAGGAGTGCCACCTTAGACGGCTACAAACCGGTCCCTTCCTAAGACACCATAACCACCATCATCATCAGCCTGACTACGCCCACCGCAGGGCAAAGGCCTCTCCAATTAACCCGTCCTTTGTCAGTTGCGGCCACCGTATCCCCGCACCCTGCTGCGCATGCCTTCGCATTACATGTCCTGCCCAAGCCCGTTTCTTCTATATTGCGGCTACGATGTCAGTAACCCGCGTTTGTTGCCTATCGAACTCTGCCCTCTTTCTGGCTGATAACGCTACTCCCATCATTTTTCTCTCTATAGCTCGCTTCCGTGTCCTTAAGATGAACCCTTTTCGTTAGCCTCCACGTTTCTGCCCCATAGCTGACGACCGGTAATATACAACTGTTGTACACCGTTCTTTTCGGGGACATTTGTAAACTACCATTCATGATCTGAGTGAACCTGCCAAATTGTGTGCGCCGGGGAGCTGGATCGGCGAACATGATCGCGACACGAACGCCATCCTTGCTAAGGCTACACAACCTCGCCCTTGAGAAGCTTACAAATGTATGAGAAATCAAAGGACCAGCGATTATCTTGCCCTGCGCAAGCCCGTTTCTTTCTCTTGATTTCGACCAGGATGTCATTAACCCGTGTTTGTTCCCTCACCCACTCCGCCCGCTTCCGATCTTTTAACGCTACACCTATCATTTTTCCTTAAAGCCTCTATGAAGACTTGGAATCGCCAATGCACAAAGTAAAATCACAGTCACTCTACTGATGGGCGACTAATGCGAAGGTTAGGTAGGTTCTAGGAACAGTAGGGGAGAGTTATTATTAGAGTTCGCAGATAGAAATAATTTACATATCATGATTACCTTCTTGCGGAAACGAAATAATAGGAAGTAGACGTGGAAGAGCCCGAATGATGAGACTAAAAATGAAAAAGACTTCATGTGACGCGCTCACCCTGGTTTCGTGCAGGATGGGGTGGTTCCCGGAAAGGTGCGTTGTAGCGACCACAGAATGGTAAGGTCTCGAATTAGCTTACATTTGAAGAGGAAACGGAGAGAGCTACTGAAGCGGAAGCCCGTAGACGAGTTAGCTGTAAGAGGGAAAGTAGAGTAATTCAGGATATCGCTGCAAAACTGTTGTTCGGATCTAACTGAGGAAGACATTCGTAATGTTCAAACAGTGATCAATAATTTCACAACTATCATTACGGACTGCGTAATAGAAGTAGGTGGTAGGATTGTTCCACAGTATACCGGGAAGCTATCTTAGGAGACCAAAAATATGATTAAGAAACGCCAAAGCTTGAGGACGTCTAACCCTGCAGACAGAATAGAATTTGCAGAGCTGTCGAAGTTGATAAATAGGCGCAAGGTAGCCGACGTAGCGAATTTTAATATGGAGAGAATCGAGCATGACCTCAAGAACGGAGGTAGCCTAAAAGCAGTGAAGAGATAAGGAGTGCAATGCCATTAGCAATATGGATCGGATAATTAAAGTAGCCGAAGAGTTTTACACAAATTTGTACAGTAGCCAATGTAATCAGAACGTTAATGAGAGGAAGGCAGTCGAGAACAGCATTGGGACATCCCCCCATTAACGAAAGAGGAAGTAAAGAAAGCCTTAAAAGCTATACAAAGGAGGAAAGCAGATGGTGAGGATCAGGTAACAACAGACCTCTTGAAGGACGGAAGGGATATTGTGCTAGAAAAACTAGCCACCCTGTATACGCAATTCCTTATGACCTCAAGCATACCGGGATCTTAATTCATAAGAAAGGAGACGTCAAGGACATTACAGACCGGTCAGCTTACTGTCCGTTGCCTACAAGATATTTACGAAGGTAATCACTAATAGAGTCAGGACAACCTTAAACTTCAATGAAACAAATTATTAGGCACGCCTTCGTAAAGGATATTCCACAATAGATCATATTAACAGTATCAATCAGGTGATAGAGAAATGCGCAGAATGTAACCATCCCCTATATATAGCCTTGATTGATTATGAGAAACCTTTTGCCTCCGCGTAAAACTCATCAGTCATGCAGGCATTGCAGAATCAGGCTGTATGACAGCCTTATATGAAAATACTGGAAGATATTTATAGCAACTGCACAGCTACCATGGCCTTTCATAAAGTCTGCAGTAACATTGCCATAAGGAACGGCGCCAGGCAGGGAGACACGATCTCTCCAATGCTATTCGACGCCTCTTTAGGGGGCCGCCGCGGTGGGTCAGTGGCTGTGGTGCTTGGCTGCTGACCCGAAAGACGCGGGTTCGATCCCGGCCGCGGCGGCTAGAATTTCTTTGGAGGAGAAATTCTAGAGGCCCGTGTACTGTGCGATGTCAGTGCACGTTAAAGAACCCCAGGTGGTCGAAATTTCCGGAGCCCTTCACTACGGCGTCTCTCATAGCCTTAGTCGCTTTGGGACGTTAAACCCCACAAAGCCAAAACCAAACCAAAACCAGCCTCTTTACGGGAGGTTTTCCGAGGCCTGGATTGGGAACAGTTGTGGAGAAGAGTCAGAGGAGAATACCTAAGTAGTCTGCGATTCGCTGATGATATTGCATTGCTAAGTCACTCAGAAGATGAGCTACAAAGCAGAACAGTAGGCCTTAAAATTAACATGCAGAAAACCAAAGCAATGTTCAACAGTCTAGCAAGGGACCAGCAGTTCACAATTGATAGCTAGGTGCTGGAAATGGTAAGGGAATACTTTATAGGGCAGGTAGTGACCGACGATCCGGAGCGCATATGGCATGTTCTACCAAGCGTACACCCAAGCGTACACCCCTAAAGAGAGCCGAGCGCCAGGCCGGGGGACGCTTGTACCTTTTTGTACCGGTGGGTGCCCGGCGGTGGGTTTCGAACCACCCACCTCCCGCAGCCGAGACGGGCGCTCAAGCCACTAGGCAGTTTACCAATATCCCTGAAGAGAGAAGAATATATCAGCTGTACCTTACCGGTGCTCACCTATGGGGCAGAAACGTGGAGGCTAACAAAGAGGGTTCAGCTTAAGTTGAGGACAACGTAGCGAGCTATAGAAAGAAAAGGAATAAGTGTAACGTTAGGATACCGGAAGCGGGAGGATTGGGTGAGGAAACATACGCGGGTTAATGACATGCTAGTCAATGGCTTTGAGCGGGGCATGTAATGCGAAGACAATATAACCGCTGGTCGTTAAGGGTAGCGGAGTGGATTCCAAGAGAAGGCAAGCGCAGCAGGGGTCGGCAGAAAGTTATTTAGGTAGATGAGATTCAGAAGTTTGCGGAGATACGATGGGCGCAGGTAGCAAAGGACAGGGCTAATTAGAGAGACATGGGAGCGGCCTTTGTCGTGCTGTGGGCGTAGCCAGCCTGCTGATGATGAAGAACATTCGCCACCATGGTACTGTTGCCATTCATTATGTGACGTCTTACTGATATATTCAGACAAATAAAAATTGGCGAGGGCTTAGCTTTGGTTAAGCCTGGTAGGTTGCGAAAGCGAGCGCAGTGCGCCGCGCCTACAGGTCACGCGTGGCTACCGGCAGCCGCTGCGCGACAACTCTACTTGGTAGCCCATCTCTCACCCTGGTATGACGTCAGAGGTCATTCTAAAGGTCAAACGTGGCTACCGGCCGCCGCTACGCGAAAGGCCGTTCATGAGCGTAGTAGTGCTTTCGCAATAAAATCATAAGCCAAACGAGCACATACTACACACAAAACTCGTACAGTGCGAACATTTCGTCTACAATACAGAACAAGTACTCTAAGCAAATAATGCGGGAGGGGGAGGTCAGTTAAGCATAAGCCTAGTGCGGCCTGTAAAACATGGGCACAGAATCAAAAGCTTAATTCAAAGAAGTGGGTAGAGTGACAAATGAGAGGGAGGAGACCGGGAGCGGCATCTCGAGCCTACCATCCCTCACAACATAAAAACGTGTGTGCCAGCGTCGCAGGAACCGCGCCTCGCCATCTGGTTCGAGCCGGTCAGACAGATATAAGCTGCAAGAAAAGTATGACACGTTCTCAGAATTTCACACTGATGGCCGCAAAAGAGAAAGAATGATACGACTGCCACAGTGTGGGTCGGTTTTTACTGCCGACAAATCTTCGTAGCTGTAGAGTAAAATTTAAAAGAACATCAACACTGATTCCCTGAGCATGCTTAAAGCGCTGCACTCTAGAAATGCTCTTGAACCTATGGTTGGTTGGTTGGTTTATGGGGTTTAACGTCCCAAAGTGACTAAGGCTATGAGAGACGCCGTAGTGGAGGGCTCCGCAAATTTCGACCACCTGGGGTTCTTTAACGTGCACTGACATCGCACAGTACACGGGCCTCTAGAATTTCTCCTCCAAAGAAATTCAACCGCCACGGCCGGGATCGAACCCGCGTCTTTCCGGACAGCAGCCGGGCACCATAGCCACTGAGCCACCGCGGCGGCGCTCTTGAACCTATGACGGTAAGCATAATACATAACATAGTTAAAATCAGAAAACAAAAACATAACATTAAATTCTGCTGGGTTCCTAGCCATGTCGGAATTGTGGGTAATGAGAAAGCAGATAAGCACAATTTGGTCAAATACATCTAATGAACCTACCACACAGGGATTGTACGAAGTTAATGGGGTAAACTGAGAAATGAACGGCAGGCTGCATAGCATAAAGCCCTTTTTAAGAGAATGCAAATCGTGTAGAGTTCGCATGGGACACACACACAATGTCTTGTCAAGAAAAAAGACAAACTTCTGTGCTGATCAACTCACTATAAACCACATTTTAATTTCCTGCCCAAAATTTGAAGGACTAAGAAAAATATTTTAGATCATTTTACATTGAATACATTCCCCTACGCTCCATGCTACTTTTAGGTGATCAAGCACTTTTGTATTTCTCATATATTTGTAAGTTTTTCAAGGAAGCTAGAGAGAGAGGAATTTTAATTAGAGGTCGGCCGGTGGGTGGTAACATGGCCCTGGCCTGCTACTCCACACTGGAGAAAGGAAATTGCGAACGAAGGTTGATGATGGCGTAATACAATGAGTTTCATGGGTGAGGTCCACACGCACACACACCGACGAATATCATTAATACATACTGGAGTAGGGGCTCTATGAAAACACGGATCTGCACCCTCACGCATGTCAGACTGTAGACCGTGTTGGTAGAGCACAGGCGGTCACAGACGGGTATCCAGGAATGTTTCGCATAAAACTTGAGCACGTTTTGACTTGGCGCCTATAGAAGAGCTTCTTCAGAGAGAGGGCGGGAGTGCAGTTTTAGTCCGGTCGCTTCCAATGTTTGTTCTCCTCTCATCAGTGTAGTTCGAGCACTCGCAAAGAAGATGTCCAATAGTCTCTGGAGTGTGGCACTGTACGCAAGTTGGGTTAGTTACTATTCCCATCTTGTGAAGGTACTGTTTGGTGCAGGCAACGCCAAGCTGTAAACGGTGGAATAAAGTCCCTTGATGTCGCATTACCGTAGATGGCTGGAATCGTTACAGTGCAATTGCATTGCGGCTTGCATGAAATGCGCCAGCAAGGCTCCAACGTTAGGTCTGGAAAAGGCTATTGCTATGAAAGCACCATCATCATGTGCTAGCCGAGCCTCGGCGTCAGCAAGGAAGGTAGCATTTTAAACTAACTGTAGGTATTAAAAACTTCACCTTTCCCACAAGACACTCTAACCCCGTGTTTAGTGCACCATAGACTTAGCTGCTTTTTTGCCATTGCACTCGAAATATCTAAGTACTACAGGCACTACTGCATCTTGCGTTGCAGCTGCTGCGCAAAGAGACAAGATATACATATTACAAAGCTCTCACTTCTAAAAAAAAAAAGAACCTTGTTCCTGGCGTTAAAATAAATGTAGAGAATACTGCATATGAAGGCAGCTATGATTTGTTATTCCTTCAGGCCTACGAACACTTCCCTGCAAACCGATCCCCCTCAGAAATTCAAATAAAAGAGAAGGAAAGCATTTGTAACGGAAGCTGTGTGCAGCGCGCTTCCTGCGACAGATAAATCGACGCTTGCTTACAGTGTTTTGTGTTTTCCGCAACTGAAGTAGGAAATGACACGCACTTCTCTCCACCTACTATTCTGGAGCGCACCACTGGTCCTCCCTAGCTTGCACCTTCTTGAGAACACGGATCAGGTTTGAGGCGCTGTTCACGAAATGGCCCTAGCAAAGAAAATAACCCTCCGGGTACTGTCCTTTGGAAACGCTACCGCAGCACGTCAAAGGCACACACTTGCCCACTATTGCAATAGATTTGAGCCGACCAACACCTTGGCGCCCTGCTTAGATTACTAAATGCGACAGATTCTTACGCAGCAGACTCAAGATGAGAGAAATCGTATGTACCAAGCGACGATGCTATCCGCACTTCCACTATTGGACGCGCCGTAGCTGGTACTGGGCTAACGGGGTTTTGTGCAAACGTTTGGCGCAGAGGTTGCTAAGAGGTCGACGTTTGAACCCCCCGTAACGAATCTGTGCAGGTCAGGACTGTACGCGAGCGAGGCTTTGGATGACTGGAGGGGCAGGACATGGTCTCCACGTAGCCCCAAGTAAAGCTGTGGACGCCAGAGCACACCACTCATTCCAGCTCGCGAGGGAATGCCGCAGCGTGAACAAGCAAGTGGTTTGTAGCATATGTGCATTCTCCCCATACTGTCACTGTTGTGCTGTGGCCAGGATATTTGCGATCAATCACGAGGCGGCCATGTTTGGTATATTGACAGAGTAGTCATACTCCTTAGTGTAATGCTGAAATGTGCCTTTGGGGAAGGGTGAGCATTGCTGAAAGTTGCGGCGGTTACAGTGCCTGAGAAATTGGTTCTGCAAGATAGCATGAACTGCATAATTCATATTGTGCGCGGCACCTGTTTTCTCAAGGTGTTTCACTTGAGACAGTATACATTCTTTTTTTTAAATAGGCTTTTTCAACATGGTATCGTCAGTGGTGTAGTACATCTAGATACGGCCTGCGAACTCGCAGAATGGTTAACTAATACTAAATAGTAAACTTTGAAACAATTACCGAGGTGCTTATAGCCCACCATAACAGTTTTTAGAATTTCGAAAACGTGGTTACCCTAGAGACTGTGGCCCAACAAATTTTGGATTTATCGACGAGTTACGTGCACTGGAGAGGTAGCTTTGCCTGCAAACTTCTCGAAAGCGCATGTATTTTGGTGCGATGTAGCCAGAATTTCTTGGATCACAACGCCGAGGGTAACCACGTTTGGATAATTCTAAAAACCGATATGAATAATACTTACGATGGGCTACACGTTTCTCAGTAAGTAAGGATCTTAACAGTAATTGCGGTTTTGGAGTCGCTCATTATGACTGCGGCAGTGGAAGATGCTTTGGCCGCCTCTTCCGGTTCGAAGGAGGTGGTTGCCCTTATCGAACCCGAAGCCTTGTGTTTGAGGTCGTGTGACACCACGCTTAGGGCGTGCGCTGGGCTGCATGGCTATTCTGCCGCGTCTGCATAGAGTGCGTTGTCCGCGTGTTTTTTATACAGGGCCTTGGAGCGTGCTTCGCGTCATTCCCGGTTGTGGGTTGGGTGTACGTTCTTGGGTAGTGGGTGGACGATTAGCTTTTCTTTGATTTGTTCAGGAACGCTGTGGGTGTTCTCCGGAGGGGGACCCGTTGGTTGAACGTTTAATGCGGCTAGAATGTGTCTGCCCGTGTTTGTGGAGGATAGTCTGTCCAACTGTGCTGTGCGGTGGGCTTCAGTCAATTCTTGTAGAGTGTTGTGGGCCTCCATGTGGAGGAGTCTGTTGTTTGAGGCCCCTTGTGGGAGATTTAGGGCTGATTTGTAGGCCTGTCTTATTAGCGAGTTTACTCTATCCGCTTCTACCTTTGTCAGGTGAAGATAAGGGAGTGTGTATACCATTCTGCTAATCACGAATGCTTGCACTAACCGCCTGAGGTCATGTTCTCGCATGCCTCTGTGCTTGTTTGCCATTGTTTTGATTAGCCTGATGGTTTGATGTGCCATGATGTTTTTTTTTAATTTTATTTTCACAATACTGCAGACCCTCATTTGGGTCCAGGCAGGGCGGGCAAAAAAACACATTCATACAACAGTGTAGCACATATACAATCTAAAATAGCTCACAAAGTGCGTTGTCAAAATCAACAGCCGATATCGCTTGTAGAGGCAGAGCGTTCCATTCGTCAATAGTTTTCGGGAAAAAAGAAAATTTAAAAGCGTTAGTATGCGCGAAGTATGGTGCTAAGGTGTGATTATGGTGACGTCGAGTTTTACGCGTTTCAGAGTACTGCACATAGGGGGCTGGAGAGATGCCTAGTTTTCCGTGGATTAGTTGGTGAAGGAAAGATAGACGGGCTATCTTGCGTCTGACGTGGAGAGGTTTAATATTATTTACTGCCATGGGTGGGGGTTGGGAAACTGTCTGGACCACGTATAACTTCGTGCGTGTCCCACTGGCAGCACTGATGGATGAATATGTGAGCAGCCCATCCGTCAAACGGATGGGCTGCTCACATATTCATCCATCAGTGCTGCCAGTGGGACACGCACGAAGTTATACGTGGTCCAGACAGTTTCCCAACCCCCACCCATTCACAACCCAAAGGCTCATCTCCACCCTCACGTACCCCATATACCACCCACCAAGGAGTCCAACAATACATTCAGACAGAAGAATTCCACACCGAAGGCAGTTACGCAGGAACAAGCAACGCGAACATTAAAGGGATCATGACATGATCTACCAACAAATCGTGGGGTTCTAGCCACGACCGTTGTTATGCATACTTAAAAAAGAAGCAGGGCTCTACGTGCGCATTTTAGCTGAAAATTGAAATTTGAAGTTATCGGGTCTAAGCCCCTCCCCCGACAGCGCCGCCGTCTGGTGGAAAACCGCTGCAAAACCACCTGGACACATTACGGTGAAGCCGCCGAGATCGGCAGTAGACAGAAAAGGGAAGGACACGCACCTCTGTTGCCTTTGTTACCCTGTCGTGACCCCCCCTCCCCCCCTTTACCCTTCGGCACCCCTATCCCGAACAGCGAGCAACCGACTACCCTACGCTCATTACGCGGAGTGCGCAGTTCACTCGCTCTGTTGAGCGAAAGCACGGCGTCATGAATCGCGAGCGCGTTAGTCTTACCTAACTACCACACGGTACAGCAGAAGTTTTAAACATTCAATTACAAATTACTGGCTGCTGACCCAAAAGGCGCGGGTTCGATCCCGGCCGCGGCGGCTGGAATTTCTTTGGAGGAGAAATTCTAGAGGCCCGTGTACTGTGCGATGTCAGTGCACGTTAAAGAACCCCAGGTGGTCGAAATTTCTGGAGCCCTTCACTACGGCGTCCCTCATAGCCTTAGTCGCTTTGGGACGTTAAACCCCATAAAAACCATAAAAATTACAAATTACTATCTGCACTATATCAGCTCACATTTTGCCCTGTTCTGAGATGCATAGCGAACAAAATGTAATGAACAACGTGAGTCTGAAAAATGGTGTCATAACCCATTTAAAGGTTATCCGGTGACAGCTCCCACACGCCGCAAAGCCATCCTCACTCCTTAAACCTAAACACACCCGCAAGAATCGGCGCAACGGTTACATGAGGCCCCACCACAGACCTTGCTTATATATTCAAGCCCACACGTCTTGATCGGCAGCAACCTCCCCATCTTTAACACTACCCTTACATTCAAAACCAAAATATTTCTTCCCCACACTTTTCTCTTCTGTACGGTGTCAGTGCACGTTAAAGAACCCCAAGTGGTCGAAATTTCCGGAGCCCTTCACTACGGCGTCCCTCATAGCCTGAGTCGCTTTGGCACGGTAAGGTTATTTCCTTTGGCACGTTATTTCTCTCTTTAGCGCTTGTCCTTGTCTTCCTTCTCTGTTCTTGTTCCTAGTCGCAGCGCTGGTGAAATGTTAAACCCCTGTAACCCAATGCACTCAACTCCTCTGGTAGCGAGACAAACTTGGCTCTCATCTTCCGCCAGAACCAGCAAGATTGAGCAAGCTTTGCACACCCCAAGCAAACGAGTCAAAAGGATACCCAGGACATCACAGGTAGACTCACACATTTTACATATCTGGCAAGCCGCCAACACCTCCTTGGACGCTGGCGTCGACAACGCCTCAACAGCAAACTCCGCCTCCGAATCTCCATCTACACACAGGCCGCGAAAATTTATGCAGCCACCCTCGCTTGAAACAGCTGGGCTTCCTTCTACATCATCATCGTCATCAGCCTGACTACGCCCACTGCAGGGCAAAGGCCTCTCCCATTTCTCTCCAATTAACCGTTTCTTTTGCCACCAAATTTCCTGCCGCCCCCTGCTAGGCTTGTCGTCGCATTACAAGCCCTGCCAAAGCCCATTTCTTCGTCTTGATTTCGACCAGGATCCCCCATAGAATCCATCACCCTATATGTGGGTACCGCTAAGATACAACTGTTGTATACTGGTGAACTGCCATTCATGATCTGAGAGAACCTGTCCATGCGCTCCACCCTATTCTTATTCTTCCAGTTATTTCCCTCTCATGATCCGGATCAGCGGTCACTACCTGCCCTAAATAGACATATTCTCATATTGGACTGTTGAATATTACTTTGGTTTTCTGCATGTTAATTTTTAGTCCCACTATTCTGCTCTGCAGTTCATGTCCTGAGTGACTTAGCAAGGCAATGTCATCAGCGAATCGCGGATCACTTAGGTATTCTCCATTGACTCTTATTCCCAGCTGTTCCCATTGAAGGCCCCGGAATACGTCCTGTAAACAGGCGGTGAATAGCATAGGCGAGGTCGTGTCTCCCTGCCTCACACCTTTCCTTATTGGGATTTCATTGCTGACTTTATGGAAAACTATGGTAGCTGTGCAATCGTTGTAAATATCTTCCAATATTTTCCCATAACATTCTTCTGCACCCTGACTGCAATGCGTGCATGACTGTTGAGGTTTTTACTAAGTCGAATGCTTTCTCGTAATCAATGAACGTTATATATGGGCGCTGGTTATATTCTGCGTATTTCTCTATCCCCTGACTGATAGCGTGAATATGGTTTATTGTCGAGTATCTTTTACGATAGCCTGCCGGATCATTCGGTTAATTGAAGTCTAAGTTTGTCCTGACCCTATTAGCGATTACGGTAGTAAATACCGTGTAGGCAACAGAATATATGCTGATCGGTCCGTAATTCTTCAAGTCCTTGACGTCTCATTTCTTATGAATTAAGATAATGTTAACGTTTTTCCAAGCTCTAGGTACGCTCGAGGTCACAAGGCATTGCGTATACAGGGTGCCTAGTTTTTCTAGCACAATTTCTCTTCCATCCTTCAACAAATCTGCTGTTATCTCATCCTCACCAGCTGCTTTCCCCCTTGGCATTGCTCCTAACGCTTTCTACTTCCTCCTCCGTTACTGATGGGATGTCCCATTGGTGTGCTCTACTGCCTCTCTAAGTAACATTCTGATGACAATCGCTGCTGTATTGATTTGTGTCAAACTCTTCGGCTACTTTAACTATCTTATCCATATTGCTAATGACATTGTCCTCTTTGTCTCTTATCGCATACGTGTGGTTTTTTCCTCTGCCTACTTTTCTCTTCACTGCTTTTAGGCTACTTCCGCTCTTTAGAGCATGCTCGACTTTCTTCACGTTAAACTTCCTGATGTCGGCTACATTGCGCTTATTTAGTAACTTCGACAGCTCTAATAGTTCTATTCTGTCTGTGGAGTTAGGCGTTCTCATGCTTTGCCGTTTCTTAATCAGATCTCTAGTCTCCTCAGATAGCTTGCCGGTATCCTGTCGAACCATCCTACCGCCTCTTTCTATGGCGCACACCATAATTATAGCTGTGAGATGACCGTTCAATGTTTCAACATTACGGTCGTCTTCAGTTAAAGCACAAAATCTTTTCTGCAGCAAAATCCTGAATCCCTCTACTTTCCCTCTTAATGCTAACTCAGTAATAGACTTCCGCTTCACTAATTTCCTCCGTTCCCTTTTCAAATTTAAGCTAATACGAGACCTTACCATTCTGTGGTCGCTACGACGTACCTTTCTGAGGACCTCCACATCCTCTACGATACCAGGGCGAGCGCATAGTATGAAGTCTAATTCATTTTTAGTCTGACCATTGGGGATCTTCCACGTCAACTTCCTGTTGGCTCGTTTGCGGAAGAAGCTATTCATGATCCGTAAATTGTTTCTATCCGCGAACTCTACTAGTAACTCTCCCCTGCTATTCCGAGAACCTACGCCATAGTCACCTACCGCCTGGTCTCCAGCTTGTTTCTTGCCTACCTTCGCATTGAAGTCGCCCATCAGTACAGTGTACTGTGATTTTACTTTGGTCATTGCCGATTCAACGTCTTCACATAATACTATAAAACTCCTCTGTTGCCAGCTATACCCTGACTGATGAGGAATCCCACACCTAGTTCTCGTCTATCTGCTGATCCACGACAGCACAGTACAAGCCCCCCCCCCCCCCCCCCCCCCCCCTCCCCTCATGGCATCTAATTTAATACCCGCCAATTCCTACAAAAGCACTGCTAAGCTAGCCTCACTGGATAGAGTTCTTGCGTTAAACGTTGCTAGGTTCAGTTTCCAATGGAGGCCTGTCCGCCGCCTTGGTCAGTTGCTCCGCAGCCGCTGGGGACTGAGGGCCGAGGCTTAATTGGGTTATTCATGGAAGGTTGCGGCCAAGTACTACACCAGGGTGGCCTAATCCTGCTCTGGTGAGGAAGTGTGTTGTCGGTTATGGTCACCGAGATCGACACACGGAGTGTTCTTATGTCTAAAAAAAAACCGATGGAGAATTGCAATCATGAAGGGCCTAGGCCTTGCTAGTGCTAAGCCTCAGCGCGAAGCGGAGAGACCCAGCGTCGCGAAAAACACGGCCAAAAAAGGCCAGCGCCCCAGAAAAGAAAGCCGGCGAGGACCGCGCTCGGAAGGGCGATGGAACGGACCACCTGTGTCTCCCAGCGCCGCAGACGCCGTGACCGACCACCGCCAACCGGCCGCAGGGCACTCAGACACATTAGACACAAAACGCACCTGGACCACTCTCCGAGCCCTCCTAGACCCCACCACCGCCAATACTCAAACTCACAACACGCAACGTTTTATTGCGAAAGCAATACTACTTGCACTTTCACGCCTTTGCCGTGCCGCGGCGGGGACCACCATTGACCTTGATTGCATTGGACTGGACTGGATTAGATTACATTAGATTACATTGGATTGGATTGTATAACCGATGCATCACCACAAGTCTAACCACAAGCGCCACCACCAGCTACACTACCAGCTGTACCATGGCGTAGGTACGGATATTGCTTTCGCAATTACCGGGCTTAACCAAGCTAAGCCACAGCGAATTTTTTTTATTGCGAAAGCAATACTGTTCTCGCTTTCGAGCCATTAGCGTGGTCGTGGCGCTTCCACCATGGACCTTTAGCTGACCCCTGTGGTGACGTCACGCCAGACCGAGAAAGACAGGGCGCCAACTCGCGCGGTTAGCATGGGCGCGACGGAGCTGCCACGGCGCACTGCGCAGCTGCCGCGAGAGGCCGCGCGTTGCTATGATTTCACACCAGGGGATGAAGGTAGGAGAGCAGCTCGGTTGCTCCCAGTTGCCGTGGTGGAGCTACCTCGGTATGTCGGATGATGTGTATAAGGCAAAGCTCCAACGAAATGCAGCAGCCAGGAAACGCCGGTGCGCTGAAAAAACAGATGAAGAGGTGGTGGCTCGGCTCGGGCCATTGCATTTCTTTTTCATCCTTCTCCCAGTCACAACAACAACTGTCGGCGTAGAGCGGCGGTAGACACGAATGAAGTTGCTTTCGCAATTTCCGGGCTTAACCAAGCTGAGCCTCTGCCAATTTTTCAATTCGATCTACAAAAGACACAAAGTGAACAAGCAAGGGGAAAGCCTTAGGGGCCTTGACAGCGTTTCGACAAAAGGATTTGTGTTCACCTGGGCCATGCCTTCTTGCCGAAACGCTGGCAAGCACCCTCAGGCTTTCCTCTTCCTTGTTCTCTTTGTGATTACAAGAACCATCTGCCTACCGCCTCTCTACCTTGATTTACAAAAACGGCACTGACATCAACCGATCGCTGATTATCATACGCCGCCTTATGCCCCCCGGACCAGACCACATGGCATACAGGTTCCTCCGCAACTTTAACGACACCCAACTTTAGGAACTGATGGACCGCTGCCCTCCACCTGGAAACATGCACACATCATTCCAAACCTTTGCCCTATCTCCCTTATCAGTTGCGTGGGAAAACTCTTAGAACATATCATGCTCAACAGACTGCAACCTTTTCCAGAAGCCTCATGATTCCTATCTGTCTGGCTTTCATCCCACTCCCTCGGCACTATCCCATAAGGAAACTATATTCCACACTAAGAAGCACATAGCCAGCGCACATGCTATTCTCTCCCTGGATGTTTAAAAAGTGTTCGACGCTGTTAGCCACGATCACATCCTTCGCACCATGGCCACCACTGGCTGTGTGTCGCGCATATGGCGCTACATCCAAGCCGGCACTATACCATCGTCTTTATCATCCCTCCCCATCCAGGTCCGGTATGTTTGTGAGTTGTTTGGCCAGTATAGGCCAAACAACTCAACTATTTTCAGTAGGAGGGAGGTGAGAACTGCACCTTATGGAGTGTTCTGGATGGGGAGGTTTATTAAAGGTGACACTCACGTCCCTCCTAATGAAAATTGCGTTAGCCCACTGGCCAAACAACTCACTAACATGCCTGACCTCCACGCGGCACCACTTCATGGGTGTCTCTCCATAGGAGAGACACAAGATATTTTACAACAGACAATTGATATTATCACTTTGAAACTGACCACTATTGGCGGCGCAGCGGAAATGCGAATGAGGACCAGACACAGAAGAGGTCGATTTGCCCAGAGCCAAACGTTTATTGGGTTCTCCCAAATCGCTGGCGGGGCAAAGTGAAAGATATTCACCTCGCGGTGTTCTTTCTCCGGCCGCAGCCAGTACCCGCTGTCACTTTCGTCCAATCAGCGACCACTTCCCTCGTCTCCACAGCGCGCCTCGCCGGCCAGGGAAGGATACGGCGTTCCGAAATTCCCACAATATACATGAGAAGGAAACCAAAATTAACAGCAGGCTTTATTCGCAGATTTGCTACATGCAATCACGGCCTGTCAGAGAGGGGAACCCTTAACATGATAGACGCCCTAATCACCTTTCCCAGCACTTTCTCATCAAAATGCAACCACCTGAGCACTCCGCCTGCAACTCTCAGTTTGATACTTTTCTCATTAGATTATGGGTTCATTGTGTACGGTTCCGCAGGTCTGTCATACCTCAAAAAAATGGATCGAGTACAAAACTGAGGCCTAGGGCTCTCATGTGGCGCATACAGGACACCTCCCATAGTCAACCTCTATGCAGAAACAAATGAACCCTCCCTGGAATACTGAAGAACAGCTTTAACCGGCGCATATGTCTATAAAGTAAGATCTTTAACAAAGATGAGATGCACACCTCCATGTTACAGCTTTCCTGCAATTTGCAGTTTCACTCTGTAGGAAAGAAACTCCGCAACAACATACTATATAAGAATTGCTTGCACTTCAAGAAAAAATACAGTAGCTTTTATACTCATGGTTCAAACACGGGTGGTTACGTAGGAAGCGTAATGGTACGAGGGAACTGGAAAGAAACCGTCCGTAAGACTTCCGGAGTGTGCATCCACTTTTCACTGCCGAAAAAATAGTAAACGAGAACCTCAGGAACAGTATTATTTACACAGACTCCCTAAAGTGCAATCACTCCGCTACTTGTGGACAGCATTCACGACATAGCAAAAGACACAGCTCGAGGGCAAACAAAATTCTGCTGGGTCCTCAGTCATGTCAAAATGAAAGGCAACGACAGAGCAGATTTGTGCGCTGCTGAAGCTCGTGGGGAAAAAATAAACGATGTATACAATTTACGGATTGCGTAAATTATGAAAAAAAATGGCAGTCGGCTTGGAAAAACGAAGTAAATGACAACGTACACTTGGTAAAGTCAGTTTTAAGGTGAATGTTAGTCACGTGTGCACCAGGAACGTTTCAAGGAAGTGGTTCTCTGTCATCTCCGAATAGGCCATACACACCTTAAGGACGGAGTTTACAGTTAACCACATCTTATTCTCTTGTGCAAAACTGGAAAAACTGATAAAATGTGTTTATTCAATTTTACAACGAATACATTCCTTTTCATCCAACACTGCTTTTAGGCGATAATGCATTCATTGACATGTCTCGCGTTTTTATCTTTTTAAGAGAAGCTCTAAATACTTACCTACTGCTTAACTGGTTTCTTATTTGGTTCGTTGGGAGCTTCGAGATTCCTGCCCAGCCAACGATAGCTGCTGAGGTTACTAACCCCCTTTAAAGCTTTTAATATTAGCCATTTCTAGAAGTTCTTTCCTATGTGAGCACTAGGTAGTACTAACAGTTTAGACCCCCTACAACACCAGTGATTCTTCTTATTTGTATAAAATTCAGCGGAAAAATTTTCGTAATACCTTGCGCTTGGCGCATGATGCCCTTAGTTGCCTCGATCCGTGGTAAACAGCGAGCTCATGCACTGTCCCGTGAACTATCCCTCCGTGCCCGGGAAAATGGAACATACAAATATCACCAAATATTACAAAAACAGACGCCTCATCCTCCATCCACCTCAACATACTACTGGATTCAAAATACAGCGAGGTCTGATGGCAACACCAGACAAACCGCTGCATCTCCCCCTCCGTCCTTGATAGAGCCCCTTCCTCGCGGTCATTACAAAAGTGCTAAAGATCCGCTACTTAATCCGAGGAGATTTTAACCCAAGACACGTAATCTGGGGTTACAAGCACAAGTGTAGAAAGAAATCGCGACTGTGAACATCAATAGAAAATGAGGGCCTAACTTGTTAACGATAAGCAACAGCACACGCAGGCCTCCCTAGGCAGCGACCACTGCATCATTCAAACAACCTTCGCACTGCAGTCAATATGCCGCTTTGTAAAAAGGCAACTAAAGATCACAGGCTGGGATAAATTCTGTAATCTCAGCAAGTAATCTCCTACTGAAGTAGAGAACCTCCCAAACTGGGTGAATAGACTGACGAAGCACGTCGCCACATCTTGAGTCCCGAACAATCGGGAAGCGGAAACCGTGCACAGCTGACCTCTGGATAGCGGCCTTAGTAAAAATGATCTAAACACATGCAGCACACCTAACCCGTCAACAGTGGGGCCAGATTTGCAACCGCACGGGAGGAAATCTGGCACTGAAAGACACGTGGAAACTGCTATGTTGCCTTTTAGAACCAGAAAACACTAAAGTCTCCCAACAACGTAACGTAAATCGCATCATCCACAAATTAAATGTGGATGATGCTCACAAAGATAGAAGAGGAAAGAGTAAACGTGCTAATAAGACAGGCCTACAAATCGGCTCTAAATCTCCCTCAAGGGAGTCGATGATACTCTACAAGAACTGGCTATCCTTCACAAACACAGGCAGACACATCAACCGTGCAGAAACTGCTAAATCGAAGCGGCGGTGTATCCGGGGAACTGCTAATTGCGACCGTACATCCGGAAACGCAACGTACGGCTCTAGTTTTTTGTTCCTGCATAACTTTTTGGCATGCTCCTAGTTAAAAAAAGGTCGTAATGGCCGGTTGGTCTGACGTATTCTGGGCACTTCACGTCTTCGTCCACTCGTCCGGCGACACGTTCCCGGTTCGGGCAGCCACACGAAACTTCTTGAAGAGCAAAAAACTATTTTACTGAAGACTGGAGCAAAATAGAAGGACGTGGAGAAAAAGGCGGCTTAAAAGAAGGGCTGTAGAAAAGCGGCCGAGACTGAGACTTGGCACGCTCGTCCTCTTTGTTTGCATCGGGTTTTAAACCTTCGATAATTGGGCGGTGCGTTATCAAACCTGCTCTCGCCCAATTTCGACCAATACCGCTGCAATCACACTGTACATACAAGTTGGCGGAGCCCAGTGCTCGCCAGAGCCCGACTCTAGAGGCGCCAGTAACGTCCACTGCTTAGCTAGACAGTCGGGGGTTTAAGAAGTCGCCTACCTTACTGACCCCCACCCACTTGACAGCTAATCCTTTTTTTCAATGGTCGTCAAGGGACCCCTTGGTCCCCGTCCGAAGCGTCCGAAGCGCGCGACTCGCTGTCACCATTCCTAACCCCTCCAGACGGACACGGTAGGAGGAAATTAGCTATTGGCGCCCTAGGCTTCGACCTTAACACTCCTATATCCTAATGTCTCGTGAAAAAAAAAAAGTATATATGTAGTATCTTTCGGATTAGGGCTTGCAGGGTCCTGTTATGGTATCTGTAGCGGCATGCCTATACGTATAACGATATAAAGCATCTTCATAAAAGAAAAATTGCTTACAGCAATAACTGGAGCTAGTGAATTTTATGCTGTGCAGTGCACGCGCTAATACAGCAACACTACAAAACACGATGTTCACAGTGCAGAAAGAGACAATGAGGAGCGCAGCCGCTGTATATTCCGTAGTTTCATGAAGGCTAGATGTTAGACCGCAGCAAACACACACTGGGCAGACATGCGAAACACACTGCGTATGTACTTTTTATCTCTTTGTTTTATGGAACATCAGGATATGACAGCGTTCTATAAAAAACCGCGCACGTTGCGTTTTCGGATGTATTTCTGGATTAATCGGCATGCTGCTGCAGGTACCGTCGATGTCCGCAGCCGGAACCAAACACCGACAAGACATCCGAAAGGTACCACGTACGCCTTTTTTTTTTACTGGTCGTTTCGTTTTTCATGACCGTTCTTGAAAAACAAAACGTCCAGTAAAAAAAAAAAAAAAGGTGTGTACGTGGTGTCTCTCGGACGCCTCGTCGGTGTGTGGTTGCTGCGGACTTCGGCGGTGCCAGCAGCAGCGTGTGCACTCCTCCCGCGAGTTCCGCACTAAGAGAAAGAAAAAAGAAACTTCCTCCCCCGGGGACACCTCCGCAGGAGCAACGGGCATCCGCCCTCTGGATACCCGGGGGACAGCGAGAAGAAGAGCTGTGCTTAAAAGCACAGATCCTCCCCTTGTCCTCCTCACACGGCGGCCGAGCTGTGACGCTGGTGGGATCACCAGGCACCGTTTTTTCTACAGCGATCCGCTGTGCCGGCGCTGGGAATCGAACCAACGTCGGTGGGGATATTCGCCCAAGCATTGCCAACTGGCGCGCTAACCGCTCGGCTACCGTGCGGCTCTGGTTTTTGACGGCGTCCGTGAGTGCTGATAGAAGGGAAGTTAAGCAGGCCGAAACTGAGCATGCGCGGGGGACGCGGCTATCTGGCGATCGGGCGTGGCAGCAGAAACGTGCGACGCGTCGACCGTGGAGCGGCCGCACTAGCGCGGAAGTGCGATAGCGCGTGGGGCACCAGCCCAGTCATGGTATTTCGTCCGTGCAGATGGAAGAGAGTTGGGAATGCGAAAGCCGCAACTTGAAACTCGATCGGTGCGATGTAAGCGCTGATAGCACCAACATGGCACGGAGCACATCGCTGTACACATTCCCCCAAAGCGTTGAAGCACTGTGTAAGTATTTGTGTACTGTTTATTAAATATAATACAGATTTCAGGACTTGAAGCCGGACCGAAGGGGAATAGCGCGAGAAATGAACGCTCAGAGGGAATCGTGTTGCACTAACCCAAACAGGAAATGGGCAAATTGGTCGAAAGAGACCAGTTACACAATCTAGTGTCTGAAATGGAAAATGAAGAGTGTATACTGATCGAAAGAGACCGGTAAGACTGTCCACTGTCTGAAATGGAAAATGAAGAGTGTATACTGATCGAAAGAGACCGGTAAGACTATCTAGTGTCTGAAATGGAAAATGAAGAGTGTATACTGATCGAAAGAGACCGGTAAGACTATCTAGTGTCTGAAATGGTAAATGAAGAGTCTATACTGATCGAAAGAGACCAGTTAGACTGTCCACTGTCTGAAATGGAAAATGAAGAGTGCACACTGATCGAAAGAGACCAGTTAGACTGTCCACTGTCTGAAATGGAAAATGAAGAGTGCACACTGATCGAAAGAGACCAGTTAGACTGTCCAGTATCTGAAATGGAAAATGAAGAGTCTATACTGATCGAAAGAGACCAGTTAGACTGTCCACTGTCTGAAAGGGAAAATGAAGAGTGCACACTGATCGAAAGAGACCAGTTAGACTGTCCAGTATCTGAAATGGAAAATGAAGAGTGTACACTGATCGAAAGAGACCAGTTAGACTGTCTAGTGTCTGAAATGGAAAATGAAGAGTGTACACTGATCGAAAGAGACCAGTTAGATGTCTAGTGTCTGAAATGGAAAATGAAGAGTGTATACTGATCGAAAGAGACCAGTTAGACTGTCTAGTGTCTGAAATGGAAAATGAAGAGTGTATACTGATCGAAAGAGACCAGTTAGACTGTCCAGTGTCTGAAATTGAAAATGAAGAGTGTATACTGAATAAATGAAACCCATCACGCTGTCTAGTGTCTGAAATGGAAAATGAAGAGTGTATACTGAATACATGAAACCCATCACGCTGTCTAGTGTCTGAAATGGAAAATGAAGAGTGTATACTGATCGAAAGAGACCAGTTAGACTGTCCACTGTCTGAAATGGTAAATGAAGAGTGTATACTGACCGAAAGAGACCGGTAAGACTATCTAGTGTCTGAAATGGAAAATGAAGAGTGTATACTGATCGAAAGAGACCGGAAGACTATCTAGTGTCTGAAATGGAAAATGAAGAGTGTATACTGATCGAAAGAGACCAGTTAGACTGTCCACTGTCTGAAAGGGAAAATGAAGAGTGCACACTGATCGAAAGAGACCAGTTAGACTGTCCAGTATCTGAAATGGAAAATGAAGAGTGTACACTGATCGAAAGAGACCAGTTAGACTGTCTAGTGTCTGAAATGGTAAATGAAGAGTGTATACTGATCGAAAGAGACCGGTAAGACTATCTAGTGTCTGAAATGGAAAATGAAGAGTGTATACTGATCGAAAGAGACCGGTAAGACTATCTAGTGTCTGAAATGGAAAATGAAGAGTGTATACTGATCGAAAGAGACCAGTTAGACTGTCCACTGTCTGAAAGGGAAAATGAAGAGTGCACACTGATCGAAAGAGACCAGTTAGACTGTCCAGTATCTGAAATGGAAAATGAAGAGTGTACACTGATCGAAAGAGACCAGTTAGACTGTCTAGTGTCTGAAATGGAAAATGAAGAGTGTATACTGATCGAAAGAGACCAGTTAGACTGTCCACTGTCTGAAATGGTAAATGAAGAGTGTATACTGATCGAAAGAGACCGGTAAGACTATCTAGTGTCTGAAATGGAAAATGAAGAGTGTATACTGATCGAAAGAGACCGGTAAGACTATCTAGTGTCTGAAATGGAAAATGAAGAGTGTATACTGATCGAAAGAGACCAGTTAGACTGTCCACTGTCTTAAATGGTAAATGAAGAGTGTATACTGATCGAAAGAGACCAGTTAGACTGTCTAGTGTCTGAAATGGAAAATGAAGAGTGTATACTGATCGAAAGAGACCAGTTAGACTGTCCAGTGTCTGAAATTGAAAATGAAGAGTGTATACTGAATAAATGAAACCCATCACGCTGTCTAGTGTCTGAAATGGAAAATGAAGAGTGTATACTGATCGAAAGAGACCGGTAAGACTGTCTAGTGTCTGAAATGGAAAATGAAGAGTGTATACTGATCGAAAGAGACCAGTTAGACTGTCCAGTGTCTGAAATGGAAAATGAAGAGTGTATACTGAATACATGAACCCATCACGCTGTCTAGTGTCTGAAATGGAAAATGAAGAGTGTATACTGATCGAAAGAGACCGGTAAGACTGTCTAGTGTCTGAAATGGAAAATGAAGAGTGTATACTGATCGAAAGAGACCGGTAAGACTGTCTAGTGTCTGAAATGGAAAATGAAGAGTGTATACTGATCGAAAGAGACCGGTAAGACTGTCTAGTGTCTGAAATGGAAAATGAAGAGTGTATACTGATCGAAAGAGACCGGTAAGACTGCCCAGTGTCTGAAATGGAAAACGAAGAGTGTATACTGATCGAAAGAGACCGGTAAGACTGCCCAGTGTCTGAAATGGAAAATGAAGAGTGTATACTGATCGAAAGAGACCGGTAAGACTGCCCAGTGTTTGAAATGGAAAATAAAGAGTGTATACTGAATAAATGAAACCCATCACGCTGTCTAGTGTCCGAAATGGAAAATGAAGAGTGTATACTGATCGAAAGAGACCAGTTAGACTGTCTAGTCTCTGAAATGGAAAATGAAGAGTGTATACTGATCGAAAGAGACCAGTTAGACTGTCCAGTGTCTGAAATGGAAAATGAAGAGTGTATACTGATCGAAAGAGACCGGTAAGACTGCCCAGTGTCTGAAATGGAAAACGAAGAGTGTATACTGATCGAAAGAGACCAGTTAGACTGTCCAGTGTCTGAAATTGAAAATGAAGAGTGTATACTGAATAAATGAAACCCATCACGCTGTCTAGTGTCTGAAATGGAAAATGAAGAGTGTATACTGATCGAAAGAGACCGGTAAGACTGTCTAGTGTCTGAAATGGAAAATGAAGAGTGTATACTGATCGAAAGAGACCAGTTAGACTGTCCAGTGTCTGAAATGGAAAATGAAGAGTGTATACTGAATACATGAACCCATCACGCTGTCTAGTGTCTGAAATGGAAAATGAAGAGTGTATACTGATCGAAAGAGACCGGTAAGACTGTCTAGTGTCTGAAATGGAAAATGAAGAGTGTATACTGATCGAAAGAGACCGGTAAGACTGTCTAGTGTCTGAAATGGAAAATGAAGAGTGTATACTGATCGAAAGAGACCGGTAAGACTGTCTAGTGTCTGAAATGGAAAATGAAGAGTGTATACTGATCGAAAGAGACCGGTAAGACTGCCCAGTGTCTGAAATGGAAAACGAAGAGTGTATACTGATCGAAAGAGACCGGTAAGACTGCCCAGTGTCTGAAATGGAAAATGAAGAGTGTATACTGATCGAAAGAGACCGGTAAGACTGCCCAGTGTTTGAAATGGAAAATAAAGAGTGTATACTGAATAAATGAAACCCATCACGCTGTCTAGTGTCTGAAATGGAAAATGAAGAGTGTATACTGATCGAAAGAGACCGGTAAGACTGCCCAGTGTTTGAAATGGAAAATAAAGAGTGTATACTGAATAAATGAAACCCATCACGCTGTCTAGTGTCCGAAATGGAAAATGAAGAGTGTATACTGATCGAAAGAGACCAGTTAGACTGTCTAGTCTCTGAAATGGAAAATGAAGAGTGTATACTGATCGAAAGAGACCGGTAAGACTGTCTAGTGTCTGAAATGGAAAATGAAGAGTGTATACTGATCGAAAGAGACCAGTTAGACTGTCTAGTGTCTGAAATGGAAAATGAAGAGTGTATACTGATCGAAAGAGACCGGTAAGACTGCCCAGTGTCTGAAATGGTAAATGAAGAGTGTATACTGAATAAATGAAACCCATCACCCTGTCTAGTGTCCGAAATGGAAATTGAAGAGTGTATACTGATCGAAAGAGACCGGTAAGACTGCCCAGTGTCTGAAATGGAAAACGAAGAGTGTATACTGATCGAAAGAGACCGGTAAGACTGCCCAGTGTCTGAAATGGAAAATGAAGAGTGTATACTGAATAAATGAAACCCATCACGCTGTCTGTGTCCGAAATGGAAAATGAAGAGTGTATACTGAATAATTGAAACCCATCACCCTGTCTAGTGTCCGAAATGGAAAATGAAGAGTGTATACTGATCGAAAGAGACCGGTTAGACTGTCCAGTGTCTGAAATGGAAAATGAAGAGTGTATACTGAATAAATGAAACCCATCACGCTGTCTAGTGTCCGAAATGGAAAATGAAGAGTGTATACTGATCGAAAGAGACCAGTTAGACTGTCCAGTGTCTGAAATTGAAAATGAAGAGTGTATACTGAATAAATGAAACCCATCACGCTGTCTAGTGTCTGAAATGGAAAATGAAGAGTGTATACTGAATACATGAAACCCATCACGCTGTCTAGTGTCTGAAATGGAAAATGAAGAGTGTATACTGAATACATGAAACCCATCACGCTGTCTAGTGTCTGAAATGGAAAATGAAGAGTGTATACTGAATAATTGAAACCCATCACCCTGTCTAGTGTCCGAAATGGAAAATGAAGAGTGTATACTGATCGAAAGAGACCGGTTAGACTGTCCAGTGTCTGAAATGGAAAATGAAGAGTGTATACTGATCGAAAGAGACCGGTTAGACTGTCCAGTGTCTGAAATGGAAAATGAAGAGTGTATACTGAATAAATGAAACCCATCACGCTGTCTAGTGTCTGAAATGGAAAATGAAGAGTGTATACTGATCGAAAGAGACCGGTAAGACTGCCCAGTGTTTGAAATGGAAAATGAAGAGTGTATACTGAATAAATGAAACCCATCACGCTGTCTAGTGTCCGAAATGGAAAATGAAGAGTGTATACTGATCGAAAGAGACCAGTTAGACTGTCTAGTCTCTGAAATGGAAAATGAAGAGTGTATACTGATCGAAAGAGACCAGTTAGACTGTCTAGTCTCTGAAATGGAAAATGAAGAGTGTATACTGATCGAAAGAGACCAGTTAGACTGTCTAGTCTCTGAAATGGAAAATGAAGAGTGTATACTGATCGAAAGAGACCAGTTAGACTGTCCAGTGTCTGAAATGGAAAATGAAGAGTGTATACTGATCGGAAGAGACCGGTAAGACTGTCTAGTGTCTGAAATGGAAAATGAAGAGTGTATACTGATCGAAAGAGACCGGTAAGACTGTCTAGTGTCTGAAATGGAAAATGAAGAGTGTATACTGATCGAAAGAGACCGGTAAGACTGTCTAGTGTCTGAAATGGAAAATGAAGAGTGTATACTGATCGAAAGAGACCGGTAAGACTGTCTAGTGTCTGAAATGGAAAATGAAGAGTGTATACTGATCGAAAGAGACCGGTAAGACTGTCTAGTGTCTGAAATGGAAAATGAAGAGTGTATACTGATCGAAAGAGACCGGTAAGACTGTCTAGTGTCTGAAATGGAAAATGAAGAGTGTATACTGATCGAAAGAGACCGGTAAGACTGTCTAGTGTCTGAAATGGAAAATGAAGAGTGTATACTGATCGAAAGAGACCGGTAAGACTGTCTAGTGTCTGAAATGGAAAATGAAGAGTGTATACTGATCGAAAGAGACCAGTTAGACTGTCTAGTGTCTGAAATGGAAAATGAAGAGTGTATACTGATCGAAAGAGACCGGTTAGACTGTCTAGTGTCTGAAATGGAAAATGAAGAGTGTATACTGATCGAAAGAGACCGGTAAGACTGTCTAGTGTCTGAAATGGAAAATGAAGAGTGTATACTGATCGAAAGAGACCGGTTAGACTGTCTAGTGTCTGAAATGGAAAATGAAGAGTGTATACTGATCGAAAGAGACCGGTTAGACTGTCTAGTGTCTGAAATGGAAAATGAAGAGTGTATACTGATCGAAAGAGACCGGTTAGACTGTCTAGTGTCTGAAATGGAAAATGAAGAGTGTATACTGATCGAAAGAGACCGGTAAGACTGTCTAGTGTCTGAAATGGAAAATGAAGAGTGTATACTGATCGAAAGAGACCGGTAAGACTGTCTAGTGTCTGAAATGGAAAATGAAGAGTGTATACTGATCGAAAGAGACCGGTAAGACTGTCTAGTGTCTGAAATGGAAAATGAAGAGTGTATACTGATCGAAAGAGACCGGTTAGACTGTCTAGTGTCTGAAATGGAAAATGAAGAGTGTATACTGATCGAAAGAGACCGGTTAGACTGTCTAGTGTCTGAAATGGAAAATGAAGAGTGTATACTGATCGAAAGAGACCGGTTAGACTGTCTAGTGTCTGAAATGGAAAATGAAGAGTGTATACTGATCGAAAGAGACCGGTAAGACTGTCTAGTGTCTGAAATGGAAAATGAAGAGTGTATACTGATCGAAAGAGACCGGTAAGACTGTCTAGTGTCTGAAATGGAAAATGAAGAGTGTATACTGATCGAAAGAGACCAGTTAGACTGTCTAGTGTCTGAAATGGAAAATGAAGAGTGTATACTGATCGAAAGAGACCAGTTAGACTGTCTAGTGTCTGAAATGGAAAATGAAGAGTGTATACTGATCGAAAGAGACCAGTTAGACTGTCTAGTGTCTGAAATGGAAAATGAAGAGTGTATACTGATCGAAAGAGACCAGTTAGACTGTCTAGTGTCTGAAATGGAAAATGAAGAGTGTATACTGATCGAAAGAGACCAGTTAGACTGTCTAGTGTCTGAAATGGAAAATGAAGAGTGTATACTGATCGAAAGAGACCAGTTAGACTGTCCAGTGTCTGAAATGGAAAATGAAGAGTGTATACTGATCGAAAGAGACCGGTTAGACTGTCTGAAATGGAAAATGAAGAGTGTATACTGATCGAAAGAGACCGGTTAGACTGTCCCGTGTCTGAAATGGAAAATGAAGAGTGTATACTGAATAAATCACACCCATCACGCTGTCTAGTGTCTGAAATGGAAAATGAAGAGTGTATACTGATCGAAAGAGATCAGTTCGACTGTCTAGTGTCTGCATTAGAAAGTGAAGAGTGTACAATGAATAAATGAAACCCATCACACTCTGTATAGCACGTGAAATACTGCGCCCTCCTGCAAATTTCAAGTGGTCTCGCGCGATGGCACTGCCGTTGCAGCCTTGTGTTCCTTGAAGTCCCTTATATCCTGCTCTCCCTTCGCGCAGGTGTGGAAGAGCACTGCAGGCTGGGTAGTTGCCCCACCACGACCAATGATGGAGTCCACGCACCTCCTTGTCCTCGGGCTGGGACTGAATCCTCCGATCCGTGCCACGGCCTGCGAGGGTAGAGACTGCATATGGTCGCTACAACTGCGATGACGCATACCTCATTCAATGCATGTAACAGTTCGATTATTAGTACGGCAGCATCTCTGTGGGGTAGGCCACGCATATGCCAGAAAATGTCTGCCGTGCACGAATCATTAATTATCAGGAGGTCACATACGTTTCGCTCACAGAAGCGATGCGCCTTTGCGCGCGCCATTATCGACAGGTGCCTTATCGACAGACGGGCCGCCGGCAATCCCGAAGCCTATGTAACCACCCTCCAACGCTGTTGCGTGCTACTGTATACATGCGCTAAGGCATCCCGCCAATTTTTGGCTTGCGCTTCTACACCTACAACAAAGCCGTTCCCGGCCATCTTGCCTCGCCGCGCGGACACTTTTTTTCACCGCCGAACATCGCACCGATCGAGTTTCAAGTTGTGGTTTTCGCATTCCCAACTCTCTTTCATCTGCACAGACGATATACCATGACGGAGCTGGTGCCCCACGCGCTATCGCACTTCCGCGCTAGTGCGGCCCGCTCCACGGTCGACGCGTAGCACGTTTCTGCTGTCACGCCCGATCGCCAGATACCCGCGTCCCCCGCGCATGCTCAGTTTCGGCCTGCTTCACTTCCCTTCTATCAGCACTCGCGGACGCCGTCAAAAACCAGAGCCGCACGGTAGCCGAGTGGTTAGCGCGCCAGTTGGCAATGCTTGGGCGAATATCCCCACCGACGTTGGTTCGATTCCCAGCGCCGGCACAGCGGATCGCTGTAGAAAAAACGGCACCTGGTGATCCCACCAGCGTCACAGCTCGGCCGCCGTGTGAGGAGGACAAGGGGAGGATCTGTGCTTTTTCGCACAGCTCTTCTTCTCGCTGTCCCCCGGGTATCCAGAGGGCGGATGCCCGTTGCTCCTGCGGAGGTGTCCCCGGGGGAGGAAGTTTCTTTTTTTCTTTCTCTTAGTGCGGAACTCCCGGGAGGAGTGCACACGCTGCTGCTGGCACCGCAGAAGTCCGCAGCACCACACACCGACGAGACGTCCGAGAGGCACCACGTACACACGCTCTTTTTTTTTTTACTGGACGTTTTGTTTTTCAAGAACGGTCATGAAAACCAAAACGTCCAGTAAAAAAAAGATAGCGTACGTGGTGCCTTTCGGATGTCTTGTCGTGTTTGGTTGCGGCTGAGGACTTCTACGGTACCTGCAGCAGCCTGCCAATTGTTACAGAAATGCATCCGAAAACGAAACGTACGTGCTTCTTTTTTGT
Organism: Amblyomma mixtum; assembly: GCF_055824585.1. Lineage (NCBI taxonomy): Eukaryota > Metazoa > Arthropoda > Arachnida > Ixodida > Ixodidae > Amblyomma > Amblyomma mixtum. The sequence goes on from NC_143012.1 coordinate 1,809,733, forward strand.
TCCTATATTTTTTTTTTTAACAACGCTCTCATATCCTGATGTTCCATAAAAAAAAAAACGATAATATGGGCGTACGCAGTGTCTTTCGCATGCCTGCCCAGTGTGTGCTTGCTGCGGTCTTTTACGGCACCTGCAGCAGCGTGCCCTTTCGTATAACATTATCTAGCACCTTCATGAAAGTACGGAATATACAGCGGCTGCGCTCCTCATTGTCTTTCTCTGCACTGTCAACATCTTCGTGTCTTGTGTTGTTGCTGTATTAGCGCGCACACTGCACAACTTAAACTTCACTAGCTCTAGTTATTGCTTCCGCAGTACGTCCATATCGCCTTGCTACAACTCAGCAACGTAAGGTGAAGGCTGCAGACAGTCATTGCGAATGGCTCGCCACTTCCGATTATCATAGTCTGTTGCAACCGCCGAATTGATGATCACTTGCCGCAAAGGTCTGCGACAATCCGGTAGGTGGAACCGTTAACACATAGCGAGTCTTCTCTAATTACTGGCCCCAGTCTTGATTGCGCTACGTAGTTCAACATTGCGCAGTTTACGCGGTGCTACAGCACCATTGCATGTCACAAACATGGGGAAAGTGCAGAGAGAGACGATGTGGACTGCAGCCACTGTAAACAATTTTCCTTTTGTCAAGATAATTTTATATCGTTATACTAACAGGCATGCCGCTGCAAATACCATCGCGAGCACACATCCGAAATACACTACACATGGCCCTTTCTTTTTTTTCTTACGGGACATCAGGATATAACAGCATGCCAAAAAATTATCCAGGGACAAAAATTGCACGCATACGTCCCGTTTCCGGATGTTCGGTCGATGCACGCTCGCAGCTGCCTTCCACGGCACCTTCAGCACCGTGCCAATCAACGTCCTACGGTCGCAGTTTGTACTTCCCCGCTGAAACTACTCATGCAGCGCAGTCGTCCGCATACGCCGTATGTTTGGTTTGGCCCGTGGAAACTCGTTTTTCTCCCGCCGACGTTCCGCCGCTTCGATTTTGCAGTTTCTGATCTCTATAGCGATTACTTCGCTCTAGGGAAGCCTGCAGGCAGCGGTGCGCAGCTGCCGGAAAACTAGCACAACCCGACCGCGAGGGATGTATATAGTGAGTGTTCAACTTCAGACTGTACACGTTTTTTTTTTTTTTTAGAATAGGCTTTCTGTGTTCGAAGAGAGCTTTTTTCGGTATAGCACTGTCGGCGGTGTAGTACACTAGAATATAGCTAAGGCGTGCTGTAGCAGGACGGTAAACCAATATTCAATAGCTTTCTTCTAAACTATTGCTCTTACAAGCCTTGATTATTGAGAGGCCTGTAGCCCACAGTAGCATCCAAAGTTTTTAACATCATACCGGCTTCCCTCCCCGCGGTGGCACAATTCACGTTGGCTGTTTCGACGAGTTACGTGCACTAGGAAGTTTGCTTTGCCTCCAAGCTTCTTGAAAGCGCATGCATTTTGGCTCGATGTAGCCACGTAACTCGTCGAAATAGCCAAAATTTGTTGGCCCACAGCGTCGAGGGTGACCGTATTTTCGAAATTATAAAAACTGATATAGAGGTTACGATAGGCTACAGGCGTCTCATTAATTAACCAGCCCACTAGTAATAGCTAATGAATATTTGTTAATCAGCCAGTATTAGCTGCATTCTGATGCACTACTCAGCTGACAATTCTAAGCGGAAAAAAGTGCTCTTATAAATAATTTCATTTTTAAACAATTCTGTAAAGTCTTCGGTGAAACGCCCTGTATACAGGCGGGGACACCTCCAAGTCCAGAGTCACACACCACACTAATGGCCAAAACGTTTTCTGCGTACAGTCGTCCACACACCTGTTGAGAGCACTTGCATCATTTATCTTGGGCCTAGGACTGAAACTTCACCTTCCTTCACCTCGTAAATGCTCTCTGTCAACAAATAATTCTTTCTACGTGGTAGGTACCCGAGAATACAAATAACATTAACCAGATAGCTGGAAGGAACGTGTACAACGGCCAACTTCATCTACCAACTTCAGTTGTAGATGATATAACAACCAGCTGACTAACGAATCTCTGGCTTTACATCTCACATACTAGGCGCTACAGTTATTCCTCAAAGAGAGCATATTTCGTGCTAGATTGTCCTATTTAGGCCTAACAGTTTCGCAGTACCTTCCACCCTATACCGGTCTGTGTATCTCCGCAACAGTCAATGCAAGAACCATGCTCATTTCTTTTTTTTTCGCTAAAGTTCATTCTGCCTTCGAAATCGAATTGCTCAGGCAAGGCAGCCCTCGAAATATAAGATAGCCCTCTTGTACTTTTCAACATACTCACTCTTCACCGAAAGCACAGCTGTGCACTTTTCGAAAATTCAGTTCGGAGTTGACACTTAGACTGACCCGATTATTCGGTCTACTTGCTATAGCATTACCGAAATGGAAACACCAACTTTGATAAAACGGGCACTTAGTTACAACTATTTTATTCTTCAGGCGGGAAAGGCATTTGTAGCATAACGTTACTAACAACTTTATTTTCAAGCAAAAAATACAAGATGCGCTCCTCAAGGATGGGCTCTTACTTGTGGAGCACACTATGATTCTGGGCCTCACAGAGAGTTCCTTCCACTAGCCAGCTAGGTGGGCAAACACTTTACTGATGAGCCAAGTCAGGGAAAGCGTTAGGGGAGGTTTGATTCCCTTGGTACTTAATCCCGGGAGGCGGTCATCAGTCCATGAGTTCTGGTGGTGGTGGTGAAAAGCATTTATTACAGGTTACTATACATAGAGAGGTAGTTTGGGAGGTGGCCCCTAGTGCGCCACCCCCCTCACAATACTAGGTGGGGTCCCTATTCCGGGATCCCATTTGACTCTACCGCCGCTCGGGTACGCCGGACCATGGCCTGTTGGGCCGGAAGGTCGTGGCATCCGAGCAGCGCCGCCTCCCAGTCCTCTCGGGTTGGGTTGGGGTGGGGGGTGAGGGAAGGATTTTTCTGGCATGCCCACACCATATGGTAGGTGTCAGCCACCTCCGTACAGTATGGGCAGAGGCCAGAAAAGGAGGGGTCGAAGTGTTTCATGACTGCCGGGCACAGCAATGTATTCGTAAAAAGCCTTATCAGAAGACGCTCACCTGCTTTTCCCAGCCCCTTGAGGGGAGTCGGGTACTTTCGGTGAGAGTCTTGATAGTGATTGACAATGTCTTTAAATTTTAAAAGGGGTTCGTTGTCCAAATCCGAATCGGTAAGGTCATCGCCAGGTGCCCGGGAAGTGAGTGCGCAGGCGGCTGCGTCTGCAGCCTCGTTACCTGGTGACCTTCTCCGCGCATTCTACCGGCTCTCAGCTAGAGACCGCGATCTCCCAACCTTCTAGGTCTGTGATGTTCCAGCGGGATGGTGGTTGGAGTTCTCGGCATATGTGGAGTATGCGTTAGAAGTTTTCTCTAGGAGCCCCACAAAGAAAGCATTCATGCTTCTATTGACCCGGGTTTATTAAAGGCGGAATGGATCTGTCCCTTTGAAAAATTAGCTATAGCTTAGCTCTGGTTAAGCCTGAGTGATTGCGACAGCAACAGCTCCCTGGCTGCGCTTGGCTCTGCTGGTGGTAATTATATCGCTCTGCACTACTCATAGACGATTCTTCGGCATTCAGAGAGTCCATGAAACTACTCTCGCTCACTGAACTTGTAGAACGCCGCCGGGCTCGCCATTCTGCGGCATAGGCCGGTTGCTTAGCCAACCGCTCTTGCCTTTCTTCATCTCTCTCCTCGACACGGCGCCGGCGTTTGCGCGCAGCACGTCGCTCCAGCGACGCCTTGTAGAACTCCTCAGATATGACTAAGCGGAGCGCGCCTGCGGCGCCCTCACGCGACGGGCCGAGGAGGCTGTCACGTGGTAGCCGCCGCGCCGAGCGTAGGAACGACTACGGCCGAAGAAACGAGTTGGGGCCCCTGCTCTCCTCTGGTCGTGCGCCGCAGCTGCGCCGGAGCGAAGGAACGACCTCCACCGACGGCAGAAAAGTGCTAGCAATATTGCTTTCCCAATAAAATTCCTGATTGTGGTTTTGGAGCCGCTTATTATGAGTGTGGCATTGGAAGATGCTATGGCCGCCCGTGTTTGTGGAGGATAGTCAGTCCAACTGTGCTGCGCGGAGGAGTCTGTTAGTTGAAGTCCCTTGAGGGAGATTTAGAGCCGATTTGTAGGCCTGTCTTATTAGCACGTTTACTCTTTCCTCTTCTATTTTTGTGAGTTGAAAAATAAGGCAGTGAGTATAACATTTTCAAGGGGCTTCCCTTTTTGTGGTGGTCCGCGGTCTGGTGGAGCAGCGGAATTCGGTCAGCGAGTATGCAAGGCCTATACAGGCCGCACACTCCGCTACTGCTTGGAGGGTTTCATACATTTCGCCGACATTTGCCGTGGTCGTCTGCATAGAAGTGGGATCCGCTCTAATTTTCGCCCCATGGGTACGAGGGTGATGTCGGAGAGTAGTGGGGATAAAACTGAGCCTTGAGGTGCGCCCCTGCTTTCTAGGGCTAACGAGGGGGATTCCGTCGTCCTGTTATTCAGAAAGGCAGTTACATACGCGTGTGTTCTAGTTTTGCTGTCCACGATTTCCGTTTCCCGATTGCTCGGAACTCGGGATGTGGCACTTCCGACGTCCTACGTGAGTGTATTCACCTAGTTTGCAAGGTTCTCTATCCCAGTAGCGGATTTCTTTCGCACATTACAGAATTTATCCCACTCTGTGATTTTTAGTTGCCTTTTTACACAGGGGAAGATCGACTTCAGTGCGAAGGTTGTTTGAATGATGTAGTGGTCGCTGCCTAGGGAGGTCTGCGTGTTGGTTCACCGACACTGTGGGATTGGGCTGGTGTTTAGCTGCGCGTGTGCTGTCGCCTATCGTTAATGGGTTAGGCCCTCATTTCGCATAAATGCCCAGAGTTGCGATTCCTTTCTGCAGTTGTCCTTGTAGCCGAAGCTTACGTGTCTTGCGTTAAAATCTCCTCGGGCTCTTCGCACGGATAATTAGCGCTTTTGCAATGACCACGAGGAGGGGGGCTCCGCCTTTTTTTGTCGCGGTGTACGTGTTGAGGATGAGCAAGCTGGGGCTTCTGTTTTGGGAAGGAGCTCTATCAAGGACGGAGGGGGAGATGCAGCGGTTTTTCTGGTGTTGCCATCAGACCTCGCTGTATTTATAGTATGTTGAGGTTGAGGGAGGATGAAGCGTGTTTTTTTTTAATAAGTGATGATTTGATGGTATATGAGTAGACATCGTGGAAGGGAACAGCGCGAACAAGACGACAGACGAAGCAAGAGGACACAAAGACGAGCGCTGACTCGAAACTGAATTTTTTATTGAAAAAAGAAAACATTTATACATCATAGTCACGTGAACAAACAGAGCAAAGAGCATTGGTCTAGCGGAATCAAGATCACTAATCGCACTATATACCACGTGGTGAACTCCGAACAAAGGCACCCCTGAGAACCCAACTGAACCAAGTCAAGCATTATTTAAAAACGATACTTCTTTGTCAACTAATGCCAAAGAAGGCTGGCTGACACACTGTGATTCCTTCTTCCTTATGAAATAAGCTTCCATAATCTCCCTGGTCAATTTATCCCGGTGTCTAAACAAGATTTTAGTTTTTGTGACCAAAGGGCGGCACTTTTTCTGTTTCTTTTTATCATTTTCCTTCCCACAATCGCGGCAGTGATCTTTAAGATGAGAGTATCTGGTGTCTGATAGTGAGTTAAGATGTTCCCCCAGGCGAAAACTAAAATTTTGTTTAGACGCCGGGATAAATTGACCAGGGAGATTATGGAAGCTTATTTCATAAGGAAGAAGGCATCACAGTGTATCAGCCAGCCTTCTTTGGCATTAGTTGACAAAGAAGCATCGTTTTTAGATAATGCGTGACTTGTTTCATTTGGGTTCTCAGGGGTGCCTTTGTTCGGAGTTCACCACGTGGTATATTGTGCGATTGGTGATCTTGATTCCGCTAGACCAATGCTCTTTGCTCTGTTTGTTCACGTGATTGTGATGTATAAATGTGTTCTTTTTTCAATAAAAAGTTCCCTGGCCGCCGAGGCGCGCCGTGGAGACGGGGGTCAGCGGACGCTTTCCCCCTTCCTCACGGGTGAGCAACCAGATGGTCCGCTCGAGAGAGCTGCGCTCTTCCCCAGACTGGTTGCAATGGCGCGCCCCCGAAGCGGTCGCTGATTGGCCGAAAGTGACAACGGACAAGTGCGCCGAGTTCGGCGGGGACCGGCTGCTGCCGGAGAGAGAACACAGCGAGGGGACGTCAGGTGATTACCTTGCATTTTTCCCTCTGTTGTCGTCATCTAGCCCCGTCAGCCACACGGCAAGGGTCGAAGATCAAGCATCCAGCAGCCAGCGATTAGGGAGAATTCAATAAACGTTTGGCTCTGGGCAAACCGTCCTGTTGTGTGTTGTGTCTTCATTCGCATTTCCGCTGCGCCGCCGTCAGGACGGTCGCGCGTGGTGTGCGATACCGGGAGCTCGGAGTTCACGGCCTAGTAAGAACCCCCACAATATATAGAGGCCAGGAGTGTGTCGTCGTCTTACTTTCGGAGGTGTATTCGTGGGACCCGAGGATGTTGTCACGTGAATTGATCATTTGAGTGGAAAACACTTAAGGCCCATATTGGCCAGTTTCGAATTGATAATATCAACTGTCTATTGTAAAGTATCTTGTGCCTCTCCGATGGAGCCTTCTGTCGTCGGTGTATAGTGCCGCGTGGAAGTCCAATATGTTAGTGAGTTGTTTGGCCAGTGAGCTGACGCTATTTTCAGTAGGAGAGAGGAGAGAACTGCACCTTGTGGAGTGTCACCTTTCTTAACCCTCCCCATCCAGAACACTCCACAAGGTGAAGTTCTCACCTTACTGAAAATACCCGTAGCCCTATCCTGGCCAAACAGCTCACCAACATACCTCACCTAGATGGGGAGGGATAATAAAGGTGATTGTGTAGTGCCGGCTTGGATGCAGCGCCATATGCGCGACTCACAGCCAGTGGTGGCCCTGTTGCGAAGGATATGGTCGTCGCTAAAAGCGTCCAACGCTTTTTAAATATCCAGGGCGAGAACAGCATGTGTGCTTCTTAGTGTGGAATATAGTTTCCTTATGGGATAGTGATATGTCTTGACCCGAGGGAGTGGGATGAAAGCCAAACAGGTTGTCGGATAGGAATCGTGAGGCTTCTGGAAAGGGTTGCAGTCTGTTGAGTACATGTTCAAACAGTTTTCCCACGCAACTGATGAGGGATATAGGGCAAAGGTTTCGGAGGATGACTGTCTTGCTGTGTTTGGGAATAAAAGTGATGTGCGCATTTTTCCAGGTGGAGGGCAGCGGTCCATCAATTCCTAAAATGAGGTGTCGTCAAGGTTGCGGACGAGTCTATGTCATGTGGTCTGGTCCGGGGGCTGTAGGGCGGCGTATGATAATCAGCGATCATTCGACTTCATCAAGGGTGGTGTCTTTGTCGAGGTTCGGGTAAGGCGAAGAGGGCCCAGGGCAAGTGGTTCCGTCCCAACTGATAGAATTGTTTTCGCAATGCATATGTCTTGTAGTGTTCGGTTGATGTCAGCGCCCTTTTTGTAGATCAAGGTAGAGAGACGGTTCTCGCAATCACAAAGAGAACAAGGAAGAGGAAAGCCTCAGGGTGCTTGCCAGCGTTTCGACAAGAAGGCATGGCCCAGGTGAACACAAATCCTTTTGTCGAAACGCTGTCAAGGCCCCTAAGGCTTTCACTTTGTGTCTTTTGTAGATCAAATTGGATAAAACGTTGGGTGTTGTGACTTTGGGTTTGGCGGTGGTGGGGACTAGGAGGGCTCAGAGAGTGGTCCAGGTGCGTTTTGAGGCTACTGTAGAAGGCAGTCCAGCTGTTTCAAGCGAGGGCGGCTGCGTAAGTTTCCGCAGCCTGTGTGTAGACGGAGATTCGGAGACAAAGTTTGCGGTTGAGGCGTTGGCGGCGTCCCAGAGATGTAAAACATGTGAGTCTGCCTGTGACGCCGTAGGGACGCCGTGGTGAAGGGCTCCGGATATTCGACCACCTGGGGTTCTTTAATGTGCACTGACATATCACGGAAGAGAAGAGTGTGGGGAAGAAACATTTTGGTTTCGAAATGAATGTACGGGTAGTGTTAAAGATGGGGAGGTTGCTGCCGAGATAATCTGGTAGGACACCTGGCTTGATCAAGATGTGTGGGCTTGCATATATAAGCAACGTCTGTGGTGGGGCCCCATGTAACACTTGGTGTGGGTGCAGTCACCGGATAACATTTAAATGGGTTACGACACCATTTTTCAGACTCAAGTTGTTCATTACATTTCGTTCGCTATGCATCTCGCAACAACTGGACAAAATATGAGCTCATTTGGTGCAGCGAGTAATTTGTAATTGATTTTTTGAAACTTCTGCTGTACCCTGTGGTAGTCATGTAAGACTAACGCGCTCGCGATTCATGACGCCGTAGACCAACGCTCGCGTGCTCTCTCTCAACTGACCGAGTGAACTGCGCACTCCTCGTAAAGAGCGTAGGGGAGTGGGTGGCTCGCTGTTCGAGATAGGGGGGCCGAGGGGTGAAGTCACGACAGGGGAACAAAGGCAACAAAGGTCCGTGTCCTTCCCTTTTCTGTCTAGTGGCGATCTCGGCGGCTTCACCCTAATGTGTGAAGGTGGTTTTGCAGCGGTTTTCCAGCAGACGGCGGCGCTGTCGGGGAAGCGGCTTAGAGCCGATAACTTCAAATTGCAATTTTTAGCTAAAATGGCGCACGTACACTCCTGCTTCTTTTTTAAGTATGCATAACAACGGTCGTTGCTAGAAACCGCAATTTGTTGGGAGATCATGTTATGACCCCTTTAATGTACAGGTTGCTTGTTCCTGCGTAAATGTGTTCGGTATGGAATTCTTCTGTCTGAATGTACTGTTGGACTCCTTGGTGAGTGGTATATGGCGTACGTGAGGTTGGAGATGAGCCTGTGGGTTGTGAATGGCCTTTGGGGTGGGGGTGGGGAAGCCTGTCTGGACCACGTATACCTTCGTGCGTGTCCCACTGATCACATGCATTGCCGGTTGAATATGTGAGCAGCGCATCCGTCAAACTCACCAAGAAAGAACATGCCTCTATGATATCACAACAGCCATAGCTGTTTGTGCTCACCCTCCGCCATTCCTACAAAAGTTTTTCCCGCCTAAAAAATAAAAGGGTTGAAAGCAAGCGCTCGTTCTCTTTGTCGTCTCTCTGCTCCAGGCCTTTGTGTCAAAGTTATCGCTTCACTGCAAGAATCACACACAAGCATGATTGCTCTCTTATTATACCAAAAACAAGTTTCCTTGTGATATTTCATAAATATCATGGCTGCAACACAGCTGTGACAGTATGCATGAGGGGCACATACTATAGACATATAAAAAACTGCGCTTTCCGCGGTCCTATCGCTACTCGCCCCACTGTCAGAGTTCGTGCTTCGTCTACAGACCACTCAATAAACGCTGCTGCATTCTCGCGCGGGCTGAAATGAGTGATGTGCTCACCGTGCGCCCGTCTTCGGTGAGCTCTGCCATCCGAAGCGGCACTTGGAGCTACGTGGAGAACATGTCTAGCACCTCCAGCCATCCAACGCCGCGCTCGTGTACAGTCGTGACCTGCGCAAATTCGTTACGGGTGCTTCAAACAGCATCCTCTTGGCAGCCCTAACTCACACTTTTCCACAGCACATGGTTAGCCCGATGCGAGCTACGGCGAGCCCCTACTGCAGCTGCGTCAGCGCGTCTTTCCAGTAATGCAAGTGTGGATAGCATCGTCGCTTGTATACTATATGGTAGCATTTGAGAGAAAACGCTAGCTCTGTTCGTCGTCTCTCTGCCCCAGGTACTCGTAGTTCTGTGAAAATTGGTTCTTCCATTGCAAAAACCACACTGACAAGCATGATTGGTCCATTAATACACCGAAAATGGCTGCCTTCTGAAAGTTCATAAGCATATGGTTGCAACACAACTGTGACATTATAGGGAGTGCATACTAAACGCATCCCAGAAGAAATGACAGGGTTTTAGCTTGGTTAAACCTACTAGTGCGAAAGCTCTAGCTTTTGGCTATACCTGCTTGTCTTAGATCCAAATAGGCTAAGGTCAAATTTCGGGGTGGCCCGGGTCATATTTTGGAAATGACCCGATTCGAATTTGGAGGTCGCCATCGTGTTTGGCTCGGTCAATTATGGTTCGAGATCGGTTTTGGTGCATATCAGCCAAGGTTAAATTTCGGGGGTGGCCCGGCCCAAATTTGAGCTCACTGTGTATTTTTTATGCTTAGTTTGATTTAACGTGGCGTCGCTGTTGCTAGGAAACGGTCCAAGAACGAACGTACGTTCGGTGCTGGCAAGCGTATGAGTTTCCGCACTAAAATTTCACTCTACGCAGTCCTGCTGTTACTCGCCCAGCTGTCCGTGCTCGTTTTTAGACCGTATCGCTTACGCTGCGGCATTCTCGCGCGGGCTGAAATGAGTGAGCTGCTCACCGTGTGCCTGTCCTCGGCGACGGTGAGCTCTGCTGTCCGAAGCTGCACTTGGAGAACACGTCCAGCACCTTCAGTCACCCAACGCCGCGCTCGCATACAGTCGTGACCTGCGCAAGTTCATTAGGGGGGCTTGAAACAGCAGCCTCTTGGCAGCCGTGACGTCACTTTTTCACAGCACGCGGTTAGCCCGGTGCCAACTACGGCGCGCCCCTGCTGCAGCTGCAACGATGCGTCCTTCAAGTAGCGGAAGCACGGATAGCACAGTCACTTGGTGTACTATATGACAGCTTGCGATTTCAATCTGCTGCATTGCAATCTGTAGTATTTCCCATTTCCCGATTTCCCTTTATCTCTATGTAATTTACACCCAGTACCCTTCCAGACGACTAGAAATGTGCACATGTTGTTCCCATTCATAAAGGTGGGTCAAGAAAGGATGTAGTCAACTATAGACCAATTTCGCTTACGTCCATACCTTGTAAAGTTTTGGAGTACATTCTATACACAGAGATAATGACACACTTATTAACAAACAACTTACTGGCTTCGCATTAACATGGTCTCCGTAAGGGTTTATCTTGCAAAACACAACTGATTGAATTTTATCATGACCTCGCATCAGACATGGAGAACGGTGGACAAATAGATTGCCTTTTCCTGGACTTTCACAAAGCGTTTGATACTGTTTTCCACTCTATACTTTTAAGTAAACTTGTCGCACTGAATATTGACCGTGCAGTTCTTACCTGGATCGAAAATTATCTATCGACTCGCAGCCAATGCGTGTTATTGAATGGTAAGCAATCTTGTTTTGTCGACGTTACATCGGGCGTCCCTCAGGGCTCAGTTCTCGGGCCACTTTTGTTTTTGGTTTACATACACAATATCTGTTCAGGGATCGGGTCTAATATACGGTTGTTTGCCGATGATTGTGTTTTATACAAAAGAATTAGCAACGAATGTGATGTTGCGCAGTTACAAAGTGATTTATCATGTATTCTTGAATGGTGCTCGAGATGGCAAATGCAGTTGAACAGCAAAAAGTGTGTTCATGTTACCTTCACACGTAAAAAGACGAAGTTAGCATCTCACCCTGCTGAAAAAAAGTTCTATGATGCAATAACCTAATAGAGGCTTCATCATAGAATATCACACAATCTGTATGATGACTGTATGATTTTACAGAAATGTATGACATTTGCATGATAAGTATATGATACTTGTATGATAAAATGTATGAGTTTATTGCATCATACAACTTTTTTCTGCAGGGCAGTACACCATCAACAACAATATAGTGATGCAAAAATCGCAGTATAAATATTTGGGTGTGACATTCTCGGCCGGTTGTTTTTGGAATGCTCATACTGTCACGGTGGTCGCGAAGGCTGCTAAGACCATAAACATCGTGTGTGGCGCTGACGAGCAGTGGTAGCCTTTCGAAAGGATACCAATCTCTAGACGGCATGGGTCCGTGCGGCACAGCTATCTCGATCGACATGGACACTTTGCTCGGACCATTTCGTGAACGTCGGCTACAGGACAAGTCTCACACTATTGAGAACCCTCGGACCATCATTGAAACGAGAGCACTTCAAACCTGATGCTGGGCCTTCCATGTTCTCAATAAGAATCAAGCGACTTGAGGTACGCTTCAGAAGAATAGATGGAAAGAAGTGCATGTTATTTCATCCCTTACAAGCGACCGCGCTGGGTTGATTCCTCTGCCGCCGGAAGCGCACTGCAGTGGCCGATGCCCATCACACTTGGCTAGCAGCCTGTTTCCTTGATAGGAAATAGGACGACTATTGGTCAGATGGCTTGGCAACTCTTTGGCCACCGTGCACGATCACATATGTTCCATTCGCTGAATACGCAGCATACCCTAGCTAAATATACATGTATGCTGTGAGGGCCACTTTTGCGGCAATTTTGCGTTGGATGCAGTGCTTTAAATGCTCACGACGTGCTTCCCACGATTGACGCCTCTCGCGGCGATTGTCTTTGGCCGAGTCACCACCTCCAAAAAGCGTTGGCGTATTCTGCTCGAGCTGCGAAAGGTAAACTCCAAATTTATCTTAGTGTAAGCACGCCATGTGTACAAAGCGCCTGAAAGGGTTAAGCTTAGGACAGGTTTGGAAGCGGCACCCAGCTTATTTCTCCTGGGCTGGCGGGGTTTACAATCGCCACTATGCAGGTGCCGGGAATGAATTGCCATTCGAAGTTGCAAGCGTTCTTGAAACAAAAAAAAAAATCACAAGTTCTAGCGCTTGCGGGTCGATGGACATGTCATTATGTATTGAAGAAAAAAAACAGAAAAAAATACGTGTGCTTAATCGGAATGTGAAAAAATGTTTTCTGATTATTACCGGCGCTCGAAATTAGCCAACGAAAAAAAGCTTAATATTAGCGTGTGTGCCAGTGGACGAATTGAAAGCTGGGCCTGCACAATGGCTTACTGAAACTGCATTTGCACTCCGGACTCGGAACACACTGCTTTTCGAACTTCCGTGCGCATGTATTTTGATTCATGCCTCCTGCAAGAGCATGCAATATAGTGACGCGCTAACATTTCTTTTTTCCCGTCAAATTACTTTTCATATTTATGCGACAGATTTTTTTAAAAAAATCCTGTCAATTGGCGTAATCGGGAGTAAACTTCGCTCACAAGGCGACGCGTTATGATCTTGTTCTTTGAGATGAAATTAAACGTCAGTTAATGTATCCCCTGTGCTCTTGCCTTTATAGTGCAAGAACAGATATGCACCAATGATTCATGTTAGTAAAATTGAGTAAACGTAAGAAAGCCCTCATTTAGGTTATTTGAGAGATAAAACAAACTGCGTGTTAGAAAGACAAGACCAATGGACCCTAAGAAACGCATTACAAAGGCGAAGGTTGTGATTTTTCGATCAAAAACAAATTAGTTCACTCAAGCAAAACTGTATTTTTTAAGTTTTGTCCTTTAGAAGTACTACCAACGTTCAAAACAGTTGTATTTAATCAAAATATTTCTTTGGGCGCCACATATTGCATATAACTACAAAATTATCCCAAATTCTTTGTCTTCTCTATCGTAATCGTCACATACTCACAAAGAGTGCGATGCTCCTAATTTAATATTCCCTATTTATTTCTCGCCTTAGTTGCTGTGGTTTGGCCCGAGGCGCTATAGCTCAGGCAAATTTACGCAAGATACATATAATTCAAAAAACCTTTCTGTGTCTTCTTGAAAACGTCCCGTGGTCTTACCACACCTGTGAAATTTTCCCCAAGTATAGAACCGTTTCCATACATCTAACACTAGCTAGATTGCAAAAAGAATTCTGACGTACGCAAGAAGAAGCGGGGATCAATGAAAAATAAAAATCTGTCGAACTACCTATGGTCTGCACCCGTTAGAAAAAAGGCTGCCACGAATGCTCTTTCAAAATTAAGAAGAAAATATTAATCTCGAGGCCGTGTCATACAAATGTTTAGTGGACCTGGTTTTCTCGCTATTCGCCTTTGCTTTTTTCTATTTTTTTTTTTTTGTCCTGAAGACCATAATTTTTGAGCGTGGCTATACTGTTTCGCGTTTTCTGCTTTTCGACTCGTTCTTTGATCAAAAAGATGTCAATGGCTGGCTGCACTCTATGCTACACGGTCTGTTCTGAAAGTAGTAGGACTGGTTTTTTCCTGGGCGAACGGGCGGACGAGAGGTGGTCTGCGCGTGCAGGATCGTTGAAGGGGGATATTTGGAATGCTGGGGAAAATCGGCAGTCGGCTCTCGGCCGTTGAAGAGAGGAGGTCGCTTGTACTGTGAACCCTTGTCGAAACGTCTCGTCACGTAGAATCATGGAGCGTTTACTGGATTAGCGTTACGCGATCAAATTTTGAGCAAGTCTTGGTAAAACGGGCAAATAGACTCACAACATGATTAAGGAGGCCTACGGTGACGCTTCCATGGGTAGATCAGATGTTTTTTGAGTGGCACAAGCTGTTCCGAGAAGGTAAGGAAAGAGTGGAGGAAGACGACCGCTCCAGACGCCCTTCGACCAGCAAGACCAACGAAAATGTGTAGCGAGTGAAACATTTACTTAACAGTGATCGTAGAATGAGTATCAGGATGATTGCTGATGACTTGAGCATTCCTCAAACCCAAGTTTTTGAGATCGTGACAGAAAACTTATCCATGAGGAAAGCGTGCGCGAAGTTGGTCCCGGGAGTGTTGTCAGAGGAGGAAAAGGCCAACCGGTGGAATTTCTTCATCATATGAATGAGGACCTCGATTTTTTGGCCAGCACAAGGCGGCAACGCTGCCTCAGCCCCCCTACAGTCTCGACTTGGCCCCGGCAGACTTTTTTCTATTCCCGAGAATAAAATCGACGCTCAAGGGGAAACATTACGGATCGGTAGAGGTGGTTCAACAGGCCGTGACGAGGGAGTTAAACAGCACTCCGGTCCAGGCGTTCCTGGAGGCGTACGAAAACTGTGAAACTCATTGGCAGCAGCGTGTAGGTTCGGAAGGGTGCTACCTTGAAAAATTGTAATCGTCTGTACTATTCTCTTGAAGAAATTTTGTTTAAAAAAATGAGTCCTACTACCATGTATATTGTAGTGTCTTTTGATGGTGTCAGTTTCACCTTGAAGTGCTATTTTATGCTCACTTGTGTTGCCTCTTTTATCTTTTTTTCCTTGTAAAAGAACAGTCCTTCTCGACCTCCTGCACTACTTCCACAAGGTAAGGAGTCCAGGGCTTTGTCAAGCTGTCAATGGCCAGCTTTTACTTCGGGCCCCCACCATCATGTACGACGTGATGGTCGAATAAAGATTATTATTTAAAGCTCTTGTGTTATACCCGTGCCACACGGGCGAAATTAATGGCATTGAGTACTTATTGCCATAAGTTTTAGTGCCATTTGCGCGGTGCCACACGCATAAATTTAATGGCATAAGGCTTACTGCCAATCGTGACCTACTGAGTTCGCCACAACTCATCGTCCGATCAGTGCGTACTCTCGTCCCCATTTCACATGCAAAAAAGCATGTGACTTTGTTAGTAACAACTTTCTAACTTTCAGTGAGATGCTGCATCTGCACTGCATTCTTGATGAGGAGGGGGCCGCAAACAGCAAATAAGAAAGAACTGTCTCTATTTTCTCGCGTGCCAATGATATTGATGCACTGGAGAGCTCGTTTTCTACATTTAAAGTTTTGTGTGAATCAAATGAACATTCAATTGGTGACCTGTGGTGCTCCTTCAAATGCCATGTCTTAGAATGTGTGCGAAAGTTTGTTCCGGTTAAGCGAAAAGTGCTGCGGAAACGCAATCCCTGGGTAACAAAAGAAATCGTGCGGTTAGAACGTAAGCTACAAAACTACACGAGCAACGCCCCACTATTTCCACGTGTAACAGGTTGCTTGGCCTCCGTGTCTTATTAGCTGAAAAATAAAAATAAAAAACGCAAAAGGTCATTTCCAGAAAATGAGGCTAAAAAACTTTCTGATCTGGGGAAGTTCTGGCAGCACTTATCGCCGAAAGCGAAAGTTGCACCCAAATTCGGTATCGGTGATACTCTTATCGCTGACAATGCGAATATCGCAGATGCGCTCAATCAGTACTCTGCTCGGTGTTTACGCATGATGACGGTATCAGCCCACATTTCTCAGTCTATGAGCACATTCTGCCAATTGGTGACGTCACGATTACTCAGGAACGGGTGTTAGCGCTTTTACTCAACCTATAGACACCAAAAAGTCACCTGGAGCTGATGGAATTCCGAACGCATTTATTTCCCGGTACGCCGAGTAGTGTTCAAGATATCTAACATTAATATTCAAGAAGTCATGGACAAGTGCGGAACTCCAACCGAATGGAAGTATGCAAAGATTGTTCTCATACCAAAAACGGAAAATGCATCCCTCCTCACGTCATACACGCCAATTTCTTTACTTTGCACATGAGCTATATTGCTCGAATACATAATATTCAAACACCTCCCTATATAAATACAAACTTGGTGCTCGAAATGACAGGTGACTATTAATATTTAAAAGACAGTTGCAATGACCATTATACGCTAAAAGAACTCTTTAAAATTTGCTAATAACATTAACAACCAGTTTCCAACTACAAATACTTGGTAGTAATAATTTCATCAGATCTTAGCTGCAAATGAACATGTAACACAAACCTACAATGAGGAAACTTCGCTCTTTAAGGGGTACATTTGGGAACAAGTCACCTGGAATTAAAATTTTGGCCTACAAAACATTTATTCGACCCGTCCTAGAGTATGCCGCCACTGTCTTGGATCCACATACACAATCTAATATTACCAAACTTGAGAAAGTTCAAAGAAAATCAGCTAGGTTCATCTGTAACTCATACAGCTGGCGCACGTCCCAATCACTACTTCCAGAATCTGCTGAACTCGAAGTTACCGGGGTAGGATGAATTTTTCTATTTACTCTATAATAACCGGTTGGGAATAGACAAAAGTTTGTGCATTCTGCAAGCTAACCGCCGCTCTACGCGCTCGTATCACACCAAAAAAGTCCAAGATTGTTCGTGCAGGAATAACGCATCTAAAAAATTCCTTTCTTTACGCACTATTTGTGACTGGAATTGTTATCCGCCGACACGGTCGACTGCACAACGGTTTCGTGATTTCTCTGCGCACTTGTGCCTCCCCCCATCAAAATGACATTCATGTTGTAAACAGTATCTTGTGTTTTTGTTCTGATTTATCATTCAGCGTCCTGTATCTAATTGTTTGCTGTTTTTGAATTTCTTGATTTGTATTGTCTACTCCTGTTAATAAGGCCTGTTAATAAGGCATGTACCTGTACCTGTAAAATAAATAAATTTTTACCAGCACTTCTGACAGACTCTCGGCTTGTATGCTGACGCGCGAGTTTATGGCTACTTTTTCGATTTGTCAAGCAAGAGTAGCGGTATTTTCTGCAAAATAATTTTTATATTGCATTTCAACAACATTTACGAGATAACTCATTAGCAGTGTTTATACTTGGGTAAGATTTTTGAATGCCTTGGTAACGTTATCGCCATCGTCACTTTTGTAAAATTAAGTAATTTAACTAAATGATCTAACAGTTCTTGAATTTACGGTGCCTCACCATATTTGAAATGCGCTGTAAATGCGAAGAAAAAAAAAAGACATGCGTGTAGTCTTTGGCAGATTTACAAATATGTGTAATTCTTTAGATGCCTGGCTCTACAGCAGCTGCCTGGACCTGACATTAGTTTCAAGGTCGTTGCACCGGAGTGTTCGCTTGTTTTGTGATGTGGAGACCCATGGAAGTGACCACATTCCTACCTACCTCAAAATAAACGGCCTTGGTGCGTCCACCCCAGCCCAACTCGCGCGAATCGACTGGGCAGTATTTCGAAAACATATGGAGGAGACGAGCAAAGAAGCCCTCACTGGCAGGCTGGAGCACACTATAGCTAATGCTATGAACGTTGCGAGAAGTCACATCACGTCCTCAAGAATACGCAGTGATTTCGATATTGAACTAGAACGCCTGCGTGCTCTTCGGCGGCGAGCAGAAAAGCGATACAGACGAACCAAGTGCTTAAATGATCTACGGGAGGCGAGACGTACGCAGAAAAAAATCAAACGAAGATTGGATCAGCTGGCGAACCAGCGCTGGAGGTCCTTTTGTCAGCACTTGGATCCCCGCAAGCCCATGTCCCTCATATGGCGTACTGTGCGGGGCCTCCGTACGCTTCCGCAGCAAAGACAACCATTCTATGCGTTGGCTGTCTATCAAGATCGACAGCAGTCTGAGGTAGCAACGGACTACTGCAGGAAAATTGCTGGTGTACCAACTGCTTCGAGTTCCCGGCGTGTTCCTCCTGCCTCACGGGTCTCAGCCATGGATGTCCTTTTTTCTCGCGAGGAACTCGACGCTGCTCTTGCAGGATGTCGGCGTTCGTCTTCACCAGGGCCAGATGGAATCACATATGCTGCGCTGTCCCACCTTGGCCACGACGCGCGAGAAGAGCTCCTCAAACGTTACAACGACTCTTGGCTCGACGGTGCTGTTCCTCAAGAATGGAAATCGAGTCGATTGATACCCATACTAAAACCAGGGAAATCTCCACTCGAGCTCTCATCGTATAGGCCAATAGCTTTGGCCAGTTGCGTAGGAAAGGTCATGGAGAAAATGATTTTGTCGCGCCTTGAGCGGTACCTCGAACACTACAAAATATACCCCGACGCTATGGCCGGCTTCAGGCGGGGTCGCTCTTCTATTGAAAACGTCGTTGACCTCGTATCCACGGTTCAACAACAGAAGCACTTGAAACGTTTGTCAGTGGCACTCTTTCTGGATGTAAAAGGTGCCTACGACAACGTGACCCATGAGGCCATCCTTGATGCGCTGGAAACTGTGGGCATCGGTGGTCGGATGTTTGCGTGGATAGAGAGCTATCTGTCCAAAAGATCATTTCTTATCCAATGTGAAGATGGCCCGACGCCTGCGCATTACACCTACCGTGGCGTGCCCCAGGGCGGTGTCCTTAGCCCTACATTGTTTAATCTGACTCTCATCGCCCTCCCTGAGAACCTCCCCAACACCGTCCAGGTGTGTATGTACGCCGATGATATCTGCATTTGGGCCTCCTCTGTGACGCGTCCCCAGGTGCGTGCAAGACTTCAGCGGGCAGCATCGATCACTTCTTCGTATCTCCAGAAGAAAGGTCTCAGCGTTTCACCGGAAAAGTGCGCGCTAGTGGCATTTACACGTAAATGTATGACTCCATATCCGGTACGCATCGACGGTCAAGTCATTTCTTACAGCAAATCTCATCGTTTCCTAGGGATCCTGATCGACCGCAATTTATCATGGAGCCCGCATTGCACTCTACTGAAAAAAAAAGCTAACATCAATCGCCCATTTACTTCGATTTCTGGGAGGAAAATCATGGGGCTCGTCGGTCCAGTCAATGCTGGAGTTGTACAGAGCTCTATTTGTGGGATGCTTGCGGTACAGTACACCTGTACTCTCAAACACGTGCAAAACTAACATGCGTGCCCTCCAGTCAGTGCAGGGTCAGGCCCTTCGTACATGCCTAGGTCTCCCTCGGAGCGCATCAACACTGGGTAGCATTGCACTCGCCAAAGACCACCCGATCTCTACTTATATTGTCCTAGACTGCTTGCGAATGCACATACGTCATATCTCAATGATTCCACAGCATCACCCTGCGCCTTTGCCACTGCAGAGACCACATTCTGCATTTGCGAAGGTGATAACGACGCAACAATCGTCGATCCCACAACAGTTCACCCCGGCAGCACTACCTCCCTCTCCTCTGTGGTGTATGCGGCTCCCATGTGTGCGCCTTGCTATTCCGGGGATAGCGAAGAAGTCAAATTTATCGACGCCAGCCATTAAGCAACTGACACTGTCCATGCTCCACTTCGAATATTGGGACCGTACTCAAGTCTATACGGATGGATCAGTAACCTCTACTAGTTCTGCTTGCGCTGTGGTCGTTCCTGCGCGACAGACTCAAATTCACCAACAAATTTCGCATCGGAGTACCTCTACTGGAGCAGAGTTGGCCGCACTTGATTAACGCGGAAAATTGGGCGTGTTGGTACATGACTTGAATAAATAAATAGCAGCGCAAGGAGACATACTGTACCGCCGCACTTCTTGCGGCGGTACATTATATCTCACAACAATCACCTCAAAAATGGGCTGTTTTCTGTGATTCAAAAGCTGCCCTACAATGTCTTCAATCTGCCTTGAGACATAGCGACCATGAACAACTTATAGCGGAGATACGATATCTGCATCACCAGGCAATCAAACAAGACCATGAAATCATCTTCCAGTTGGTACCAGGCCATAGCGGCATTGTTGGTAACGCCTTAGCTGACGATGCTGCTCGATCGGCTCACGATACAACCAACACTGTCCGCATACCACTGACAAGAGCTGACGCAACAAGGCACCTTCAACTGCTCGCCCAAAACCTGACTGTAACGTCGTGGTCTGCCCCTGGAGGCTGGACACCCCGCTCGCATCACTTCAACCTCTTGCTCCAACATCATATACCATTCTGCCTCCCCCGCAGTGATACTACGCTGTTGTGCCGCCTGTGGCTGGGAGTGGCGTTCACAAACGCCTATTCCCATCTCATCTCAATGGCTGACTCTCCTGCTTGTGGCCAGTGTGGTTGTGACGAGACGATCAGCCACCTCCTCTGTGACTGCCCTCGTTTTGAGCGAGAGCGCGGTTGCCTAGTTGCTTCTCTGCTCCGCTTGGACTCGCGTCCTGAATTTCCTAAGGGACTCGGGGTTGCATTCGCGCCTATAATCTTTAAGTGTTCAGTGCGCGCCCTCTGTCCCTGTGACATAGTGGTCGCTGGTCACTTAGAAGACTCATTTCCTTGCCGCTCTTTTTTCTTTTTTCCCCTTGTTTCTCCTCCCCAAGTGTAGGGTAGCCAACTGGGCATCGCCTGGTTAACCTCCCTGCCTTTCCGTCCTTTTCTCTCTCTCTCTCTCTCTTTGCACCTTTCTTCAGAGAAATTTTTTTTGCAGGAATGCTATCAGCTGCTTACTGCTGCATTTCACACCATCCGGTCATATGGTGATATTGGTGTTTTTTGAGACAGAGTTCTTCTAAAAGGGATTGTATATATTTGAGGTGTTTAGCAAGTGGTGGCCCCAAAATTAATGTGTACAGTTAATAAATCTTACAGAAGGGTCCAGGGAGCTAGAAGCAGCTGCAGTTAGTGAAAAAAAGGTTCTAGGAAAAAGCTAAAATACTAATTGACCAAAATGATTGGCTTACAATCAAAGAAACTGCTTGGATTTAACGTGGTGTTAGAGTGAAGGCCTTATGATGGTCAAGGCATTTCCAATGATTGCCCATGCTTGGCCTTCCTTAGAATGGACAATGGTTGGCTTGTCACCACATCTAAGCACAAGCTTTGATTGGTGTCCAGCATTTCGCCAATTATGGAAGCGTTGGCCACTGATGATTTGCCTTGCTTGGGTGCCCTGCTGAACAAAGTTGTACGATGCAATAAACTCATACAGTTCGCATACAAATATCATAGAATTATCATACAAATCATAGAAAATTATCATACAAATGTCATACATTTCTGTAAAATCGTGCAATCATCAAAGAGATGTCACAGAATATTGTACGAATTGTGTAATATTTTATGAGGAAGCTTCTATGAGGTTATTGCATCATAGATTTTTTTCAGCACGGTGAAACCGCCGTTTCCATCGCGGTGCGCACGGCTACCGTTGCAACATTCCGAGCTGCTTTTCTTCACTATTATTGATTTTCTGACGGGGATCCTGTCTGAGGCGAAGTGTTCGAAGGACTGAAGGGGCAATAAATCAAACGTGCTTTGACTTGCTGCAATCTATACTTTCATTTTAGTGTCAGAGTTAGGTTTGGGGCTTGGAATAACGGAATAAAGTTTTTTATTTACAAATTAGGACTTTTTCCAATGTTTATAGCTTCCCTCTTTGAGCGCAATCTGGCGGTCCATTCTTTTTGGTATGCAATCCCTCGAGCAGCTGCTGGAAGACCCTATGAACCCAGCAATGGAAGAAGCAACAGTGCCTGTATTCGTGTAATAGTGTTTCCGTCTTGGCATGCGCACAAATAAATAAAGGTACGCGTTGCATATTGTCGTTGTCTTGGTTAGTATACCAATGCATTCCCGCTGCCCAAGGCTGTGGGGCAGTAATACATCAACTGCAAGTATTCACGTTCCAGTATTTCCCGATTCAGACAGTGCAGCTGCAACGGAAGGTGCTTTGTTATGCACGCACAGCTCGTAGTGACGCTTCGTACTTTCAGTTACTCTTTGTAGCAGGCAACGTCTTTTTCTGTGAGAATGTCTCCGAACCTAGCACCACACTGACACCTGATGATGAACTAAAACTCATTGGTTAATAGGCTGCAAACAGAAATTGAAAAAATACAAAACAATTTCCTATTGCTGGCTGGAGACTGAGAAAGAAACTTCAGTAGCGTTTATAATTTACTAAGGCGACCATGTTCAGGAAATCAATAGAAAATGCCATTCATAGAATTCCTCATCAACGCATGTTACGCTTACGAATAACACAGCGCCTGTTGCGCATAAAACGTAGCATATTTTGCATTACGTCCGTGGACATCAGCTGGCTGGTTTCTGACTCCGTGCATTGAATACGTTGTTTGTGCTTTCTACGTGACGTAGGGGTCCTATTTATGTTACTTTTCGTCGCGATTTAGACACCCACGGTTGTTCTCTGTGCGAACGGAGCGACAAACGGGGACGCACCTTGGGTTTTTTTTGTTTTCCAGAAACCCATAGCGCCAAAGGCATTATAGTGCGGAAACAAAAAAAAATTAAGAATGCACCTTCACAAGAGTGACAAGAAAGCATTACTTCACGTAACCCACAACACATCTTGAACGCACCTTTGCCATACAAGTTTCTATCCTTTCGGTAACATTGAAAGCTATCTGAGTATACTTAATCAGCAACTTCACTACCTAACCATTATCCCATGGCCAGATTAACGGACGACTTAACCATATCAACCAGTGCACCAAATTCATAAACCTTTTTTTAATGCTTCGGAAATTCTTTTCGAGAAAAATCACCGCTTCGTTATGCTGACTTTCACGTGACCGCTGCGACCTCGCTTTTATTACCGCCGTACACGCATTTCTTGCCGTTTATGAGGCATCGTGCGTGAGATTGACTTCGTCGACACTGATTTTCGCAACTTCCCGAAACTCCGTACATTATTTTTTCTTGCGTACCCCTTCGCAAAAATCCTATGAAATGCTAACTTTGTTTTCTTTTTGTTAAATCTGCTTAAAATCCTTAAAATCTGTTTTTCAGTATAGGAAGCGAAAATCTCTATCAAAGGACGCTCTCTGCAAGATCTGGACTTGTCCAACCTACGAACGCCGATTCAACACAGAAGTTCGATTTACACGTATAACTGCGACAGATATAACGAACGCTCCTCTATTCTGCATAATCTGCATATTGCACTGGGCTAGAAGTGTTTCCCTAGTGCAGGTGGTCGGTTGGTTGGTTGCGGCTGAGAGAAGGATGAAAAGGAAAAATGCACGGGCCTGCCTCACTGAACCCTGGCCAGTCCCCCGTCGTGGGTATGTGCCAAGCCACCAAGGCAACAACAACAACTGGCTCAAGCCGAGCCACCACCGCTACCACGTGCAGATAGAGGAGTTGAAAGTTAAGAGGAAAGAGAAAAAGAGAATTGAAGACGCGCGTCGCAACAACCGCGTCCGCCGAAGCGGACGCTGGCTGAAAAAACAGATAAGCGGCCGTAGCCCGAAGGCTGCAACCCCTAGTGCACCTGCTTGGTGCTCAACTGTATCGCCAGCAGTGCTAATAAAAAGAGGAATAGTACGTGCACTATGTCCTCCAAGTGCTTTTAGTGTACTGTACACTTTATGAGTATCCGCGTAAGAATTTACAGACGAAAGAAACGACTGCTAACTCTCCCATTTGGATATATATATATATATATATATATATATATATATATATATATATATATATATATATATATATGTGTCATTACTAAGTAATGGCACATGACATTAAGGGATAATTACTGATTAATGACTCAACCCCAATTAACTACTAATTAATGACGCTTAATTTACGCCTTTAGGAGTTGAACGCGACAGCGTGTTGTAGCGCTGCCAGGGGCATAACACACGCGGAGGAGGTCGCCATTGCGTTGGCTGCATCTCATTCCAATTCAAAAACAATTATTTCCGACTCGCGAGGGACATGTCGGAACGTCGAGCAGGGCTGGGTACCGTATCTAGCCTACCGCATTCTCCAAACGGCGTATCGTTTGGGCTCCTGCTCACATGGGCCTTGAGGGGAATGAGGCAGCTGACGCCGCCGCCCGCGCGCTCTCTCACCGGACATTCCCCTCCGACCCCGACGATCAGGAACTCGAATTCACTCCAGCTTACTCGTTTAAAGACATTTCTTTACTTTATCAATCTGGCCATAGTCTTTATCCCCGCCCGTGTAAAGGTCTCTCAAAGGCCGAGGAGCGGCTTCTGCTTCGCCTATATACAAATACTTTGCTGTGCCCGGCAGCTCTCAAACACTTCGACCCTTCTTTCTCTGGCAGCTGTCAGCACTGTGCGGAGAAGTCTTCGGACATCTACAACATGGTGTGGGCCTGCCCCTCCAACCCTGCTATCCCCCCTCACCCCAACCCAACCCGGGAGGACTGGGAGGCGACCCTGCTCGGCTGCTCTGATCTGCAGGCCCTACGGGCCCTGGTCGCGCGAGCCCGGGCAGCGGCTGACGCCACTGGGGTCCCGAACTAGGGACCTCCACCTAGTATTTGTGAGGGCTGGCCCCCTCTGGGTCAGCTCATACCTAACCTCCCGAAGTTTATCTGTAAATAAATGTTTTCCACCACCACCACCATGGGGCCCAGACTTCGGATTTGGGGAACGAAAAACAAGCAGGTTTAATGGCAAGAAACTAAGAGACTTATTTACATATTTTACAAAAATAAGAGCAAGGAATCAAAAGTTAAAAGTTCATGACGTCGAGCGACTGGATGAGCCTTTTACCCAGGGCCCAGAGCGTTCGTGCTCACTTTGGTCGCAGGTTAAATAGCCCAAGGCTCCGCCCTTTCACCAGGCGGCAATTCATCGCGACACAAAAGATCGGCACTACACAGCACAGCCAACGAAGACACCTGTTGTAGAGCCCACCCGTGGGAACTGGCGAGGAAGAAGCGTAAGTTCGCATCCCTGTCGCACTGTGTTGGCAGCTCGCGTCCATCGAACACAGGTGTGGCCTGATGACGTCGCAGCCGCAGCTGCGCTGGCTTCCTCTGATTCGTTCCGGGTTTTTTTCAAACGAGGGGCACCCTTTCTTCCCCTGTCGTCGGTCCTTCTAGAAGGTCGTTGGCACCGAGCCGAGCGCGGGAAGAGCTTCCATCGACCATTTCCCAGCTGGTCATTCTTTTTGGTGGGGTCATCTTGGGGGTAAAACGTCCTTTCGAAATTTCCGCTTTTGAATCCACCGCCGTTTTCATCGCGGGTCTCAAGATGGGTCGTAACAGCTCGTACATCGCAGCAGCCGCCGCATTCACGGCTTCTCCCCAGAGTTCGGTCGCCTTCCCGACCGCCGCTCCGTTGAGCTTCATCGCATGGCGCAGGCGAGTTCCCCTCATCTAACCCTCCAGAAGCCCCGTGTGCCGACCAGTTTCCATGGCGCTCCTGCTGAAGACGTCGACGTCTGGCTTGAGCAGTTTGAACGCGTGGCCAACTTTAATTAGTGGAGTTCTGCCGTGAAGCTGCGCAACGTATACTTCGCGCTGGAAGACGGCGCCAAAACCTGGTACGAGAACCGGGAGACCGGTCTTCAAAGCTGGGATGCCTTCCGCCAGCAGCTGCGCGATATGTTTGCCAGCCCCTACCGCCGCGACCGAGCGCGCCGCCTCCCGGAAGCCCGTATCCAAAAGCCCAACGAGAGCGTCGCCATGTTTGCCGAGGATGTGAGCCGTCTTTGTCGGCGGGCTGATCCCGACATGACGGAGGCCGCGAAGTTGCGCCACCTGATGCAGGGGGTAAAAGAACGTCTTTTCGCTGGTTTGGTGCGGAATCCCCCCCAGACCGTTGCCGACTTCATCAGCGAAGCAACCCTCATTGAGCGAGCCCTGCAGCAACGTTCCCGACGTAACAAGTCTGCGTGCGTTCAGCCCTTCAACTCAGTGGCCGCTTCGTGCAGCGCCGGTGAACATTCCTCTTTGCGAGAGTTGATCCGAGACGTAGTTCGCGAGGAGCTCCAGAAACTCCACATCGTCTCGCCTGATCCGACAGCCGCTGCCCTCACTGAAGTCGTGCGCGAGGAGATCCGGCAAGCGTTTGCACCCCCTCCGTTGCTGCCAGAGCCACGCCCTCTGAGTTATGCAGCAGCTGTCCGTCAGCCCGCGGTGCCTCCCGCGCAGCCCCCGTTCGACTCGCAGCCGCTGTCCGTTCTGCCGCGCCACCCTCCTACCAGCGGCCACCGCAGCCAGGACTCTCGCCATGCAACCACCGGTTCGGAAGGCAGACATCTGGCGCACTCCTCGTCAGCGGCCGCTCTGCTTCCACTGCGGGGAAGCCGTCCACCTGTATCGGCGCTGCCCCTACCGTGAACTCGGGCTTCGGGGATTTTCACGTCACGCCCCGCGCCCACGGTTCGGTGAGCGCCCTCGGGAAATCGAGGAATATCTTGCTGCCCGGCAGACTTCACCGAACGGCCGCCAACGAACACCTTCTCCCGGCCGCTACACGTCACCTAGCCGTCGTACTTTCAGCGATACGCTGAGGGGGCGGTCGCCAAGCCCACGCCGGGGAAACTGAAGGCGGCGACCTCAGGGGGGCAGGTTGCTGAAAAACGAAACCGACGTCCCGAAGACCCCCCGTGACGATGCAGCGTGATTCCGTGACAGCGATGCCGCCGCAGCGTGATTCCGTGACTCCGAGCTTCCCTCATACCGATGACACAGCTAGCGCCGACCTTCCCGTGCTTGTTGACGGGCACCCAGTGACTGCTTTAGTAGGTACAGGAGCAGACTTCTCAATAATCAGCAAGAATTTCGCGGATCGGCTCGCAAAAGTTAGGACTGAATGGCCTGGGCCCCAAATTCGTACTGCTGGTGGCCACCTTATGACACCTTTAGGGCGTTGCACTGCACGAGTCACCATTGCCGACTCCGTGTTTGTTGCCGTTTTCGTTATTCTGCCTAACTGTCGCAAGGACCTCATACTCGGCCTTGACTTTTTACGACAGTATGGTGGCGCCATTAACGTTCCTCGCCGTTTGGTCACGTTTTCACCGCCTGCACCGACTTCCTCAGACGCCGAACGACGCCACGCACCTTTGCGCATCCTTGAAGCGGATGTAACCATGTCGCCGCGCTCATGTACCCTCGTTACCGTCAGGTGCGATGACCAGTCCAGTGCTGCAGGGGTGGCCGAACAGAACACTGAGCTGCTGCTCCATCACGGCGTCTGTGTTGCCCGCGGTATCGTGCATCTGACCAACGGCCTCGCGGATGTACTTCTTGCAAACTTCGGCAATGAACGACAACGCATCGTTAAGGGGCCACGGTCGCCTACTTGGAAGATATCGCCGAAGCTTCTGATTGCGTCGCACTCCAGAACGGGACATCCGCCAGCCAAACGGCCCAATTCGCCCTGGATGTGAACCCCGCTCTATCCCCAACCGAGAAGGATATTTCTCGTCACGCTGCTCTGTCAGTTTCAAGACTGTTTCTCGTCTGCCTCCGCGGTCAAGCAGACGCCCCTCACCAAGCACCGCATTATAACCGACGAACGCATCCGACCAGTCCAACAGAACCCATACCGAGTGTCACTGCGGGAACGCGAAGTCATCGCTCAGCAGGTAGACGAAATGCTGAATGACGGTATCATACAGCCATCGAGGAGTCTCTGGGCTTCACCTGTCGTCTTGGTTAAGAAGAAAGATGGCAGTCTGAGATTCTGTGTTGACTACCGCAAACTTAACCAGGTCACAAAAAAAGACGTCTACCCGCTACCACGCATTGATGACTCCTTGGACCGGCTGCGCCATGCGCGCTACTTCTCCTCGCTCGATCTCAAAAGCGGTTATTGGCAGATCGAAGTAGACGAACGTGATCTTGAGAAGACAGCGTTTGTCACGCCGGATGGACTTTACGAGTTCAAGGTCCTACCGTTTGGATTGTGCTCCGCTCCAGCGACATTCGAGCGAATGATGGACGCAGTCTTATCCGGCCTTAAATGTCAAACTTGTCTAGTATATCTGGACGACGTTATTGTGTTTTCCCCAACGCTCGAGGAACACCTCCAACGTCTTTCCACCGTGCTACGGGCTATAAGATCTGCCGGCCTCACGTTAAAGCCTGAAAAGTGCCACTTTGGTTATGAAGAGCTCCTGTTACTGGGTCACGTGTTCAGCCCGATCCCGCCAAAACTGCAGCCGTCGCCAACTTCCCTACTCCCTCCGACAAGAAGACAGTCCGGCGTTTTTTGGGTCTCTGCGCCTATTACCGCCGATTCATTGCAAACTTTTCACGAATTGCTGCCCCGTTGACGCGTCTCACCCGAGATGATGTCACCTTCGCCTGGACAGACGAACAGCAAAAGGCATTCGATGAATTACGGCACCGCTTGCAAACAACGCCTGTGCTTGCCCACTTCGATGCCCATGCCGAGACCCTGGTTCACACGGATGCAAGCAATGTAGGCCTCGGCGCTGTGCTCGTACAGTGGCATGACGGCGCTCAGCGAGTAATCGCGTACGCTAGCCAGACTTTGTCTCGTGCTGAATCCAATTATTCCACCACCGAGAAAGAATGCTTCGCTGTTGTCTGGGCAGTGATGAAATTTCGCCCGTATCTTTATGGCCGTCGCTTTCAGGTCGTGAGCGACCATCATTCTCTTTGCTGGTTAACGAACTTGCGCGATCGCTCTGGCCGCCTTGCACGTTGGAGTTTACCTCTACATGAGTTCGACATGACCATCATGTATAAGTCCGGGCGTCAGCACAACGACGCCGACTGCTTGTCCCGCTCGCCTATCCAGTCGGCGAACGAAGACGAAGAGCCGGACCTCCCTCTCATCGCAACTGTCGACGCAATCACTGTTTCGCAGCACCAACGTGAGGACCCGGGGCTCGCACCACTCATCGACTTCCTGAAAGCGCGTACTACGGAAGTACCCCGTCCCTTCGCCAGAACGCACTCCTCGTTTTGTCTCCTAAACGACGTGCTGTACAAGATCAACTTTTCCACGACGGGAAAAGATTATCTCCTCGTCGTGCCAGAGACTCTCCGCGACGAAGTCTTGCAGGCATGTCATGACGAGCCCACCGCCGGTCACCTCGGCTATGTTCGAACTTTGGCTCGTATTCAAAAGAGTTTTTACTGGCCCAAACTTGCGGCGGCAGTGCGCCACTATGCACGGACGTGCCACGATTGCCAGCGACGGAATACCGTCTGTAAGGCCAGCTGGTTTACTGCAGCCTGTCCAAGTGCCAAGACTTCCATTCGAGCAGGTTGGCATGGACATGTTGGGCCTTTTCCAACTTCCTCCTCGGGCAACCGGTGGATAATAGTCGCTACCGATTACTTCACGCGCTATGCTGAAACAAAGACCCTCGAAC
This sequence comes from Amblyomma mixtum, assembly GCF_055824585.1. NCBI lineage: Eukaryota > Metazoa > Arthropoda > Arachnida > Ixodida > Ixodidae > Amblyomma > Amblyomma mixtum. The sequence continues at coordinate 1,839,486 of NC_143012.1, forward strand.
GAGGCACGGCAGCCGGAGCAGCGAAATTTTTCGTCGAGCGCATCGTCCTCAGGCACGGCGCTCCGTCAGTTTTCATAACGGACCGAGGCACAGCTTTCACAGCCAGGCTGCTGGAATCCGCCATGCAGCTTAGTGGCACTACCCACCGTAAATCCACCGCCCAGAAGAATGGCCTCACAGAACGTCTCAACAAAACTCTCGCCGACATGCTGTCTATGTACGTGGATGTTGAACATCGGTCTTGGGATGACATCCTACCATACGTCACATTCGCGTACAATACGGCGCAACAAGAGACCGCGCGCATGATGCCCTTCCCTCTGTTGTATGGCCGCGAAGTGTCCACCATGCTAGAAGCCATGTTGCCCCATCACGGCCATGATCCCGAAGTTGGCACCGAGGAATTTACTCAGCGCGCCGAAGAAGCACGGCAGCTTGCGCGACTGCGCATCCGGAACCAGCAAGGCCGAGACGCTCGGCGTTACAATCACCGCCACCGAGTAGTGACCTTCGAACCGGACGACAGGGGGTGGGTATGGACTCTGATTCGACGCCAAGGGCTTTCCGGGAAACTGCTAAAGCAGTACTTCGGTCCCTACAGGGTGGTCCGTCAGCTGAGTGACGTCACATACGAACTTCTTCCCGACGGCTCTTCTACTACTCATCGCCGCCAGCAGAAGCCCGAAGTCGTCCACGTCGTGCGAATGAAGCCGTACTTTTCGCGCGAGCTCCGCTAGCAGCCTACAGCCACGCCATCACCGCATGCTTCTTGTGACTGTTCATTTTCTCATCATCCTTGCTTACGAACTGCTTCCATGTTCTTATGAACTGCTTTTCTTACCTTCTTTTCTTCCGCATGCATCGGGTCGATGTTTTTTTTTGGGGGGAGGGGGGTAATGCCACGTTTCCACTGGCAGCCGCTGGGCGGCTGCTCTTCGCAGTCGCGTGCACCGGCAAGTGAAAGAAGAAGCTCGGTGCCGGCCTCCTCTGGGTGCTCTTGGCTTGTTCTCCGGTGCCGTCTAGGTCAACCCCCCATTAAAGCCTTTCGGTTACGAGCTCCAACGGCTACGTATATATCTCGGCGGATACCCGAACCACGCCGTAACAGCCTTAAGGGAAGAGGGTAGGCAAAAATTTTGAAAAAATTGATTTTTTGTTTCTTCGATATTTGAATTAGCCAATCTTTCCTCCGCAATCCTCAATGGGGTCACTTGCGTGTGCACGAATTATTTACCCCGAAAATTGACCTTTTCCGAAACCTAGGTGGTGACCGACCGCGCCTCCTTTCACACCTGTACCTGTACCTTTCACACGAGATCTGTACGTCTCCTATGTTGAAAAAAAAAATGGGAAAAACGCCTGTTTTCTTTATGTTTAGTAGAATAGTTATTGCTCGTCTGGCGACAGCAATAAATACCTAGCGTTCTCTCTTTAGCCAAAACAATCATAAGATGCTGCCGGCATCTCTCGCGACGCGCGTTGTTTCGGTTCTCTTTCGACTTACTTTCACGGCTAAAATCGGTATTTTACTGCTTTGAGGCTACATTCTAACCGTTCATGAAATGGCGAAGACGAAGAAGTTATTTCAGAAGTGTCGCTTTCACGGGAACAAGTATAAGTTCATTCCTCATGGCACCAAGTCACCGCAACGCATTCCGACGTTGGACGCAGCGGCCGTCACGTGCGCATCTTCCTCAAAGCTGTCGCACTCGGCAGCACGTATGGAGGACCTAAAGGCAAGTTTTTGTGACCGTGGCTATGCTCTGAACGACACTTGTTGTCGTGTGCCATCGTTGAAAGCTGTGCGTGTAAAGTGTGCGGTGAGGACTTGCAGCTGATCGAAAACGCAGCACGAAGAGCTGGCGTTGCTTGCCCCTACTCTCTTAACTGCGGAAGGTGCTCTTCTTCACATCAATTCCAGACGTCAAAAAAGACAACGCTGGGCCTCTATGAAGTCAACGTGAGGATTGTGTATGCCCTATGATGCATAGGAAAAGGTGCATCTGCAGGGAGCGACGACTGTACTTTGCATACAGGCCTGCACAGCTGGTTTCAAAAGAGGCCCGAAAAGCAAGCCAGCAAACGAAAAATAGAAAGATTGACTGTGGAGGTGACTACGGGACTGGTGATTATTGATCTGATACATCCACATGCATTTATAGCGTGCAGGGTTGGAATAAAGTGCTTTTATTTGCTTCAAAGCTACTTATCTCGAAATGTCGATTTTCGCAACGTTTGCCCCTTTTTCTCTGGACCCGCAGCAGCTAGAAACATCAATTTTTACGAACATTATTGCAGCGTAAGGGGAAATCTACTGAACCAGGCTTATAAAAATTAGTGCAAGGGATTTTGTTTCACAAGCTATTTATTGGCCATTTTGGCCTGAAAAATGAGTAGGTTCATTAAAACAAAAACAAAAAAATCCTCTTCTTATTACATGATACTTCTGGTTCAGTAAAGAGAACTTGGAGAGCTAAATTCAACGATACCAGTATTATTGTTCTAATGTTAACAGATATTGAGAAAACGGGTCACAAACATATACATTGGAGGTATACGGCCTACCCTGTCCCCTTAAGGAAAATGAAATGAAATGAAAATTGGTTTTAAGGAAAGGAAATGCCTATCTCTCATATCTTGGTGTACACCCGAAAGGAATGCACACCACCATACATGTCTCTAAAGCAACCTTCCAGGACAGCACCGTATTCACTACATGCGCGGCTCCTCCGCCTCGCCGCAGTTTTTCGCTTCGAGATATCCAGGCTTAACCTGAGCTAAGCCACAGCCAATTTTTTATTCAAGAGCTTAAGTGAACATCAAAGCAGTAAAAATTTATTGGTGCAGTTTGGCCCAAGCGACAGGGAACCCTCATGTTTCGTTACACTGTACAGCCGTCGTCGACGAATATACAGCAGGAAAGGTGCGCTTCGAAACCGAGTAGTGGACCCCCTAGCACTCCAGGAAAACCAGAAATTCGGGTAGATGAAGGCGAGATTCTTTCTTGCCCAAGAAAGATTTGGATCGCACGAGCGATCCATATTGCGAGGCTACGAAGCAAACCCATTGGGGTGTGCATTTTTGACAAAGTCTACACCTTCGCGAACAGTCCCGAAAAAAGCGAAGTCGCCTGCGAAGAACTGCGATACCTTGCAAGCCTCCTGGTTACTTCTAGCGGGCGCATTAAAAGCGTGACGGAATGACAACGCAAAGGCCGCGCGTTGGCAGCGATGAACAGGAATGCCGAGGGTGAAGATAAACGCCACAAAGCTTCTCTGTAATCTGATGATTCCCAATAGCGTTGGCAGTTCATCGCGTCTACGATAACATACATGAATGCAGCTCTGCTTCTTGAAGTGATCGAACTCAAAAGGAATAAAAAAATTACGAGTTTAAAAATCTTTCCTAACGCGACGATTCAGTGCCACCTTCCGCGACATAGGGATACGGACGGTCATGTGTGCCAATGCCACACTCTTGGAAATTTCACGACAAGGACATAACTGGGTCCACGCCGCGAAGGCTCTCGGCGTGCGCATACTAATTATTGGATGATAAATGCGACGCGTGCTCAGTGGCGTGCACTTAAAATGATACATCAGACTTAGGCAGGCAGTCAGCAGTAACATCAGTACCCTCAAGTCTCGGCGAAACAAAGACCCTCCTTCTCAACATATATGCGTGCAATTGCGAGCGATATGGAACAGGGAGCAACAGAACGCATGCAGATGCGACTCGGATCGCGTACCGGTGGTTGAACTTAAAATTGAAGGCTTCTTCGATGTGGTGAAAATGGGTTTAGAAAACACCACCTTTTCACCCTCAACCTCGGTACCGGATAACAAAAGGACTTTTTCGCACGGTTAAAGCCTGTTTCACATGCATGGAAGCGCAAACGCTTGTGATTTCGTGTTTCGAGCGGCCGCGACAGTTACAGCGGCCAAAGTGACGATGTTCCGAGAAGTACGAAAGTTTTCGCCGCGTCGCGCCACTCATTCGCTTGCATGTGAAACATCCTTAACCTATCCGGGTTAATCACCGGCTAGAAGAGTGCTTCTAAACTGAAAACCTGCAGTACTCGCTGAGTGAAGAACTACGGCGCTTACTTCCATCCGTGCTTTATAGAAGAGGCGACCCGTGATCGCGTCAAGGCCTGACTTTCACACCTACATCGGCCACAGCCACGCGACCACCCTCGGCGACACATTACTGCATCTGTCACTTGCTTTCACCAGTGCTTCCGCGACTGGGGCAACAAATCTCTCGGGGTAAATATAGGTCGTTACAGGTTCTTCGCATGAGCACTCAAAGCGTTTTCAACGCTAATAAAATCTCGATTGTTGCAAGACTCGCGTATTCAGCAATGCCAATTACAGAATTGACCAGATGCCATCGTACTTACCGCTTTTGCTGCTGAGGTTGAAGCTTTGGGGAAGGCTTAGTTCACGCAAGCCGATCGTGTTCACACATTGAAGATATCACGCCAACAACACCGCACTTCGAAGACAAGCTGGCACGTTGGCAAGAGTTCTTTCTTCCGCCGCAAAAGAGAAGATCCACCGTGGTTGGCGACAGTCAGGCGAACAGCTCACACGAACACGACGTTGTCAGGCGCCAGTGGTAGCTCGAGCTTCGAGATTGTCAAGCCATAACTTGACACAAATGACAGAAACAGGGCTTCAGCCGGGATCACATCACGACGACAGAGGCATAAAGGGCTCATTAGTCCAATTAATTAATGCCAGTTTCGAACTACGTCACGAGTAATTAACGAAATGACATCAGAACACCGCTGCAACGGCGAACCGCCTCTTTGTCTCGGCCCAGTAGGCCTAAGTCACGCTAATTCTCGTCCGCCGGGCGGGAACAAGCGGGAGGCCTGATAGCAGAGTTGATAGCGCGTGCTCTAGCTGAGGCCGCACAGACTCTTTTGTTTTTGTGTTTTTAGGTGTCAGATTGCAGTGTTTTATCTCGGTTTCAAGCTCACGTTCAGTTGCGCTCGACTGCTTTGCTTTTTAGCAGACAGGAGCATACCAGTGCCATGTCACCTTTTCGCCGCGATTTGAAAGACGGCAACACAATATGCTTGGCTGTCGCCGAAAGTGCTAGTCCGCTTGACTGGGGATTCCGTAGCGTTACCATACTATCACGAGAACATTGCAGGAAGGTTGAGAAATATCCATTTAGACCAACGAATTACCTTTGGCAGGTGTCTAGCGGTCGAACTACTATTTTCTAGAGTGAAGATCAGGTTAGGGGTACGAAGGGGCCAGCTATGCGCACATATTTTTCCGCTCTTGCAAAAATGAATTGCGGCAGAGCATTTGATTATGTTAACCCTATGAAAGAGAGAGAAAGAACATTACTTCCAGCAGTACCAAACCTTGAGTAAAGCGTATGTAGACACGTGCGTGAAGGCCGCAGTTTTTTTTTTTTTTTCGGGATTTTGACGGGGTGCTGGTCTTACACGAAAGCGTAATTTTTCTACTCATTTTTAACGACTACAGTGGAGGCGAGATTATGCATGCGTATCCTGTTTTTGCGGCCATACGTGTTTTAAAACGATTTAACGTGGGTCTGGGGGACCCTTTATGTGGAGAGAGCCCATTGAAATTCTGCATGATACGCGTCGTCCAGCGATAACTGCTTCCAATAAATTAACCACGCTGGTAGGTCCCTTTATTGCCAAAATTCGCGTCACCACAAGTTATTCTCAGTTAGAATTAAAGCGAAGGCATATGCGTATAGTTGTGGGATTTGGCGTGCGACCGTAATCACGGTTTGGCTGACGGTTCGAAACGCTGCTTCGCTCGCGAGACCCACGGCCGTCGGTGAGAGGCGGCTCTCACCTGGCCTGGTTTTCCGCTCGCTGATGAAGGAACTCGGGAAATATGGCACCTTCATCATATTATGAAGTTAGGTGAGTGCGTTGTTTGTAGCTCCACGCGGAATGGGCTTAACGAGGAAAATCATACACAATGTCAGCGCTGTATGCCTACTTTCTTTCTCTCAGTTGCCAGGTTGGGGTTGACAGCATTTACACGCGCGGCCCAAACTCGGCTGTCTGGATTCAATTCAAATCAATTCAATTCTGCGCAATGGTCACCAAGCAGTCAAATCATAAGGATCCCCTCATCGGATTTGCCATCCAGTCGGCGGTGGCACGTTGTGCAGGAAACTAACTGCTTCCTATGCTGCTTTGTGCCTCATAGGTGAGTGCACCTGCATTGAGGTGTTTACCTATACAAGACCAAACTTTCCATTATTTGCCACTGCCGACTGAGTGTCTTGTGATTTGTGTTGACGATGTCGACTGCCACTGCTGATGTCATGAAAGCCATTGAATATTTCAAACGCGAAATGCGTGTCGAAATACGCTCAATGAACCAGAGCATAACTTTTTGTTCTGACGCTGCTGATGACTTCAAAAATGCTCTATCAGAACTGAAAACTCTGACTGCCGAGGTCAAGAGGACAAAGGAGGAATGTGCTGTCTTAAGGCAGGAAAACAAGGACCTAACAGAGAGGCTAACTAAAGCTGAAGGGAGAATTGCTGAACTGGAGCAATACAGCCGGTCGAACAATGTGGAGATAAAGGGCTTGCCACTCACAGCTAAAGACAGAGCTGCTGAGGTAGCCTTGCAAATCGCACAGTCCACCAGCATTCCGCTTGACCTGGCAGACATTGACATCGCGCATAGCGTTAAAACCAAAAACAGCAATGACATTAACCTAGTTGTGAGATTCACGACCCGTACGAAGAGAAACCATTTTCTTGAGGCAGCAAAAAAGGCAACCCTATCAACTGCTGACATCGGTTTTACTGGTCCCGCTCAACGGATTTATGTCAATGAACATTTGACTCCTGACAACAAACGCCTCCTTGGTGCCGCAATTGCAAGGAAAAAGGAAACGTCTTGGAAGTACGTCTGGACCAAAAACGGCAGCATACTCGCCCGCAGAACAGAGACTTCTGATATCATTCGGATAAGCAGTCAAGCCGATTTGCTAAAAATGACGTAATGCGGCGTCATTACTCATCATACAGGAGTTGTTCTTCCTTTCCTTCCTCTGGAAAATGGATCGAGTACTGCACCTCTTTACACACCCTCACAATTTAATAAATATGTTGGCTTAGATAAAAATAAGCAATTCATGTTAATTCATTTCAACATGCAATCAGCTGTGAACAAAGTTGATGAACTGACTCATTTTTTGGCAAGCTTAACGGTATCGTTTGATGTCATCTGTTTAACCGAAACATGGTATCGTCACGACACTGATGTGCTGCGAATACCGGGGTATAACTCTTTTTTATTAACCGCACCACGAAACGTGGGGGAGGCGTTGCGCTACTTGTGAAAAACAAGTATACTTGTGAACTCTTATCTGATCATTGCTTCTGCAATAGTGATATCGAAATGCTCACCGTGAAGTCGGCCTGCCAAACTTTTTCTGTTCTTTACCGCCCCCCCCCCCCCCCCCCCCCCCCCAGGGCAACTTAGCAACGTTTTTTGACCACTTCGAGCGTGAATTATTCTTTTTTAACACAGAAACCTTTTTTTCCTGTATAGCGGGAGATTTCAACATAGATATAAGCACAGTCAGCTCAGCACAGCAATAACTTTTAACACTTCTAGAGGTGACTGGTTTTCACAACGCTATCAGTAGTCCAACACGCATCACCCCTACCTTTTCTTCCACGCTAGACCTTATCGTAACAAATAATCAAAATGCACTCTTTTCGGGCCGTATTGCATTTGATATCAGTGATCACATACCTGTTTTCTTGCGCCTAGACAAACAAATCCATACGAAGGCAAATGCACAGGCTCGGCGGCAACTTATTTCTCAAGAAAGGCTTGAGCAATCTAGGAGCCGCATTGCTTTAGTGAACTGGGATCCCGTACACAGAGAAAACACAGCTGAGGGCGCTTATCGGAAATTTCTTGAAATGTTTCTTTTATTGTACGATGACTGCTTCCCTGTGGTTGATATAACGCCTTGCAAGAATGCTCGTAAACCCTGGATGAGCCGTCGCCTTACACGACTTGTAAAAAAGAAACACAAGATGTTTGCACAATTCATTAAAACTAGGGACGCGGACGTATTAGCCAGGTATAAATCATTGCGCAATCGTTTAAATAAAGAAATTAGGATAGCTAAGGTCGCTTACTATAACAACTTGTTTGATAACCAGCTCTCTAGCAACCCCAAAGAAAAATGGAGGCGCTTAAACTTGCTCTTAAATAGAAACACACACGGCAGGAAGATAACAAGTTTAATAATTGATGGTACAGAAACTTCTGGATCACACCTCGCAAACACATTTAATAAATTTTTTTCCGAAGTAGGTACTAGCCAATTTAATGCTGGCATCTCCAACTTTTTAGGTGGCAAATTAAAAGCATCTCTATTCTTCGGGCCAACGGACGAAGCTGAAGTTTTTACAATATGCAGAAAGTTAAAAGATACGTGTAGTCTTGATGCACACAGTATACAGAGCCGACCTGTTAAATATATTCTTGACATAATTACGCCATGTCTAACCTATATATATAATACCGCACTCATGACAGCTCAATTCCCTTCTGACATGCAGCTATAGCCAGGGTAGCCGTGATATAAAAAAAAGGCGATGGAAACAAATTGGGGAACTATAGACCAGTGTCTATACTTCCGTATTTTTCTAAGGGTTTAGAACAGCTAATTCGCATCCGTCTTCAACATTTCCTGTCTAAACATTCCGTAATAACTGACTGCCAATATGGATTTAGAGAAAATAGGTCTACGGAGCATGCACTACTGGTTCAAAAAGAATACACACACCAACCTCGACCTTAATACACCCACTGACGCATATTTTTTTAAGATTTCGAGAAAGCCTTCGACAAAGTATCGCATCGTCACCTGGTACTCAAACTGTCATGCCTTAATTTAGAACCTTGTGTGCTCACCTGGATCATCAGTTTTCTAACCAATCGTATCGTTTGTTGTCGCCAACTCCCATTCATCCGCTCTCTCCCATGTCCGGTCAGGTGTACCTCAAGGTACTGTTTTAGGCCCCCTTTTCCTAATTTATATTAATGACCTGCCAAATAACATGTCATCTAACATACGACTCTTTGCCGATGATTGTGTGATATACCGTTCCATAAATAACCTATCAGATCTTGCCGTCCTACAGAACGACCTCCTCAAAGTGCAACAGTGGTGCGACACCTGGCTCATGAAATTAAATGTCAATAAAACCTTTTTAGTCTCTTTTCACTGCCGACGTAACTAATCACCTCCCAACTACCTCCTTTACGGTTGTCCTATAACTCAAACCGACAATATTAAGTACCTAGGTGTCCATATCTCCAGTGACCTATCCTGGCACAGTCATATTACTAATATAGCTAACTCAGCCAATCGCGTCCTTGGCTACTTACGGCGTAACTTTTCCTTAGCACCCCCTTCCGTCAAACTGATTGCCTATATATCACTTCCAACCTGTCGAATTTACTGGAATCTATTCAAAATCGCGCCTCACGATTCGTTCTTTCAGAGTACTCATATCGCGCTAGTGTAACTTCACTAAAATATCAACTTGAACTTTGTACCCTAGTATCCCGTCGTCAACTAGCTCGCCTTTCTCTTTATCATACATTTTTTCACAGCTTGCCACCGAACAACGTACTCATACGCCCAGCCCATCGTTTATCCCGTCACAGCCATCTCAGAGCAGTCTACCCCCAGCGCGCCCATACCACAACGTTCCAAAAATCATTGTTCCTCCGTACTGCCCTGGACTGGAACGACCTTCCCGGTCATATCGCTTCCCTGGAAGATCTTCAACAATTCAAGACTGCCGTCGAAAATCTTTTTTTTTTTGTCATAACTGCCGTACTCCCCGCCCACCCCTCATGTAATACAACTTAAATGGGGCCTTTGACGACGTAATAAATTAATGAATTAATGAAAAAGTAATTGAATCGGTTTCATTTGCACCCCGTCGACGTCACAAGGCGTAGAGCAGTCTCGTGCATGAAAACGCAATCATACCTTAGGTCGGCAACAAGAATAGGGCCAGAGAAGATAACTAAATGTTCATTAAATGTATATGCTAAATCCTGCCCGGAAATTTCGACATGATTTATTTCTATCGAAGAATGGGATTTTGATTAATGTTGCGAGCTAAAAAATTTAACTTTTTCCATGATTTCTGAGCGGCCAAGCAAATTCATCAGCATATTACTCATTTCTCTTCCTTTCCCAGCTCTTAAGGAGATTTCGGTAACTCTTAAATGTGCAAAAATCACTGGGTTCTCTTCTTTTAATAAAATTGTGATAGCCTGTTTTTGAAATGAATCTTGGCAACAAGTTTTGGAGTTAGCCACGGTTTGCGAGGAAGCCGATTTTGTTTCACAATTCTCATGACGAAATAAGACTTTTATATTAGCTTTAAAATGTGCAAGATCTTGTCGTAAGCTTTGTTTGGATCGCTCATTAAAAGGATGGTATTTTCGATTGTAGGCCTAAATGTAGATCAGTTATGGTCAGTTATTTCAGCTGAGTTACGATCAACTTTTGTAACAAACAATTGAGTAATGACACTAACCTAGCCGTAATGCACGTAGTTAACTCGACTTCATTAGAAAAATCATTTAAATTCATTAACATTTCAAAATCAGCCTTTGCCGCGTCCATACTTAACACACTGATATTCACTAAGATCGCCAAGTACGTGTCAGGCGTTTATCGCAAGCAAAATAAAACAGAGATTGCAGAAACTGAAAAACGTTTCAACATTCGACTGTGGGGGCCGATAACAGACCATGAAAAGAGTGGGACCTAGCAACCCAGAAAATACTCCCTCGCCCTCCTCCTCCCTCGCGACGCCCCCTCCCTCCGCTTAATACAAACGCCGAAAATCGAGCAGCTTCATATCCATATCACCCGCAATATCACCGCACAGCGGTGTACAGCGTTAGTATGTGGCACAGACGGTGAGACCTGGCAGCGATTAAAAAGTCACCACTTCAACAACGCTGGTAGTTCACACTTGAAAGCATAGGTGGCGTTCCTCACGGCACAAAACGGACAGATCGTCCTTGGGCAGTAGCGTTGCAGCCGTATACGCAGCCAAACGTATTCTTCTTGAGACTACGTCGGCAGCCCAGGGACAACCGCGACGACGTTTGGGACCTATGGAGTGCTCATCCGGGCAACGGTCCAGGCCTGCCAGGTGGTCACGTTGCGGAGACGTGGGGCTGCACTCTTGGCCATCAGTGACTTAGGGGCTTGTCTGTCCCGCATTATCGTTCGGAGCATAAGGGTGATGCAGCTGACCGAGATAGCCAACAGGCACATCTACGACGCAAGTGCGTGGGGTTTCAGTCCGTTGCTGTAGTGGGAAATTGAGTCCCATATCCCTTTCGCGACGGTGTCACCGCTGGTCCTGTACTACATCAGTCTGATGTAGTACGTGAGCGGTGCCTGCAAGAAGGTTCCGGAAAGCCCGCCGTTGTTTAGTTCCGTTGCGGCTTCCAGTGAGTGCAGGAGCTGCCACTTCTGGAGGACGGAGGCGTGGTGGCAGTGTCCCTGCTCAAGTTTCAACAGCATAGCGTTAAAGGCCCCGTTTACCAGAAAACCCGGTGTCGGCGTTGTGAGCAAAAAGTCACGCCTCTGGCAGGTGGGGTCACGTGACCTTGTGGTGTCATCAAAACCTGCCCACCGTGGCAGGTGGTAGTTAAATTACTGATTGGTGGCTTGGGAAGCGCAACCTGGGCCGCAGAAGGCCTACCGCTGGGAGCACTTGCCATCACAGGGAAGCCATCACAGGAGGGGTATGAGGAACCCCAGGGATCTAAAGTGCAGAATGACCTCCTGCACTTCTGGCAATTAACTCATTACCCTATCGCGTCATATCATTGTGTCCCCGCCCATTTTTGTTCACCTACCCTATACGCAATACACTCCCATCAACATCAATGAAGGTATACAGATAATAAAATGAAATGAACCAGTGATGATTCAACACTGATTTCTGTAGGCTAAAGCCACGTCGACTTCGCGACGAGTAAGCTTATTGGGTGTGCCGATAATTTATTTGTGAGAAGTATTTACAAGACAGAGTACGATAACACACTGCATACTTCCTGGTCTTTTAGTTGCATATTAACGGTAGTGTAAAATGACAAAAGGAAGACCAGTGGTGTCACAAATGCGCAGCAGAGCCAGCCACTGAGCGTGAACCAGTGACGTCATGAGTTATATCAAGTCAAACTAATCTAGTTCACGGAAGAAATGTAATGTTGTTCTCGGGAGCTGAGTTTGTGGTCGCTTTAACGTACACCATGAATGACGGACTTGGTATTTACCAGTTACGTTGCATCCTTCCTATGTGTAACTGCCCATGTAATCTTGCTACTATAATGCTACAAATTCACTTAACGTTATTAACCAACTCTTGCGTCTTGAACTATATGAAAATAGTAACAGACTGTGGTAATACAAAACACTTATTAACAATAAACGTACTTGTATGCAGTTCGGCAAATGGGCGTGAACTAGTACACGACCCGCCTAAATTATTCACAATCCCGCCGCTTCACTTCCAACATTCAAGTCTCTGTTCGAAGTATTTAATGAAAAATACAAGCTCTTCTGCCACTGTGTTTTTCAAGTGATACGTTAGACACACGGAACGCGTATGTTTGGCACACACATATCTCGAAGACAGATCAACGTATTGCAAGCCTTTATAATTGTGCTCGCTCTAAACACGATCTCCGTCCACAAGGACTCGTCTCGGGACAGAAACTGGGAAGTCTGAGTCGTCCTACGGCACTGGAAATACACTCGCACACATTATCACCGTGGCCACCGCGAAGCAACCAGCAGGCAGCGTCCAGGTGGCGGCGCCAGAGCGCGGCCTGTCGGTGCCCGTCGGCGGCAGTGAGGGCGTACCCCGTGACGACGAAGGGTCGGCGCGCAGAATGTCGCAAAGTTGCCGCTTGTTGTCGGAGTGTTCGGCCACCTCCTTGGGTCCGAGCTTCATGAGCGTGGGATGAGAGCTGTCATACTCGGACCACTTAGCGCCCTCGACTGTGGGCGGTCTACTGCAGAGAAAGGCACAACGCAGTGGAGGAAGATGAAGAAAGAAAAACAATGTTACGTCACTGCGACAATGGCTCATGCTTTCCTGGATCACATCACGAGGCCTTTGAAACAGAAACCTAGGTTAGTTGGTGATTAAGACAGCGAGACATACCAGAACTGTATAGAAAAGAGAAAAAGACAAATCGTTCCATGACAATTCAGGAGACATAGCCCTGCTCTTTAAGCGAGATCAGGGTGCCTAAGAACATGAAACTAGAACAAGAAATTTAGGTACGGTAATGACACAACAACTGAGCAAATTTTGCTAGAATGTGGCGTCGAGGTGAGTTTAGAGATAACGAAGGTAATGTGAATGTATCTGCGGTAGACGTTAGTGAAAAATGGTTGGAGGATTAGTGGCATAAAGCAGGCTAGTGCACTAAACACGAAAGTTCAGGATTCAAAATTGATACAGCATAAAAGTTAATACAGTTCGTCAGAGAAATATAGAGGAAAAAAGTAGCGAGCAAGGTGCAGCATGCCACTGCCCAGGTCTAACGAGGACGCTCCTAACATCCATTCATGCATACGCAGGTGCTTGGGCAACCATTATCGCAGTAACTGCCCATGCAAGGTGTAAACCTCAAGTTTCCGCAAGCCTCAAGCGATCGTAGATGCTAGGGTGAACACCCGGGTGACCTCTTAAGCCCCACATTTCAAATTGGAATCCTGATCACAGCATTCCGAAATCCTCAAAACAAACTTTCCGAAGTTTACGCGTACGCTGTCTCATTCAACTCCCAAATGCAGAAGGATGGCGGTAAAATAATACGATTATTTTAAGGTTCAGTTTTTCATAATTATAACACATTATAGAGGAAATATACTGTAGAGGGTCCCGAGTCTCAACGAGACGCTCGCGTTACAAAACATCGTGCGACAGAAAACAGCAAAGTAGTATTAAGATAAGCAGCGGATACGCCTAAGGAGTCGCCATTGCAAACACACCCCGTGCGCGCGAACGTGGCCCACACGTGTATCATGGTCCTGGCCCACTGCTTGTCGCGGTCGCTGGAGGACACCCTGAGCGGCACGCCGAACACCAGCTCCATGTCCTCGAAGTGCACTGCCTCTGTCTCGCCGGGCCACTGCGAGTAGCTGGGCCGGTATCCCAGCACGTGCACGTACACCCGATTCTGCCAAGCGTGCAGCTGCTCCGCCAGCTCGGCCATCGGGCACACCTCCTGCGCAGCCGATCGGGCAGCCAGCGAGAGCTTCACCACACCTCCACTCGGCGACGCACGCCTGCTTTGGAAGGAACGCTTTCATGAAGCGGAGATTGGTTTGGTTTATGGGGGTTTTACGTCCCAAAGCGACTAAGGCTATGAGAGACTCCGTAGTGGAGGGCTGCGGAAATTTTGACCACCTGGGGTTCTTTAACGTGCACTGACATCGCACAGTACACGGGCCTCTAGAATTTCACCTCCAAAGAAATTCCAGCCGCCGCGGCCGGGATCGAACCCGCGTCTTTTGGGTCAGCAGCCGAGCACCATAACCACTGAGCCACCGCGGCGGCTCATGAAGCGGAGAAGCGGAGCTATTCCTATGCCGCACGGCGGCGGCGCCGTTGCGCAATCGGTTCGCCGACACATGAAGACATTGTTGTTGAAATTTTTCCGGAAGGATGTATCTATCTTAGGGAGGCTCTTACTACAGCGAGTTAGGAGGGCCGCTAAGTGTCGCTGCGCGAGTTTTCTGCGCACAGCGGAAATGGGAACAGCGACTTCAGTAGAACGCTTGCCGAATCATGACAGTGTCGATGACTTCAGGCACTGAGCCGATAAAAGATTACTTCCTCAAGCTAGAAGTGCCCGCGTCGATACAAGGCGCTCTTCGTTAACAAAGCTGACGTGTCCCGTGCTACCGGGCACTGCCCCACAAGTCCTCTGTTGGCTTGAGCGGGCCCATGTCGCGCTTCACCAAAAAATGCAAACTTACGAAATGAATTTCGGGCTGCTAGGAACAAAGTAACCGCTCTTCTTCGGTCCTCTAAAAGGCGTTACTATGCTAGCCAGTTTCGCAATTGCCACCATGACGTGGCCAAAACTTGGGCTATCGTGAACGAACTGCGTGGGCGTCAGCGTAGACCGGTCAAGGACGCAATAGAGCATAGTTTTGGTCACTTGACATCCTCTTTGGCAAATGATTTTAATAACCTTTTTTCTAAAGAACAGCGCATTGCCCGTGCCACATCACGTTCGCCGTTACTTCCTTCTTCTGTGATTGACTCAGCATTTCTTCCACACATAACAGAGCCAGATCTTTTCAGCATAATCTCCAGCCTACGGCATAACAAATCGGCTGGAATTGATGGAATATTTATCTGCGACCTTTCCAGAAACTTCCAAAGCTTGAAGTGTGTCCTTCTTTTTATGCTAAATGATATGATTGAAAGTGGCTTCTTACCATGCTCTCTTAAACAAGCGCGTGTTATACCACTTTACAAGGGTGGCAAAAGAAATGATATCTCGAATTATCGCCCAATATCTATCGTGTCGTGTATATCACAAATTTTAGAAAAACACGTCTTATGTACAATGTCAGCATTTTTGCTGAGGCATAACGTGCTTAGCCCACATCAATACGGATTTGTTGCTGGTTCTGGTACCCAAACGTTATTAGAAAAGATGTCGGATTCCGTTCATTCTAGTTTTGATCAAAATGAAGTGGCATTTGGTCTCTTTCTTGATGTCAGGAAGGCATTTAATACTGTTCACCATGATATTCTCTGTGAAAAGTTGTTTTGCTATGGTTTTCGTGGTCCTTTTCAAATATTATTAAGAAATTATGTGTCTCAGCGATCTCAGATGGTGGAACTTGGACCTGTGCAAAGCAGAATTATAGACTTATATAGTGGTGTTCCCCAGGGTTCCATCTTATCACCCCTCTTATTTAATCTCTATGTTAATGACCTCCCCAGCATTATAACTTCATCACAGATTTATCAATATGCAGATGACACCCTCCTCATCTCATCTAATACAGATTTTTCTTGCGCACTCCGTCAACTTCAACAGGACGCTACTAATCTATATGATTGGTTTCAATGTAACCTGATTGATATAAACCCCCAAAAAACTCATCTAGTGTGCTTTAGAAATGCACACAAGCCAATCCCGAAAAACGCTGCGGTTTTTTTGCACAGCTCCAGTTGCACTGCATGTTCTTGCTACCCCATTACATGTGTTCCGTCCGTGAAATACCTTGGCATTTACTTTGACAGTGATTTATCCTGGAACACGCACATGGCACACCTCAGTAAGAAGCTTAGAGGCGTCGCATGCTTGCTATATGCTCTAAGGGCCTACCTGCCATTTGCCATAAGACGTTTAATTGCACAGTCTTTGGGGTATTCTCTGCTGAGATATGGCATGTGCTGTTTCTTCAAATGTTCTGCAACATGAAAAAATAGGATAAACCGTATTCTCAAGAATATGGCTAAGAGTGTCATCTATTCAATACCCCTTAAACAGCAAAGTGTATTCCTTTCTTCAGGTCTGCCTTCCTTTGACATTGTGTTCAAACAAATCACTGTACTCAGATATTTCTGGAACTCTGAATTTTGGTTCCACAACGTTAAACCAATCCCATTAAGAAAAGTTTCTCGATATATTGTCCCTGCAGTACGAACTCATTTTGGTATGTCTATGAGGTCATATTATATCCCATGTATATTCAATGAGATGCCTGATAATGTTTTCAACTTGAACACTCGCAGACAGTTACGTGATGCTATTGCCGAGCTTGAACAGCTCTAGTGCATATGTTTTAATGTACACAAAACAAAGAATTGATTTGGTAACAGAGGTTGTTGCTGCTGCCGGACGGCGCCCTACAAGCCCAATTGAGGCTTTGGCGCGTCCGCGTCTTGTATTGTTTCTTTGAAGTGAATAAAGTTTTTATTATTATTGTTATTATTATATATGTAATCTTTAATTATGTGAATAAAGGAGATATTATTATGATATTGAACATTGCTACATACACATGACTAAAGCGCACGTTTCAAGTTGCGATTTGTACCTGACCGTGTGTGTAATGCCAGGCCTTGTTACTGCACGCGTGTATGGTAATAAAGTGCTTCAGTATCCACAGAGAGCAAAGATTTTGTTCTGATTCCACTTCATTGTTTCTTTCTTCACTTGGTTTTTGTGCCATACCGTGGCTACCTGTCAGAGGAATCGAACAATTAAAATTATTTTACAACGGACCTACATGCCTTCCATCCTCTGCGTACCAAAAAACTGAGGGTGCAAGGTGCGATTAACTGCTCCGCTGCGGTGGCTCTGCGGTTAGGGCGCTCAGTAGCGGGGCCCAGGACACGGGTTCAATCCCGGTTCCGGTGGCGGCGTTTCGATCGAGGCGGCCATGCCACTGTGAGGTGTTAAACGCGATTTATTGGCCCGGTCAAAGACAAATGATGTTTTGGGGGTTTTACGAGCTGCAGGAAGACCCACAGGAATGACATAATAGAGGGCTCTGGATAAATTTTGACCGCCTGGTGGGGCCCCGACATATCACAGCACACAGATTTTTCCTCCAATGGAATGCGGCCGCATTCTTAGGTTCGGCAGCCGAACGCCAAAGCCACCGCTGCAGCTGGTCTGTTGTGGCCACAAATCTGAACACCATCTGCAGCCTTGATGAATGCACATGAAACTGATGCGGGACGCGCGACGCCGTGCCCGTGGCCCTCACCAGGACGTCACCGACGGCATCCTGGAAAAGAGCGTCCGAGTCGAGAGTGACTCCCGTGGCGGTCTGCCAGCGTTCGAGCGCCTCCTGTCCCAGCAGCCGGGTGGCCAGCCGCCGGGAGTCGCTGGAAGTCGTGTGGTGCTGCGCCACGAACCACGGGTACGAGCCCTCGCTGCCCGCCCGGCCCAGCAGGAACTCCAAACCACGGGGGCTCTCCGCCTGCTGCATGACCACACCCCCGAAATACACGGCAGAGCCAGATGGAGGTCGCGCGAGAGTGAACGCGCACTAAAACATTCTCGAGAAGCGCCTTGGGCCGACGCAAGTATCGGGAAAAGAATGTCTCCCGTGCGATCTAATATTGTTTTCTATAACGACTTTCAGGCACCGGCGAAAAACAGTCGGCCGTAAGGCCAATAAAAAAAAAAAGACTGCAACATTGCCATATAAAAGACATCGTGAAAGAAAACGAAAGCAGGAGGAGAAGCGTACATAGGAAGATAAATCTCCACATACACACACGAAGGCCAGAGAACAGCACGTCTTCGGGCGCGGGATACGCAACATGGTTCCAAACCTGGCGTGTTCTACGTTGACGTCACAGGTCCTACTCCATCGGGCCACTATACACGGCAGCCGTAGTCCACCAGAACTTGCAAACCAATGGGCTCTCCTTCCGTGCCGAGAATGCCCACCGGGCTAAAGAAGGCGCCCTCGCGCTGGCAGACCACCAATGCACGGTTGTCATTTCCGGCCCGCGTTTCGCGTGCGAGAGCTATGCCAAGGGCGAGGTATGTCCTCTAGCCTATGACACTCTACAGCGCCGTCAGAGACGCCTAACCCACGACTAGACGCATCGTGTGGGCGCCAGCCCCCCAGGGACCCCCTGGAAACGAAGCTGCGAATGGGGCTGCCCCAGAACTTATCCGCCGGGCACCTACTTCCGCGTCCTCCCCCGCCGACGTGCATAGCCGACCGCTCCTGCGGTTTCGTGAAATTATCGGCTATTCTAAAAACAGGCATCACCAGTTCCCTACACCGGCAAAGTGGCAGTCGAAGGCAGACGAAGGGGTTCTGCGACAGCTACAGACGAACGTCCCGCAATGGCTGCTCGCTATGACCCGAAAGTGAATGTTTTGTGCCCACACTGTGACGAGCTCTGTCCTCTATCCCGCATGGTGTGAGCCTGTCAACGCAGTCGCCACTTCCCTCCCCACCCCACCCCACTAAAGAGGCTTGGGAGACCTTCCTCCTCGAGGGATCGAGTGCGACGGCGCAAGCTGCCCTAGCACGCCAGAATTGCGAGGCGGCGGTATCTTGCGGCATCCCGCACTATAGGGACGCGGACCAAGAAGATGCCGACATCTGCGCCGGCTCATCCTCTATATTTGTTTAATAAAGATTTGCTCTCGCTCTCTCTCGTCTGGGGGCCGCTTTCGTGACGCTATGGCGTTCCTTTTTCACCGTTTTAATTTTTTTTTTTCACTCGCCATATCAGATCACGATTGCGGGGTGGTTACGCCAAAGGGAGAATATCCATGGAAGCCTGCCGAATAATCAAGCACCTGCCACACTCACCGGCCAACAACGTGGAGCTATAGCTTGGTTCCCCGCACATATGGGGGACGTCTCTTCCCACCTCACCAAAGGTTGCTCACTCCGCCGCACGAGGTCTCGCAAACCGTGCCGGAGAGAGCCGTGGCGAAGACGCGGGAAGATACAGGCTGACGACTTCTACCTGGCCCGTTGGACCTTCCCCCCTCCGTCTATGCAGAGCTCAGGCCGTCGCCTGAACACGTAACCAAACCTGGTGCAGCACAACAGGATCTACCCCGCAATATAGAACATCAACACGTGCAAGGCCTGCAAGCCACACTTAAACACATACTCCGGGAGGCAAAACTAACCGGTGTTAACCCCAGAACCCTCTCGTCGAGGTGGTCCGCCGCTCTGCGCAGCTCCAGCTTCAACGACCAACCCCGGGCCGCCCGGCACGCCCTCGAAGCGGCGACGAGACAGACGTACCCACGTGAGAGAATCCCGGTCGCGCTACACCCTGTCGGACACTCAATAGAGTTATCGCTCACTCACTCCTGGGCGTCGCTTTATTTAAATACTCAGCCGGTATAGAGCGCAGCGGAAGCCCGCAATTGTTTCCGTAAAAGCCTTTCTTTCTGGGGTTATAATCTCTCACAAGCGGCCTACCTTGGGAGAGAGGCCCCCAGGCCGGGGTCGCAGCAGCGGCGCCCTGTTGAACACCGGGGCGAAAGTGAGCGCCAGCGGGCTGCGGGCCACCCCGTCCACGTTCGCCGCCTGCAGGCACTGCAGCGCCCTGTCGGACTCCAGGTCCGCGGGGCAGCGCAGACTCGAGGCCAGCAGGCGGGCGCCCTCGGTGGCCTGGCCCTCGTACCTAGTGGGCGAAAAGAAAATCACGCTCTTTGCAGACATTCCAAAGGCCTTAACCGGGCTGTTTTATTGCACAAACGCCCTCATAAAGTCTCACCTTCAACATCGTTATCAGAAAGTTCAAATAGGCATTTCAAGCAATTTGTACCGGCGTACCGAGAGGGAGCATTTTAGGTACTCTTCTGTTAATATCAGATATGATATAGTTACAATTCATGGAAAACCAAAACATGCTATATTTGCAGATGCTAAAAGTTTATTTTGCAGGGCACCCCATTTCAGCTGCTTCCAATTATAAACGACGCGTTGGAAGGATAAAAAACGTGGAGTGAAAACAATGCACTGCTTTTAAATACTAAAAAAAAATTAAAGCAGTTCTTTTTCACGCAAGCCAATTAGTAATTAGCCAGAAATTCGACATTAGGATTGGGAACCCCAACACAGAATTCAAGGATGCCTAAAACAATCGCAGCAGCGCTCATTGGCCAGAATGCCGATCACTAATTGGTCAGAATACAGTGACGTCACTAGTGACGTCTTGTGTTCCATATGGATGGAAAATGAGCAACAATACGTGACTGCGCATTTTCTACCCGGAGCTACTAAAGAGTCCGACCGGCATCACCCCACGCGGGTAAATGCGTTTCAACACGACGGACGATGCCTGTGGAAGGGCCCGCCGCTCTGCAGGATGAAGCGTGTCGTATTGCGCGTCCAGAAGTGCGTGTCCCCGCTGAAGAGGTGGAAGCCGAGGGACGAGGCGCCCGCATCGTGGCCAGCCAGGACCACGAGCGAAGCGTTGCCGCCGAACGAGCCGATGTTGGCCAGAGTCCACTCCAGCGCCAGTCGCTGGTCGTGCAGGCCCGCGTTGCCCCGGAGTCGGTTGTCCCAGGGGCCGCTGAGGAAGCCCAGCGCCCCGACGCGGTAGTTGGGCACCACCACGACCACGTCGCCCAGGGCGGACAGGTAGCGGCCGTCGTAGAGCTGCAGCGTGAGGCGCCACTAGAGTGAATACTGCACCTGCAATGGAGCAGACCGGCCCAGCAAGCAATAACCGCCACTTCACACGAATCTCGATGATTTCTCCGCAAAGAGCCCCAGGACCCGCTCAAAAACTGGCGCTGCACTTCAAAGGGGCTGGAAGTATTTCTCCGCTCTCGTCGCGTGTTCAGGAGAAAGTGCACGTGCCTCGAAGCTGTTGCCTCCGTTCTGGAAGGCCGCCCCGTAGAGGAAGAAGAGCACCGTCCGCTGATCGCAGCTGCCGGGCTGCGTGTCCGGGGTGCAGTTCCAGGGGGGCGCCCAGATGTTCAGGTGCAGGCAGTCCTCGCTGGCGTTGACGGGGCTGACGAGGTCGCGGCCCAGGTAGAAGTCCTGCTGCGGACAAGGCGGCCGCTTGGCCCAGCAGTCCAACACTCCTCCGCCCTCGCTCTTGCCATCCTGCGGGGTGCCAGACGCGTTGTCCATCGGTGCCCGTAAAAGAACCACGGGTTCCTGCCGGCATTCTTTCGACAGAGGTCGTCGCAAATACCGACTGCAGCCTTGTTTGCCCGCTCGTGGGTTCGCTGGCCTGAATCGACACGTTGCGAACAAGGCCTCACAGGAGGGCCAGGATCTTTGCCTTTTCGGATGAATTGACCAACTGGCGAACAATGTAAAACGAACTGGACGCGATAAGACTGTTTGGAAGATACAGTGAAGTTTTTCTCCGATAATGAACTCTGTCTTTTGATGAAGGTAAGGACGATGGCTTCTTGGACTTGCCAGGATTCTTGTTTTACGCAAAAACAATGCAGGAATCGCGGAAGAACCTCGTGGCTGTGAAAAAACGTGACACAAAAGTTAAAGGAAAATTGGCTCAGTTTTGTAAGCACCTAGGCCTACAACCGCTTGCTGAAGAGATTACAAATAGCGAAGGTGGTGGGTTTCCCTCAGTGTGAGGAGTCGTGAACCTGAAGCCCCGTTCCGTACAACTGTTAACGTGGCAGAACTGTGCTAGCAGATTTCTTCAAAAAGTTTTAAAGCACTCGAAGATAAGTGACCCCTTCCTGGCAAAAGTTCCGCAGAAGTTTTTGGATTAATCGAGGACAACCAGGCTAAGCCTTCTCTATCGACGTAGAGAACCTGTTCCAAGAGGGCTGGTTGGTGCATGTTGATGGAAACCGATTGAACAGAGGATGGAAGAGGAGAAGAATACGGACACAGGCGCTGACTAGCAACCGAATGACGGCAGGGAAGGCAGCAACATAAGGAAACATGGCAAGCAAAACACAGAGGAGGATCAAGCATATCAGGTACTATCAAATGGGTGTGTTGCTGGGCAAGTTGGTGTGACATTCTGAACATTGTAGCGCTGACAGACGAGGGACGAAGGAAGGATCCTGTGTGTCTTGTCCTTCCTCAAATGTTCAGACTACAAAATGGTGCCACTGACTAACATAGGCAAGCTATTATTCATTCATTTATTCACGTACCACTAAAGGCCCTCCAGGGGAGGGTATTACATCACCATCAGCCTGACTACGCCCACTGCAGGGCAAAGGCCTCTCCCATGTCTCTCCAATTAGCCCTGTCCTTTGCCACTCGCGCCCACCGTATTTCTCAATCTCACCCGCCCACCTAACTTTCTGCCGCCCCCTGCACGCTTGCCTTCTGTTGGAATCCACTCCGTTACCCTTAAGGTCCAGCGGTTGCAGCTGATGCCAAAGCACTTCGCGCGTTCTGCCTGGTCCCGACTACAACCAGGTGCTAATAAAACGATGCAAAACTAAAAAAGCGCTTGAAGAAAAGGAGGCAGACAAAATTGAAATCAAGTCCGCCTCAGCACGTGTTCAGGCGAGGTCGCCATAAAGGCCGAACCACAAGGCAGCGTCTCCGGCGTTGTCCCTCGGCGCCGCATGAGAGGCCGATCAAACACATGAGGGCCTACGCGTCTCCAGACGGGCATTAGGTGTGTTCGCTGCTGTTGTGTTCCGCTCGCGCACGAAATGCTTTGTCCTCCTCGCGCGTGCAAAAGTGGTTGGGCTACAATGCTGATTTCTTACGACTGCAAATAGAGATAAATTGTATAAATATAAGTGGCTATAAACACAAAGAATTGCAATGTACATAGTAGCAGATACATGCAAAGTACTGTATATGCTATTACCGCAAATGTATGCAAATAAATGGACGGAAACGTCCCTTTCTTTTCTACGCTTAGGGCAGCGAAGCTAATCAGCTCCATATAAACGAGCTCCCACACTTGACACAAAACTAAAAGCAGTAGCCGTACTGACATGTTACCGCTGCTGCGAGGACAGCCCGTCGGCGTCGCAGACCACACCATGTACTACCCGCACAAAACTGAAGCGCGTTGTATCTGGCAAGGAACAGCTATAAGCGGCGCACACACCTCAAGCAGTGCCATCCTCAGGTGATGGGCCTCAGCAAAGCTGCAGCCGCGGTTGGCGTGGGAGAAAGCGCTGCACCACGGATGAAGTATGGGGCGGGAATCTGGTAGACGCACGCAGCGGTATACCATCTGGGCAGCTAACTGTACCGACGGCTCCCATTGCGAACATACACTATAGAGGAGGCGCTGATAGACCCAACGCGTGTGTCAGCCTCTGATTCCACAAGCGCTTGCCTTGACTGTGGGCCCGATGTGTTTGATACTTTGCGTTGCCATGTTTCCTTCAGATTGCTGCCCTCCGTGTCGCAATTAATCATTCGGGTGAATGTACCTGTTCTTCTTTCCCGTCCCATCTGTCAGTCGTTTCCATCAATGACCTCTTTTACTCCGTTCCGCACCGCCAACTGCTCGCTGCTCCCTAGGAAGCCCCTAGGAAGCTTGCCGCCGACGCATCACTGAAAAAAGCAAAGCCGGGCTGTAAACAGCGCAATAGCGTTGCTTACAGAACCGCTCGTCGTGCGGCAAATCGTACGCCGGCCTCGACCGGCTCAGGGAGCACGCAAGGGACTTTGAGAACTATGTCGGTGCTTTGAGCGCTGCGGAGTACATGCACGGACTGTGCACCGCGATTTTCGGACGACGCGGGCATTCCGAGCAGGAGCAGACTGCAAACCACATATATCGACAAAGCTAGCAAACGTTTTGTCTTCCTTGTACGGGGGCATATAGAAGCTCACCGCCGAACAAACAGCCCTGAGTAAGCAACGCTTCTTTAGCCGGGTGCTGTAGCGTTGCTATGCTATACAGTACCACAGTTAACTCTCCACGGGTAGTTGAAATAAATTCCTCGTCCTTCACTACAATGTCTCATACCCAGGGATCTGCGCTGTTGGATAAATGCCTCTCGCCGCTGAAGTATATATCCCAAAAAACTTTGGTATTATACGGAGTCTAGCCTAGAAATGCCAAACGCATTTCGTCGCGAACAATATAATCGCGTGATGGCCTGCGACAAGGTGTAGGCGGCGGCAAAGGGAAGATGAACTGACGTAAAAGCGCCCATTCACTGAAGATCTGTGAATGCTGCTTCTACGATGGAATCCAACACCAAGGACGCCTCTTCTCCATTAATGAACCCTTTTGCAGGGATGGCCTGCGCATGTGCAGGCTTTAGAATGCCAAAAGCCGAAAGAGGACCGGACGAAAATCGCGCGGCGCAGGAGGACCAAGCACGGAATCATTAGGAACTGAGGCTGAGAAGTGCGGCCGCCGACTGGAATGTCAATCGACTCTGAAGCTACTCTGGAGCTGGATACGAAAATTTCTTCCTAAATCGTACCAATAGGCGTGGTGGTGGCGTCGCTCTCTACACTGCTGCCCACAAACAATGTATTCTGACAGATTTCAGCATGATAACAGAAGATTATGAAGTTCTGACGGTGCGAAGCAGAGATGAAATAATGTGTGTTCTGTATCGTCCCCCTACTTGTAACTTTTTGCAGTTTATGAGTTTTTTTGAAGAGTTATTAGAGTATAGTTCTGTACACATGTGTCGTCTAATTTGCGGCGGCGATTTCAATATCAACATTTTAGAACAGAGCGCTCTTGTCAGAGATTTTAATCTGCTGCTTTTTTCATTACTAATGTTGAAGCCGATGTTGACAGTGCCGGCACGTTAGCATCTGATATGATGGAGGATTGTCCTATTTTATTTTTACCCACCAAGGGGAGGTACTTAGGCGGAGTAATAATAAACAGCCTTTCTTAGTGCAGCGCATTTCTGAAAGCGCATTGGAAACCTTCAAACGTGAGATTCTTAAGCACGATTGGTCATCTGTTATGAGCCTAAAAAGTGCAGACGACGCGTATGATGCTTTTATTCAGCAGATTATACATATCTACAAGAAGCATTTTCCTTTTGAAACAGTAACGCGCTCAAGAAAGATAAGAAAGCCGTGGATTACGCGTGAACATATAAGCATGATAGAAAGTAAAAATCGACATTACCACTTATTTTTGCGCATGCACTCGGAAGAGACACTAAAATTCTTCAAACAGCTGAGGAATAAATTAAACTCTGAGCTCCGTAGCGCTAAGAGGGCGTACTATATACGACAGTTTGACAATGTTACCCGCCAGCACACTAATATTGACTGGAGAGTGATAAATGATGTCTTGGGCCGTCATAAGGGCAGAACCGTGCCCAAAGCAATAAACATAAATGATCATGAAATAACAGGTAAAGCTCTTGCAGATTACTTCAATAACCACTTTGTGAACAGAATCACTTCTTGCTTGAATGGAGCCAGTACAGACGATAATGAGAGCAGCCTTACACAAGCTGCGAATAGTGCATTTCTACAACCGACTGATGAAACAAAAGTTTGCAATACATTCATGAGCTTAAGGAACAGTAAGGTTTTGGATATCGACAATTTAGAAATAAAACCAATAAAGCACGTTATAGGCTTACTGTCCCCTGTGCTTACGCACATTTTTAATTTGGTAATCGAGTCAGGTACTTTTCCCCTTGCCATGAAAAGAGCCAGGGTATCACTCATTCATAAAGGAGGTGACCGCAACGTGGCTTCAAACTACAGGCCCATTTCTGTCCTTCCAGTTTTTTCAAAAGGATTAGAAAAGTTATTTTTTTCGCGAATAATAAAGTTTTTCGATAAAAACAATGTTCTAACAGAATCGCAATTTGGCTTTAGAACCGGAAGGAAGTGCATTGCTAACACTGAAAGAAAACATTTTGCAGAATATAGAGAAAAAATGTCTTTACGCTTGCCGTGTTTCTTGATTTCAGCAAAGCATTTGATTGCTTGGATCATAATATTCTAATCAAAAAGCTATACTCATGTGGCATCCGTGGGAAGCCATTATCAATAATTGAAAGCTATCTTAGCAGCAGGACTCAGTCTGTATGTATACATAATGAAATTTCTGACTTTCTACAAATCCGCCTAGGAGTACCACAGGGTAAAGTACTGGGGCCCCTACTGTTTAATGTATTCATTAATGACATTCTTAACTTAGACAATATCACTATATGCCGATGACACTACTCTGCTTGTCTCTGGCCCTGAGGTTGAGTGTCTCATAGAGAAGTGTAATGTTGCTCTAGAAAAATTATCAACCTGGTGTCGCTTGAATCGACTTCAATTAAATACAGCAAAACCGAAAACAATAATTTTTCGTGCTAAGAATAAAGATCTATACCACAGTGGCATACTAAAATTTGAAGGACGGGTTATTGATATTGTCAGCAAACACAAAACATTAGGAGCGCATTTTTCGTCTCACTTGACTTGGGATGACCACATTGAACACTTTAGCAAAAACATGGCTGAGGCTTAACTTGGTTAAGCCTGGAGAATGCGAAGCATCATCGTGTCGCGTAATTTGGAGGCGCACAACCACAGCGACGACGCGAGGTGGGCCCCCGTTTCTCCACTGTCGTGACGTCATCGTGTCACGTGGTGTGAAGTCATGTATCACGTGATTTGGAGGCGCACAACCACAGCGACGGCGCGAGGTGGGCCCCCGTTTCTCCACTGTCGTGACGTCATGTATCACGTGATTTGGAGGCGCATAACCACGGTGAAGGGCTGAAGTGGTAGCTAAAGTAGTATGCTTCGCATAAAAACTTTCTTCGGTTACAGGTGCGTTGCCGCGATGCCGTGACACTTTGCCTCTACAATGTAAAATTAGAATTTATTATACATTGTTCCAATCACATTTAAATTATTGCAGTTTAGTATGGGCAACAACTACAAAGACTAACATGAACAAATTGTTCATAATACAAAAGAAAATTCTGCGTCATGTTGCAAATCTCAAAAAATCGAATCCAATAAAAACCGCATTCCAAGCACATACCATCTGTTAAAGATTCTGCGTCGATAAGGCGCTTCCAAGACATCTGCACGGCACGACGGTGGGGGGCCGCCCACTGCGTCCGAGGGAACGGACATCGGCTCGCTCCAAGGTCACTTGGGAAGCTCCCCCGATTTCCCCGAAGGAAAGCGGAGTGCGTGGGTGTGGCATGTGACAGTGATTTGTGCGTAAGGGCCGACGGGCAGAGGGGACGACTGCTTTGTCGGTGCTGGCGAAAGACAGACACTCAGCGACCCCGGAGAAGCGAGCCTCTCGTTCTTGACGCTCTCCGGCCAGTGTTCTTTCTGTGGTGTAGTTTGCAAAATAAATCCTCGTTCGTTGTTGTTAAAGCATTTCAGTCTCCCGAAAGTCATTGAAAAACGAACAATTCTTTGGTGCCGAAACCCGGGAATAAGAGAGCGACAACGTGAGGAAAGCGATTGCGACTACAACGGACGGCGGCGATGGAGCGACTCCAGACAAAGAGGAAGGTGACGCGCGCCGAGCTGGACCGGCTCAACGAAGAGCTTGCGGGAATATCGACGACGGAGGACCTGGGGCCCCAACAGCAAGACCGCATCGCGGAAATCTCAGATGAGTTGGATGTCCTTGCTAAAGAGGCGAAGGAGCAAGACGCCCTAATTGAGCCGCATATTCGTGACGAGGACCTAGAGGAAGAGTATAGAGGTGTTCGTCAGTGCCAAGCGCTCATCACACGAATGCGGACCCGACTCCGGCGTCATACAGCGAGAAATTCGTCTAACGGAGCAACGAGCACTATTAATGCAGAAGTCTCCACGACAGCATCAACTACTGATCGCACCGGACATCTGAGATTGCCGAAGCTCGAGCTCCAGAAATTCAGTGGCAACAAGCTTGAGTGGCAATCATTCTGGGAACAGTTCCGGCAGGCAGTTCACGAGAGTAACGGCCTGACGAGCACTGAGAAGTTCCTGTACCTGCGGACAGCGTTGACGGGGAAAGCGGCGGCAGCACTGACCGGCATCCAGGCGACGGAGAAGAACTACGACTTCGCCGTAAAGACGCTCGAAGAGCGCTTCGGGCGACAGGATGTGCTCGTACAAGAACACCTGACGCAGCTGTTAAACCTTCCCCAGGTTAGAGCTCTGAGTGATGTAAGCGCGCTGCGACGCCTCCATGACCACGTCCAACGAAACGTTGCAGGACTGGACACGTTAGGCGTCAAATCTGACAGTTACGGTGCGATGCTGTGCGCGGCTTTGTTTCGTGTACTGCCCGCTGAATGGGCTGTTGAATATCATAAGGCCCACAGTACGGACAAGGATATGCTCGGCAGCTCGAGTCTCCAAGGAATCCTACAGTCAATCCGTTTGGAAGTAGACAGCAGGGAAAAGATACACGGAGGAGGCACGCACGTTCCTCAGCAAGCACCGAGACCTGAACACTCCAGAGAACGCCTTCCCGGCAGCGTGAAGGGCAAAGGCTCAGCAGCCAGCCTTCAGGTGGGTGCCAAATTTATCAAGGAGAGATGTCCTTTCTGCGCTTCCGATATGCATGAGGCGGCAGAGTGCAAAGCCCCAATCCCTATGGAGGAGAAGAAGAGAAAACTGAAAAACGAAGGGAGATGCTTCCGATGCTCGAAAAGAGGGCACATGACGAAGGGGTGCAAGAATTGGTCACTACGCTGCGCGAAGTGTGGCCGACGTCACATCACCTCGCTTTGTGACCCACCTGCTCAGAATTCGAGCGGCGAGACCGCCACCGGATTGCACTCAACAGCTTCTCTAAGCAGCAGCAACAAAAACGCCGTGCTCCTGCAGACTGCACAGGTGTGGGTGGACGGGCCTGAAAGAAAGCGCCTCGCTCGCTGTCTGTTCGACGGAGGCAGCCAGAGATCATTTGTCACAAAGCAGCTCTCGCGAGAGTTGAAACTGGAGGTGACCGGCGAAGAAGAAGTGACCATCTACCCCTTTGGTGGCTCGGCCAACATTATGAAAGAAAAACGACGCCGAGTTAGAGTGTGGCTGAGAAGCCAATACAGCCGAAAAGAGCACTACATTGAGGCGCTCGAAATTGATGAGATCTGTTCCGACAAACTCCTTCTCCCAGAAAATGCTATCGAGATGAGTGAAGTGGCTGATTTGGAATTAGCGGATGTCACAGTTCCGCCAGCTCACCATGTCACACAGGGAATCCAAATTCTGATTGGCGCAGATTACTACTGGACATTAGTGCACGCAGAAGTGAGAAAAGTACAAGGAGCCTTGGTTGCGCTGAAGACAGACTTCGGTTGGACCCTGCAGGGACCGATAGCGCGGTCTGCTTCAGGTGTGTCGTGCTCTACCGTGGCCGTTCTGCGCACCAGCGTCTGTGACAAAGAAGCCAGCCTATCGGGCGAACTTCGAGCATTCTGGGAGCTAGAAAGCCTCGGTATCACCTCAAGCAGCGGCCCTTCAGGAAAGGAAGAAGAGCAGGTGAGAGAAGATTTCCATCATTCTCTGACTTTTACTGATGGGCACTACGAGGCAAGCCTCCCTTGGAAACCACTTGACCAAGGGCTAGCCAACAACGAAGCTGTAGCAAGAGAACGCCTGGGCAGGTTGATGCGACGTCTAAGACCGAACAGAGAGAAGCTAATGGTGTATGATGCTGCTATCCGCGACTACATTGATCAAGGCTTTGCTGAGAGGGTTCCAGCACACGAAATCGACAGCTCCGCACCGCGAGTGTACTATATGCCTCATCGTGCTGTGTTTCGCTCCGAAATCTCGACCACCAAAGTTCGCATAGTATTCGACGCATCTTCGAAGGCACAAGGTTGCATGTCACTTAACGATGCTCTCTCCACCGGCCCGAACCTAAACCCAGACCTTCTCCGGCTTATTCTAAACTTCCGTTGCCATGAAATCGCATTCACCGCGGACATCGAGAAGGCCTTCCTTCAAATTGGCATCAAAAATGAGGACCGCGACGCACTGCGATTCCTCTGGTATTCATCTCCACCATGTGAAGGCTCAAAGGAGGATAATGTAGAGGTGTGGCGCATGACAAGAGTTCCATTTGGCGCCACAAGCAGCCCGTTCCTGCTAGCCGCTACAATACGGTATCACCTGGCTAACGTCTCCGAGGAGCTCTCTCACTCAGCAGGAATTCTAGGAAGTTGCCTGTACGTCGACGACCTGATAACCGGAGTCAGCAACGCAGAAGAGGCAACGAAATTTTATGAGGAGGCTCAGCGAATAATGAGCTCAGCTGGCATGAAACTGCGAAAATGGAGCGCTAACAACAAACTCCTGCAACAACGGTTCGATGCTGACGGCGTTGGAAATCCTTGCGCTGACACTGCGACGACGACATCAGCCATAGCAAGAGTACTGGGGCTCGAGTGGAACAGAGAAAACGACGAGCTGAAGTATTCCCTGAAAGCAGCGCTGGAGCTTCTCACGGTCAACAGAAACACCAAACGCTTCGTGCTGCAAGCCTCAGCGAGAATATTTGATCCACTCGGTCTCTTAAGTCCAGTGACAATCACGGCGAAAATGCTGTTTCAGGAACTTTGGATGCTTGGTTTGGGCTGGGATGAGGCATTGCCGCACGGCGTGAGTGAGAAATGGGAGAACTGGATCGATTCGGTGCATCACCTCAAGGACATTTCCCTACCTCGTCGGTACGACTGCAGTGCCAACAGCACCCCTCAACTGCACATATTCACGGATGCAAGCCCTCAAGCCTATGGAGCAGTCGCCTACCTGAGAAGCGAGAGCAATGGGAAAACAATGGTTTCTCTGGTCATGGCCAAAACGCGCGTCGCACCGATCAAGACGCTGTCCCTGCCACGGTTAGAGCTTCTTGGTGCTTTGATAGGTGCGAGGATGTGCGCATACCTGAAGGAATCTCTGGGTTTGAACCTCGACGAAGTGACTTTGTGGACAGACTCCATGATTGCACTATATTGGATAAAAGGATCAGCCGCTCAGTGGAAGCCCTTTGTGGCTAACCGAGTTGGAGAAATCCAAGAAAAGACAAGCCCAATCGACTGGAGACACTGCCCTGGAATCCACAACCCAGCAGATTTCCTAACTCGAGGAATTTCTCCAGACGCACTCAAAAGCTGTGAAAAATGGTGGAAAGGACCCACGTGGCTTACGCAGTCACCGGCAACCTGGCCTGACACACCGGCTGATATCCCTACGGAGACAGTCGACGACGAAAGAAGACACACAAAGTTAGCGGTCAGCCATGTTGCAGCACAAGCCCCGCCACCATTAATTGAAATCAAGCGCTTCAGTAATTTGAATCGCTTGCAACGAGTCACGGCTTGGGTCCGAAGGTTTGTGCACAACTGCGCTCGGAAAGAACGTCTAAGGGGCCCGCTCAGCGCTGACGAAATCAGGCAGGCGCAGCATTTCTTGCTCCAGGCAGTTCAGAGAGAAGCTTTTGGCGAAGCGAAGAGCCTAACAGACCAGAGCAGTCGCTTTCAAGGACGTCCAGAACTGAGGAGTTTAAACATGTTTCTGGATGACACTGGACTGCTGCGACTGAAGGGGCGTTTGCAACACTCCAACCTCAGCTATGAGACCGCTCATCCGGTAGTTCTGCCTGCTTGTCACCCTCTCGTCGACCTCCTGATCCAAAGCACTCATCAACGGCTGCTACATGCGGGATGCCTTGACACCTTGACGCAGCTTCGAGAGAGGTTTTGGATAATACGTGGGCGACAAGTCGTAAAGAAAGTCCTGAGCCATTGTATGACCTGCAGAAAAATGAGCCGCAAAAGTGCCACGGAGCCTGTAGCGCCACTGCCACGAGACAGGGTGTCAGAAGCAGCTCCATTTGCGGTCACAGGCCTTGACTTCGCGGGACCGCTTTTAACAAAGACGGAAGGCAAGATCAGAAAGTCCTACATTTTGCTTCTGACCTGCGCAGTGACAAGAGCAGTACATCTAGAGATTGTGAGCGATCTCTCAACTGGCAGTTTCCTCATGGCGTTCCGTCGTTTCGTAGCGAGACGCGGCATCTGCTGCACGCTGTATTCCGACAATGCTAAGACTTTCCACCGCGCTGCAGCGGAGCTGAAGAAACTTTGGACAACGGCTCGCCATCAAGAAGTACTCGACTATCTGTCCCAGCAAGAGATTGAATGGAAATTCAATGTAGAAAGGGCAGCTTGGTGGGGAGGCTTTTGGGAGCGGTTAGTGCGCTCGGTGAAAACTGCATTGAAGAAAGTGCTGGGGTGTAGCTACGTGAACTTCGAAGAGCTCTGCACCATTCTGGCGGATATCGAAGCCGTGATAAACTCTCGGCCCCTCACTGCGATCCCCTCTGACGCGGGAGAACCGGAGCCACTGACGCCGGCACACTTTCTTGTCGGAAAGCGCTTGACCGCTTTACCAACCTGCGGTGCACATCCCACGGCTGCCAGCTCCAGCGTACTCAATCGTCGTTGGAGGCACAGACAACGCCTGACTAAAAGCCTGTGGAACCGGTGGCGAACCGAATACTTGTGTTTACTGAGGTCCCACTATCATTCTACTCCGACAGCCTCAAGTGACCTGCAAGTTAACGATTTGGTGCTGCTGCATGACGATTTCCACCCTCGACAAACATGGAAAACTGGCCGCATCACGGAGCTGTTTCCTGGGCGAGACGGAAGAACGCGATCCTGTGCAATACGCTTGCCAGGTGGCACCACAGTAAGGCGCCCGATCCAACTCCTGCACCCGTTAGAGGCACAAAATGAATGAGTTAGAACTCATTCGGCGGGGAGGATGTTAAAGATTCTGCGTCGATAAGGCGCTTCCAAGACATCTGCACGGCACGACGGTGGGGGGCCGCCCACTGCGTCCGAGGGAACGGACATCGGCTCGCTCCAAGGTCACTTGGGAAGCTCCCCCGATTTCCCCGAAGGAAAGCGGAGTGCGTGGGTGTGGCATGTGACAGTGATTTGTGCGTAAGGGCCGACGGGCAGAGGGGACGACTGCTTTGTCGGTGCTGGCGAAAGACAGACACTCAGCGACCCCGGAGAAGCGAGCCTCTCGTTCTTGACGCTCTCCGGCCAGTGTTCTTTCTGTGGTGTAGTTTGCAAAATAAATCCTCGTTCGTTGTTGTTAAAGCATTTCAGTCTCCCGAAAGTCATTGAAAAACGAACACCATCATCCGCGTAGATAACCTATACCAGTTTCGACTTCTTCAACTAATGTATTTTTCCGCCACCCATGTCAAAAATTATTTATCTACTTTGGCCTGCTTAGAATTACGAAAGGCTTTAATGCACACACGAAATCAGGATATATGGGTCATATCATTTTTTCGTAGCAACTATAAACAAGTTTTTAGCTCATAACCTTCCACGTACCTTAAACGCATTTCAAAACACCACTGGCTATAAAAGAAAGGAACTACGGAACTACTTTGTACCGTTGTAAATACTTGTGTTCTATTAATATCATTGTTATTATTATTTGCTGTGTTTTTTTAGCTCGGGGTGCTACTTGTGTTTGCTTCGTTTATTGAATATGTGTCATCTTCAGTTGTCTCTTTGTTCTTACTTTTTTTTCTCTGTACAGCTAAGAGTTTCATGACATTTTTATATTACTGCCTCTGTTCTACGCTTTGTGTTTTTACCATTTATTGTTACATCATTTATAGTTACTGATGGCTTAAAACTTAAAACTAGTTGTCGCATGCTGTGCGCTTTGACTTGTATTGGTTTCCTGGACTTCGTCAAGTTGCGTTAGCAGCTTTTATCCAGGAAACCATCCAGAAATGTCTGGTGAATAAAGTGAATTGAATTGAATTGAACTGAATTGAATCACAGCGCTAGCTTTCCTCATACCCAGTGAGAACGACAAAAAGAGCAACTCTTACCGTGAACAGAAAGAGTGCTCGTCAATGTATTATATATATTAGAAGCAGTAAAGAGACACGCAATTATTTCGTCCTTTAAACAGCGCTTTGTTGCGCCACTCCATTGCGAACCAGAAGACAATTTCTTGAAGCTTGAAACCGAATAAGTAAGCCCGAAAAACTCCGTATCGCATGTACCACAAAAAAATTCGATTATCTTCTAATCTCCCGAAAAACTTCCCAATTTGCCCCAAAATAAGTCTCCGAAAACGCAGAACCCTACCGATGGTGTTGCTTTCTTGCTAAAAATTACGGAAGCACTGAAGACTATACTTGCGTGCTTTGAATGCCAAAGCATTTCCTTTATTTCCTTTTTATTTATTTTAAATTTTTTTCTCTTCCTAACGAAACAACTATTAGCGTACAGTCGTAAGACAGCGCATGTTCGCCAAGGAAGGCACTTATGGGCTGCGTGGTCGCCTCGCCATATGAAAGCCCTGGGTTCGATTCCTCTGATACCGCGTCAGCTGCAACCACTGCTGCTGCCAGATTTTGTTGACGATGATGCTTTCGCATTCAAAGTTCACTCACGACAGCGTGCGCTGTGCTTAGACGCTTAACCCAGTTCCCATGCCGATTCAGCCGGAAGGAACTGGTGGCCCCTAAGAACCGGGACATCTACCGAGCGGCCCTGCAGGTGATTTACAGATGCTGACGCAAAAGAGACTTAGAGACCGAGGAACGGTCCCTGGTGGCAAAGAACTTGGTGAGACTTTTAATTACTCGAGAGCCGAACTTCACTGCATTTTTTTTCTGTAGGGACCGACTTGAGAAAAACCACCTGTTCTGGATTGCGAGTCTAGTCGTATTTCCAACAAGGTTAAAATACGCCTTTCAGAGCTATTGCCTTTCTTTTCAACTAGTTTGTTTGACCACGGCTTTTTTCATCCTGCCAAAGAACTAACTCAGCCGCCGTAATAGGCCTGGCAGGAACTGGAACTGGTTGCTACAAAAACTATGCGACCAGTGTTCTCTAAGCTCACAAGTTACGAACTATCCAATGAAACTACGGGGGCCAGCTGCTGGAGATCACCGCGCCTGCTGCCATAGCTATATGTGCGCCACCCTACAACCGCAACCGTGCAGCAGTTGGCAGTCCGCTAAACTCCCAGCTGTACGCCAGTCGGGGGAGCTTTTCGACAGCTGCGAAGAGGCGTACCCCCAGTGGGCGGTCCAGCGGCAGCGGAGGCTCGAAGCGCAGCGAACCTCGGGGAGCCTCGGCGAACGGGACGCCCAGGAAAGCGAGCACGGGCCAGTCGCGTCCCTGGTCACTCACCACGATCCGCTGTCCGCGCACGGCGCCGAATCGGCCCCGGGCCACGGGCCGGTCGAGCCTCCACAGGTACTCGTACACGGCCACGACGACCGTCAGCAGCGCGAGCGAGAGCGCCAGCACGAACGCCATCACCAGGAGTGAGCTGCGGGTGCACCTGCAGACGCCAGGCCTCGATACTGGGATGAGGGATGGAAGCAGTTCTGGACACAGTCTCGCCAGTGTTGGTACTTCCACAACTTTGCACAAACACCCCTGAATTTTTGCTACGACATTCGTGCTTCATTCTGTGCAGCGCATGGAAAAGCGTAACGGTCGGCACACACTTGAAGCGAATCATCAGCAGCCTGATTGCACCCACTGCAGGGCAAAGGCTTCTCCCATGTCTCTCCAAATAACCCTGTCCTGTGCGGCCACCCTATGGCATACACTCATCCACCCACCTAACTTTCTGCTACCCTCTGCAACGCTTCACTTCTCTTGAAGTCTACTCCGCTACCCTTAAGGACCAGCGGTTATCTTGCCTTCGCATTACATGCCCTGCCCAAGCCTATTTCTTCCTCTTGATTTCGATCTCATTAATCCGCGTTTGTTCAATGACCTATTTTGCCCTCTTCCTGTCGCGTAACGTTCCACCTCTCATTTTCCTTTCCACAGCTCCCTGCGTTGTCCTTAATTTAAATTGAACCCTTTTCGATATCCTCCACGTTTCTGCCCATAGATGTTGGTTCCTGCCCCTAGATGATGACCTGTAAGATACACCTTTTACATACTTTTTTCTTTAGGGGTAATGGCAAACTGCCATTCGTGATCTGAGGGAACCTGCCAAATGCGCTCCACCCCATTCTTACTTTTCTAGTTATTTCGCTCTCGTGGCTCGGATCTGCAGTCACTACCACTTCCGGTACTTCGCTACCAATTGTAAACTGCTATTCCCTCAGTCTGTGAATGATGAAAATTATTTGGTTTTCTGCATGTTAATTTTGAGCCCCACCGTTCTGCTCTGCCTGTCTAGCTCATTGAGCAAGCTTTGCAGTTCACCTCCTGAGTGACTTAGAAAGGCAATGCCATCAACGAATCATAGATTACTTAAGTATTCTCCATTAACTCTTATCCCCAACTGTTCCCATTTCAAGCTCCGGAATACTTTCTGTAAACAGGCGGCGAATAGCATTGGCGAGATCGTGTCTCCTTTCCTGACACCTTTCCTTATTGTAATTTATTGCTGACTGTACCGTCCTTCAAGAGATATGCTGTTACCTGATCTTCACCAGCATGTTTTCCTCCTTTTCATTGCTCAGGGCTTTCTTTACTTCCTCTTTCGTTAATGGCGGGATGTCCCACTGCTGTGCGCTACTGCCTCTCTTAAATGTCCTGATTACATTGGTCTCTCTACAGATTTTTGTAGAAATCTTCGCCTACTTTAACTACCTTATCCATATTGCTAATGTCATTGCCCTCCTTGTCTCTTAACGCATACACCTGGTTTTTATCTATGCCTAGTTTCCTCTTCACCGGTTTTAGGCTGCCTCCGTCGTTTAGCGCATGCTCGATTCTTCCTTGTGTCAGCTACCTTGCGCTTATTTATTAATGCGAGGGCATTACTAGGCTATGTCGGCGGCTTTCTGTCATCAAAACGTGTCCGCAGCGATTGTGGGAAACTCTAAAGAGATATCGTTTCAAAAGTGGTTATAATCGAAAGGGGAATGATGTGAGGATGCGGCGCAAAAGTTTTGGTGCCGATCGGATCAATAGATAATTAATTAGAGCCAAAAAAAGAGACCAAAAGTGGGCATGGTCGGACCGGGAGTGGGCGATATTTGAATCGCCGGAAGTGCGCTGCCACGTGACCCACCTTGTGATGTACCACGTGGTTAGGCCACGAGACCAGAAAAGCGCGCTGACAATTCGAACTCAGCTTGCAGTTCCGCGTTATGCACGGCTGCAGTGCATTTCAGTGCACAAAGCCGGCGTGAAAATGGTTTCGTGCTGTTCGCGATTGCTCGAGGAAAAAATGACGTCAGAAAAAAAGTGAATCCACAACATCGCCCTTAAGGACTTTATTCCGACAAAGCACGCCATCCTCACTGTGCATTTCTTGTTACCTAAACTAGTGTGTATACTTGAAACTTCTTGCGAGATCGTCAGCAAGCTGATAACCTTGCTTAACTCGCTGATCATCGTGTTTCGTTTCGCACGCCATCCTTTCCATTTGGTGGCAGTGCTCTGTGTGACCATTCGCGACTGCTGGCGTTCGGAACGCGCCCATTACAGCCGCTTTAATTTCTGGATCTAGGTGCGGATTTCCAAGAAAAACGTTTGCACTGCAGACGTTAATTTTTTTCAAAGCAAATACCCGTGTCTCTGAAAACACGTTGATTTTCGTAGTGTATACGGCATTCTCTCTCCCGAGTGCTCCAGAGCTTTAATGGAGTTACTCAACCGTCTGTCTAGGGATGATAGCGGCTGTTAATCTTCAGAGTGATTAAGGCGTTCATTCGACCGTCGCGACTGCGTGCAACTCTACCGCGATTCCGATGTCTAATGCACCTGCGGAGCGAGTCACAGAAAAGCAAGGCGAGCTTTGAAAGGCGATATTGTTATGACATAGTACAGTGAATGATGCTTTCAAAATAACATCGGATTCATTAACTCCGTAATCTATAAAATAGTACGAATTGTTTCCGCGAAGCTCACTCCGTCACGGAGTGACATCCTTTCTGATCGCGCTTTACAGTGCTGAAAATTGATTCAGCACGGGCATCTGAAGCACTCATTAAATGCATTCGGGGGATTAGCGCAGAAGAGTCATGGAGAGGATATCATTTTTCCACCACTTAACCTAGCCTTCTGTCGGCACCAGCAATCACCCAAAAATTTTATTCCAGACCCTCAGCCAGGCTCCCCTTTGGAGAAATGAACGAACTAGAAAATAAAATTCTTCTCCTTCAAGCAGCCGTGAAATTTTTATTGACCAGGCAATAAAGCCGCAGCTTGTACACCACCCGAGGGCCAAGCTTAAAATTTCTTGGTCTGGAACTTGCTAAAAAAGAAAAAACTACAGGGAATGTTTACTACATTCCAATCGGAGCGAAAGCACAGATTTGTGCTACGCAGAAGACGACGGTGAGCAGGCAGTGCCGCGGGACGGAGCAGATGGAAGTTGATGAAGACGACGCTCTCCAATGCACAGCGCGAGAGTGTGGTGGTTTAACACGAGGCGTGTTGGCTGCGGCGATAGACTAGCGTGAAAGAAAAAAAAAAAGCGGCGATAGCCTAGTGGTCTCACTGAGCGGCCCGTAAAGGCTGAACTCCATGTACGCGAAAACTCACGCGAACGCGAACGCGACAGCGGCAAGCGACGAGCGGCACCGTCGCGCGAAGCGAAATACCCGTGTCGCTTGTCCTGTCGCTCGGATCTGCACTCACAGAAAATTTCGCTCGTCGCCCGGAAGTTGCCAACGCGATTAGCCAATAGCAGCTAACCTGGCAGCGTACGTCACTACCGAGCCTCTTGCCGGCTCTGGCAAAGATGGCGCTGGCTCTGGCCGGGAATCTTGCTTCACCACCGATTCGTCGTCGTCGCTACGCTGTGCCCCACGTTCAGGGCAAACTAAATGCTCACGAAGCTTTCGCTTTCTCTGAACTTGCGTCAACCACAAAATTTTAGCGATAAAACACCCCAGATTTTCAGATTGCCTGTGTTTACTGTGCTGCTAGGCTTAGCGAGTATGCGTCGTTTGAGGTCAGAGAGCGCGCGAGGTTCAAACAGGTGTGCGCCCCACGTTCAGGCAACATGGCGGCGCCCGTGACAATAACATAAAATGACATACAATGACAAAGCTGTAAACACGTTTTAGTTGACATTTTTCTGCCCAAAATTGTAATCCTTGCAAATAATGTGACTCTTGTTATAAACGCAAACAACTTTGCACTGTATTATGCCAGCAACACTGATCGCCGTCTCCGTTTCGCGTTCGCGTTGTCGCTATGCATGGAGCTTGGCCGGTGGGCGAAGGAGCGACAGCCAGCCGTCGTCGCCGCGCCGCCTCGTCGCGTCGCTTACTTTTTCGCGTACATGGAGCTCAGTCTTAAAGGAGATCTGCTCGCACTGCCACGGGTTCGACTCCCAGTGATGTACACTGATTTAGTTTATTTCTCTCTTTTCCATGGTTTGACCTCTAACTCAGCTGAAGGTCAAATTTGAACAGCCCGCGATTGAAGCCCGAGGTCCAGTGGTGAAGCTTTCGCTGCAAGATGCATAAGGCGCATTAAAGGAAATGTCCCTGCATGTTCACGGACATTATCCGGCTTCTGAAACTTCACTCAAGAAAGATGTTCAACTAAATTATCGCAATCTTTACCTCGCTCTATTGCCAAAGAACGGCGTCATAAACACCAGTATTTTCGCGAAAAAAGCATCGCTAAGTCAAACATGCATTTAGCGGAGCGTCAGTGTGCCGAAAAGTATTGAAGAATATACAGCCAAAAAACTTACATGCTAATAAAAACTCTACCGTATTGAGGAGGACTGTTCACGCCGGAAGCGGTCACATTTAGCGCTTTCACTGGTCAAGCGAAAAGGTGGTAAATGTGGTAGAGTCAAGCACGGCGCAGCACTTCTTGGTGGTTGTGTTTAATAATAATAGGAGCGTGTTAGGCTCCTATTAGGCGAAAAGCATTCCTGCGGCGATTACGTCAGCAAGACGACGTCTTCTGTGCACGATGGTGTCGTGTAAGCCAGCACAACCTGTGCTGTTTGTTTTTTCATCGGATGCAGCTCCAGGCGTTCTTCCGAACTGTCCCTGTGCATGTTAAAGAACTACAGCTGGTCGAAATTTACCCGGAGACCTTTACTACGGCGTCCCTCATACCCTGAGTCTTTTAGGAACGTTAATTCTCATGAGATCGTGAAACCAATCAGGTATCGCAAATGCTTTGGTTATATCGCTGGCCAACAACTGCACAATATCAACATTGTTACTAGCGATAGTGCTACTAGCGATAGTGCTACTAGTGATAGTACCGCTATCGATAGCAAGACTATCGATAGCGGTACTATCGCGAGAAATACTATCTATAGAAACATTATCGATAGTGCTACTATCGATTCTACTATGGATAGTATATCAATAGTCTACTATCGTTAGTAATACTATCGATAGTATTACTATCGATAATACTATCGATAATACTATCGACAGTAGCACTATCGATATTTTTTTTACACTATCGATAGTTTAAAAAAACTATCGATATGATTCACCAGGGTGGAAATTTGGGCAAGTCGGTATTGCGCTTGCGTTGTTGGTGTGTGTTCTCTCCCCTTTTGTCCGTCGTCCTG
The DNA here is from genome assembly GCF_055824585.1 of Amblyomma mixtum. NCBI lineage: Eukaryota > Metazoa > Arthropoda > Arachnida > Ixodida > Ixodidae > Amblyomma > Amblyomma mixtum. The sequence continues at coordinate 1,880,508 of NC_143012.1, forward strand.
GTTTTGCGCTACTCATGTTATGGAACTATCGATAGTCAATTTTCCGATAGTTTTGCATCACTAGCCGTGAGGCGAGGAGGAAAGTAACTTTCACACCTGGCGCCCCCATCAGGCCAATCTGCGGATGGGCACTGACAGAGCATGGTAAACGCTCTGTATCACAATCAGTGTAGCGCACTGCGGGATACGCCCCACCCCCCAGGGAGAGCGCATTACCCTCCCATCATGTATAAAACCGGTGAACAATAAACGCTAGACGGCAGTGTCGCCGGCAGACTCATAGGATACGCTAAAGGTTTTCCTATTACGCCACTGCGCGCGCGCTGATCGGTCCCGACCCGGCAGGCAGGCACGTGGCGCCATCGAACTGCGCACGCGCAATGGCACCAATGATGCAGTACAGTGGACAACTTGTGAGGAGGATCCTCTCCCCAGACTGAGTGAAAACGGACACCAGTCGAAACGCGAAGCTCAGTGAACTTCCCACGGCTCGCCTTTCGAAGGAACGCGTTTTGGACGGCCGCATCTACAGTAGTTGTCGGCATTCCACAAGTCGCGTATTCCTTATTTATTTTTATTACTTTCGCTTTTTGGGGTCTGCGCGTTATTTCCGTAGGAATGGGCAGACGTGATGCCACTCTCCGCTCCTACAAGAAGCGGTGGTTTTCGACTGCCGAGTTTACAACGCCTCGTTCTGCAGCCACAGGTGTTCGCTGTATCAACGCATATTTTGACGGCAGCGCCGGCTTCGTTATAACTGCGACCGTTGTAAGCGCGCTCCACTGGGCGATTTAACGTGATGGGCACCTTACCACCGCCGGGTCCGAGGAGACATGGCGTCGGCCGACGATTTAGCGGCCTCTTCTTCGTTCCTGTCTCCGCCGGGCAGAGACTGCCGGGGACCCGCCACGGGCGACCTCGGTCTGGTGTCCGTCTCTTCTCTGGGCACGACACCGTCATCCCTGCATCCGCTCCTGAAGCCGTCGTCGGGAGTGGCCAGCGAGAACCGCGGCGCAAGGCCCGGTTCCTGGCATGTTCCAACTCCGTCTCTGCTCCGGAGTCCACGCCTTGAAGATTCGTCACTGCGAAGAGTTAATGGAGAACACCTAAGTAATCTGCGATTCGCTAATGACACTGCCGTGCTAAGTCACTCAGGAGATGAACTGAAAAGCATGGTCAATGAGTTAGACAGGCACAGCAGATCGGTGGGGCCCAAAATTAACATTCAGAAAGCTAAAGTAACGATCAACAGCCTAGCAAGGGAACAGCAGTTCGCAATTAGTAGTGAAGTGCTGGAAGTAGTAAAATAATGTCCACTTAGGACAGGTAATGACCGTTGATCCCGATCATGAGGGGGAAATAACTAGAAGGATAAGTATGGGGTGCAGCGCATATGGCAGCTTCTCTCAGATCATGAATTGCAGTTTACCAATATCCCTCAAGAGAAAAATTACAACAGCTGCATCTTACCAGTACTCACCTATGGGGCAGAAACGTGGAGGCTGTTATAACAAGGAGGGTTCAGCCTAAGTTAAGGACAACGCAGCGAGCTATGGAAAGAAAAATGATAGGTGTAAAGTTAAGAGATCGGAATCGGGCGAAGTGGGTGAGGGAACAAACACGGGTTAATGACATCCTACTCGAAATCAAGAGAAAGAAGTGGGCTTGGGCAGGGTATGTGACGCGAAGGCAAGATAACCGCTGGTCCTTAGTAGCGGAGTGGATTCAAAGAGAAGGCAAGCGTAGCAGGGGGCGGCAGAAAGTTAGGTGGGCGGATGAGATTAAGAAGTCTGCGTGGATACGGTGGCGGCAACTGACAAAGGACAGGGTTAATTGGAGAGACTTTGGAGAGACGTTTGCCCTGCGGTGGGCATAGTCAGGCTGATGATGATGATGACGATAGGGTTAGGGAGGTATGGGAGCACTGGGCACCTGATGAATGCAACCCAGGGGAAGGAAGTGCTGCCGAATGTTAGAACGATGTCATCATCATCATCATCATCATCGTCGTCGTCGTCGTCACCAGCCAGATTACACCCAATGCAGGGCAAAGGCCTGTCCCATGTGTTACTATTTCTTCTCCGCTACGCCTTATATTGAAGCGGCGAAGGGATATTACGCCTTGGTCGCGCAAATTCCTTAGGAGCTCGTTGTTATCCTCCGCCATTAGCAGCCGCTCAGAAATTACTCCGTGACTGCTGTTCAGGCTTCTGTGAGGCGTTACTGCAATGCCAAGGTCAGCACGTTTATGCGGTGTGAGTAATACACAACTCTGCTTCTTGGACTTCACCTGTACAAGTTGACCTGCGGAGGAGAGTTCTTTTGCTTCATATCCCTCGCCTATGTTAGTCTCTAGCCACTTTTGTATCACAAATAATGATTGCGCGGCCACTGGAACATTTTGCCCGACAGCGTGCAATATCAGGAACTGGGAGAAATTTTCAGGAGATTTCGCAGTTGAAACTTTTATTCCTTCGGTGCGGTACCATTTCCGATCGTCCCTTTTTTTTTTTTTCTGTCAAGAAGGGGGGGGGGGGGGGGGGGTGAGAATCCATGTAGCATGCATGGATTAAGGGTTGTTATTCTGTCGCTTGTGTTTCACCCTTATAGACATAAAAATGTCCCGGAGCCTCCCACCTGGTATATAGACGGGGAGCTCGACGGCCGGCCGAGGTTTGACCACGTTCCCGACCGCCACCGTTCATGGTTTGTACCATTCACCTTGCAAGCTATCGTCATGGTGCAGATAACAGCTACGGTATATGGGGGCTAATGGTCCATGGTGACGCCAAGCACCATCACCTTGAGACTCAAGGTGCCCTTGCGGGAATTTGAGGGAAAGAATAAGACTGTAATCGGCCCTGATGTAAATAATACTGTTTCACTCTGTGACAGCACAGGCTCACCAGTAGGCGTATCCAGCGTACCCCATGTCTTGAACAACGCATTCCGTTCAGTTTTGACTAGCGAAACAAGTCATGATGTTGCTGATCTCATCCACTGCCGCATCCATCGATGGATGGCATCACCTTCAACTCACATGGTATTGTTAATATTATCGACTTCCTAAAATTCATCTTTCGGCGTTACCAATGGAATTAATTCCAAAGTTTAAAAAAACGCTAAGCATGTTTGCAGTCTTATAATTTGAGGGAAAGAATAAGACTTCAAGCATGCTTAGTGTTTTTTAAAACTAAAACTAATTCCATCGATACGGTAGGAAGACGGATTCATGGAAGATCGCACGTAGCGAAACTTTGGTTCGGACTAGCGTAGCAGCGATTTTTGTGCATTACGCGCCCCACCCGTGTCCTCTACAATGGCGCCCATTAAGTGAAGGCGCACCTGTGCCTGGACTCCCGCGTAAAAGACAGCGTTGACAGAGGAGGACGCAACGCGTTACCTCAGCGCGTCGCCCCCTCTGCCGTCGGACGACCGCGTGCTAGACTCTCTTCCGTCGGCCGCCAAGTGTCCTTCTGTGCCCGTCGGAAGATCCCAGGCATCCCATTGGCCTGCAAAAAGCAGTCGACTGCTCTGAGCGGAATGCCCCACCGAACCTACTGATCCTAGCAGCGGAAGGCAAACAGAGGATGACAGCTAACTAACCTCTGGCGTTTACGTTAATCCCAGTGCCATATTTTCATGCATAGGGAGAGGTAGCTCCATGTTTGTAAAAAATTCAGGGGGCACTTTGGCTCTCTAAAGTGCTGCAAGGCGAAAGCGTTTCCTGGCCGCTGTTTTTTTTTATTTACTTTTTATTTTTCATATTTTTTTTTTATTTTTTGCTCTTTTTCTTGATTTTATTGTTCTTTATTTTTATTTTCACATCTTACTTTACTTGTTTTTATTTTTGTTTATTTTCTTATTTTTTCATTTTCCTTTTCTTGACTTTACTCCTTTTATTTTAATTATGAAGCCCATGCATTCACTAGATGCGCCTTTATTCATGCTGGAACCTTGAGCCTTTTAAGCAGTGACGCCGAAAGGCGGACTAATCTGCCGACGCGTCTGTCGACATTCCTGCCGACGCGTCTGCTAACGACAGTATGAGGCATTAAAGGCTTTCGCCTTAATAAAGCTGGCGCTGTGGTCGCCAGCGACGTGGGTGTTGGCAAAACCGCAGCGTTCCTACACTGCGCCAAGCGATGCTGCCTTCAAACCGAACTCGCGCACGCGAATATTTCAAAGCGTACGCGTCTCTTCTGGACAGAAACATTTTTGTTGATGCCCGGACAGTCGCACATATTTTTTTCAGCCTGTTCGCCAGATGAAATTTGCCTGCATAGTGGCGCGCTGCATCGACTTCCTTCTCCGCTCCTATAGTTGGCAGCACTGTTGTAGGCGTTACCGAAAAAAAGTAACTAAATACGTTACTCATTACACTAAAAAAAAAGGAACGCGTTACCGCCCTACGTTACCTACAAAAAAAAAGGTAATGCGTTACCGTTACCGAAAAAAGTATCGCACGTTACTTTGCCGTTACTCCATGGCCCTAAATTTTAATCAGTGCGTCTTCGCTGTAAGAACTCAAGATAACAATTTTATAAAGCTCATAATTCATAGAATTCTAACTTCACAAAGAAAACATAGCTGAACTCAACAAATTTACAGTAATTCTGGTGTGCTTCTGCTTACGAAATTACGCGGAAATTGTGTAGCAATAAAGAAATGCTTAAATGTCATAGTTCCGGAAAAAATATATTTGACCACATAAACAATTTTTTTTTACTTGAACCTGCATAATTATCGCAAAAATGCGAGTGTTTACGTCAAGGTCTGCTTCGCTCGCTTAGGAACTCAACAACCAGAGACGTAGCCGGGGGTGGTGGGTGGTGAAAACATTTATTAAATCATAGGGAGAGGTGTTGGGGGTCGTGATTTGAAGGGTCACGCCCTTACAACCACTAGGTGGGATGCCTAGACAGGTACCCCATTAGCGTTTGCCGCAGCCCGGGCGCGCTGCGTTAAGGCCCTTTGGGCCTCGAGGGTGCAGCAACCGGACAGGGTCGCCTCCCAGTCCTCTCGGGTGGGGTTTGGGATAGTGGGTAGGGATGGGTTCTGCTGGCAGGCCCACACCATGTGTTAAGTGTCAGACACCTCCCCACAGTGTGAGCACCGCCCGTCGAATTGAGGATCGAAATGTTGCAGAGTTGCCGGGCACAACATTGTGTTGGTGAGCAGGCGCAGGAGTACCCGCTCGTTGACCTTCCCCAGCCCTTTGCATGGGGTGGGAAGAGTTTGGTGCGTGGATTTGTAATACTCGCATATTTCTTTAAAAGTATAAATCGGATTGAAATCAGTGTCCTGGTCGGCGTCGGGTCCCGTGGGAAATGCCCGGAGAGAGAGCGCGCGGGCGGCGGCGTCGGCTGCCTCATTTCCGTGGACGCCTTGGTGACCTGGAGCCCAAACGAGAGATCGGTGCGCGGGATCCGAGTCTCGGCTACAATTTTGGTAAATGCGATAAGCTACGGGAGTAACCCACCCTTGCGTGACGTTACGGCAAGCCCCTCGCGAGTCGGTGATTATGTATTTGGAGGAGGTGTGCGAGGCTGCCAAAGCGATGGCAACCTCTTCTGCGTGAATTGCTGACTGGGCCTTGAAAGTAAGGGCGTCTACTGTTTTACCCTCGTGGACAACCGCGGCCGTGTACCATCCCCTGGGGTCCGGGCCGGACGCGTCCACGTAGAAGACTCCTGGTTTGCTCCGAAAATGGCGGTCCAAGGCTTCCGCCCGCGCCAGGCGCCTGCCATTATGATCCTCTTTGGACATATTGGTGGGGAGAGGCCGCACGTGGAGGGCGCGTCTCCAGTGTACGGGAAGGCGGCATCTCTCCTCTGTGAATTGAGTGTGCTGGATGTGAAGTCGGGCTAAAAGGCGGCGACCCGACCCTGTCTTTGTGAGACGAGTGTATTGGTTGTTGAGGTGGGCCTCCCGAAGCTCCCTAAAAGTGTTAACCATCCCCAGTGCCAAAAGGCGGCTGGTAGAGGTAGAGACCGGGAGGTCCAGCGCTCGTTTCATGATTTTGCGGAGGATGACCGCGAGGGCATCCCCCTCCTGTTTCCGCAGGTGGAGATAGGGAGTCGAATGCAAGATTCGACTGGTCACGAATGCGTTCGCCAGCCGCAAGGCGTCTTTGCATCGTAACCCACCGCGCTTGTTGGAAACCCGGCGGACCATGCGGCCCACCTGGTCCCCCACCTGCCGGAGCTTGGCGAGTGTTGTGTCGCAGCGTCGCTGGTTGTGTATGAAAAGTCCGAGGACTCTGATTTCCTTGGATTCGCGAATGGGACCGCTTTGCAACGAGAGATTGATTTGGGTCGAGCATGTGCGCGAGGGACGCAAATGCACGAATTCCGATTTCTGCGGGGAGCATTGCAGACCACAGTCTCGAGCATAGCGGTCCACTATGCTGGCGGCCGTTTGCAGGCTGGTCTCCATATCCCCCAGGCGCCCTTGCGTAGCCCAGATGGTGATGTCGTCGGCGTACAGCGCGTGCTGGACCCCTTCGACCGCACCCAGTAGGGCGGGTAGGCGCATCATGACAATGTTGAATAGCAGGTTGCAGATAGAAACAGCCGGTTGACTGCAATCCCCTTTTCTGTGCTCTACCATTGTACTGTCAGGGACAAAAGTCTCCGGACCACGTGTTCCTCTAACGAAGCCGATAGCTCTGCTATTAGTCGGCGGCTAGAGACCACACTTGTGGAGGTAAAAGTTAAATTTTTGTTTTTCATCTCCACAAGTGCGGTCTCCAGCCGCTGTCTGATAGTAGAGCTATAAGCTTCGTTTGAGGAACACGTGGTCCGGAGACTTTTGTCCCCGACTGTACTCTTTCGACGGCTCTCTTGGGGACATCGTGAAGTAAACTGGCGACATTCCTGTGTTTACTCAGAAGAGGGAACTGCTTTCACCAAGAATGCGAGAGTGTCGCCTGAGAGCGAGACCTTTTCGTTGGAAAACAAGCTTACGCAGAAACTGACTTACAGATTTCTGCAAATGGCCTATTGGTGGCTCGGTGTGAGTGGTTCGGGGGTGAAGACAAGTGTGTGACTGCGTGTTGGTGCTTTTTTTTTAGTTGAGTGCGTCATCAAGGGCAGGTGTTTTTTGGCATGCATGCGAGCCGCAACAAGGGTCGTCGAGAACACTGGTAGATTTTGTTTATTTGCAACATCATTTTCGGCATTTTTTTTTTGAAAAAGAGGCGGAGGGGGACAATTGGAATAAAAAGTAACTGGTAACGTTGACACCTCACGTTACCGAAAAATGTTAACGTAAGCACGTTACCCGTTACAGTTCCGAAATGGTAACGAGTACGTTACTAAGTTAGCGAAAAAAGTAACGCGTTACCGGTAACGCCGCTACTTGTCGCGTTACCGACAACACTGGTTGGTAGCGACAGCGGCGGGCGACTACGCTGACTTATTCAACGAAAACGAGAAAGCACGAGGCATACAGGAAAACTAATCGCCTGGCCTCAACTTCTGGCCAGATACAGCATACACGATTGCTAAGTGCAAGGAGTAGGATGACGGGATGCATGACGCGAAGCAGCATTTTCACATGACGAACCTTGTGAGGTGCTTCCTGTATCCGCAGAGCTGCTTCATGCTGGAGAACGCGGAATACCACTGGATGCTAAAGTCACACAGTTACTTTGAATAAGGCAAGCAAATGGAATCTCTCGGTTCTCTTGAACTTTGCCGAGTGTGCAGCGAATTAAGTGCTTTATTAAGGCAAAAGCCTTTAATGCCTCACGGTTGCAACAGAAGGTTGTCAGCAGAAGCTTGTCAGCAGAGTTGTCCCGCTTTTGACGGGTGTTACTGCGTAATTTCCTTTCCTCAAATAAAATTTTCATGTTCTTCATTACGGCACTTCTTTCTCGTTCTTCTTTCACTACCACTTCCTCCCTTCCTCTACAAACGGATGACGGGTGTCTACAGAGATGTGTGAGACAGTTACTGCGTACATTCCTTTCCTCAAAAACAATTTTTATTTTCTTCATTACGGACCCTCTTTCTCTTTCTCTCCCGCTTCCTCCCTTCCTGCATGGTGCGGTTCAGGTGTCCACCGAGATAGAGAATTACTGCGCCACTTCCTTCCCTCAGTAAGCGTTGCGCTCAAAGGGCAGTTTAGGTAGGTAGGTAGGGCAGGGTAGGGTAGGTAGGATGGATAGATTAAATCGGACGGACGGACGGACGGGCGGGCGGGCGGGCGGGCGGACCGACAGACGGACAGACAGACAGACAGACAGACAGACGGACAGACGGACGGACGGACGGACGGACGGACGGACGGACAGACAGACAGACAGACAGACAGACAGACAGACAGACAGACAGACAGACAGACTTCCTTTCTTCAAAAACCAGTTTACCGACGAGCAAGGCGTAGAGCCGAGCGGGCGATGGCGTTCTGTGAACTCACTGGCAGCGTTACAAGACGCTGTCGCGTTCCACTCTTAGAGGCGAAGCTTGACATCTTAACCACACATCAGTTCCACTAGCAGCAACAGCGCGCTTAAGGCTTTCACCTCACCGCACTTTAGGTCAACAATGCGCCCCCCTGAATTTTAACAGGAGGCGTGTTAAATGGCGGCGGCGATGGCTTAGTGGTCCCGCTGAGCGGCTCTTAAAGGCCGATTCACACGACGGTCCGTTTGCCCGCGGCCCGCGCATCGCGTGTTCATGCGTCAGCACATTGAGAGGCGCGCTGACCAGGCTGCGGGCCGACAGCGCGTGGTGACGCATGAACACGTAGTGCGCGGTTGAAGCCCGAGGTCCCGTGGCGAAGCTTCCGCTTCAAAAGGCGCCCGTGAGCAGTGCGATGTCAGAGCACATTAAAGATCCCCAAGTGGTTGAAATTATTCCAGAGAACCCCACTTCTGTTCTTTCACTCCCTCCTTTATCCCTTCGCTTGCGGCGCGGCACGGGTGTCCACCGATATATGCGAGACATTTACAACGTTTCCTTTCCTCAAAAAAACAATTTTCATTTTGGCATACCCAAGGCGCACGGTACCGCCTTTTGCCTACACATCGAAAGTCACTGCTGACATCAGCGATGCCGCATCTCCGTGACGTCACCGCCTGACGCTTGTCAAGCTCCTCTTGGTGCAATCATCATCGAGGAAACAGCTTACCATCGCGGCCTGCAGGTTCTCTGGCGTTAAACTGACGTCCCTCTTCAGGAGTCTGGGGGGCGAAAGGATGCGGCGGCGGCAGCCACGTGTCGCTGTGTGCGGGTCGCGCACCGTCGACCGAGACGAAGGCTGCCGGCGGCCCGCCAGCTCTGCTGTCTTCCTCTGGAACAGTTTACAGCTGTAGTAAGGCTCGATTCGCATGCGGGTACGCAGGAGTGCGCGCACCCAGGTCACACCCTTTCTTGAGGCCCTGCAGTTCACTGGACAGCATTCACGGCCTGGCCATGCGCCCCTTGAAATTTAATATTTCGCTTCTTAAAGTGCAGCGAGATATTGGGCAGTGGCCCAAGTTCACTCACGGCGTTCTGTCCCCGCCAACCACCATCGTGACAATGTCCCGCGCCAGCTGCCTTGCTTCCTAATCTCATCGGACTCTGACGCCTCATGCCTCCGTTACCACATTGGGCCATCGGATATCTTGCCTTCGCATTTCAGCACGCGTTTGTGCTCTGGCCTGTCTTCGCGTCTTTTAACGCCACCCCTGTAGTTCTCGCTACGTTGTCCTCCTCAGATTGTGTTCACCTAACACGACTCAGGCATCACAAAATGGCGCCTGCTGTGGGTGAGAATATGTTCCCCCACTCACCGGCTTCGATGGCTGCGGTGAGCGCCATGACAGCGGCATACATGTCGGCTTCGGCTGTCTCGCCCGTCTTGGGGGGCATGTTCGTTAGCGCCGTTGAGTACGAACTGGCGCTCCCCTCCGCTCTGCTCTTCATGGTCGCCTCCCGACTTCGACTTCTTCCCCATCGGACAGAGGGGGCTCCGATCGATGATCGCCACTGCATCAGGAGCCATAGCCAAGAAGAAAACGAAATGAGAGGAATAACAACAAAATCGGATGGTTTCTCCACGACTCGGGCGCGGCCATTTTTTAAAATCGCTGCAGCGTCTGCGGCTGAGATGGTGATTACGGAGGCCCATCAATCACTCAATCATCAGTCACAGTGAATACATCCATATAAAATATGTACGAATAAATAAGTACCCCGACAATTCCCAAAGCTTATCGGTTCATCTGACTCAGGGCCAACGCCGATTACGTTTTTCCTTCCCTTCCGCTTTGACACTGCAAAAGACAGTCGAACAAGCACGATTCACAACATCGCAGCAGACAAGGGAAGAATGTATATGCACCGAGAATCTCGCAAAAACGAAACCGGCACACATGCAGGGCGCGAACGATGTACGCATGAGTCCAACAGCAAAAAAAAATAAAAAATCTATGGCCAGAGAAAGATAATCCTATCTTATTCACGCTATCAACTGAGATAGACACTGTTTATGAAATCTAATTCATATAGTGACACCGCAACTGATAGCCGACTGACCCAAGTATCTCCAGAATTATGCATGTAAAATGGTTCCGTAATTCCTCTAGCCACTTGGTCCTTGTGCCTAAACAGAACGGCTCTACTAGAAAAAAACCGGGGTGCAACCACACGAACGACGGTGCTGGGCAAGATGAATGGACGATTTTGACGAGTTATTATCGCAAGAATTGCAGTGCTCCTGAAGCCTCTTATTAACGCATCGTCCGGTCTGACCAATGTACACATCGCCGCAAGAACGCGAAAACCCACACACAACTCTAACATTGCACGAAATAACTTCGGGCGATGCTTGGCCTGACACCCACCCATTTTACCATGCAAGCTTATGTCAGACCTCCTCTGCTGTTGTGAACAGATGCCACTCAACTTATCATTAGGTGAAGAGAACACAACCTTAACGCCGTATTTGCCCCTTATCTTCTTTAACCCATGGTACAACCTGTGAGCATACGGTACAACCATATTTGGATCAGTGGAAACCTATCACTGGGAACCCTTTCCAACAATTTTATTACTTTGTCACACGCTCTGGCTATAAGCTGATCCGGGTAACCAATCTTTTTAGGCTTAGCCATTTGCTCAGATAGGCTATCACTGATCAGGCGGTCACAGGGACTTATACAAGACATACCATCCTTCACGAGCTTTGAGTGGCCTCCTGAATTATAGGCTAAAAAATAGTGCATCACCTTATCTCTGTCTGCCTGACCCGACCTGACCTGGCCTACCTGTGTTATTCTAATGTATAACTATTATAAAAAACTGCATATTCTAACGCTATCATCATGTTCGAATTATAGCCAGCGTTACAAATATTCTCAAGCACTGCGTCTAAGAATCTTTCCCAGTGTTCTTGCAGTAATGATGTTTTTCGGCTTAAGAAACTGTGCACGCAAATATCTCAAACGATGACTGCCACAAACTACAATGCACAGCCCCAAATTTTCACTAGGAAACTTCGCATGTCATTAGTCATGCTAAGCGTTGGAGAGTGAGTGAGCGAATTTCATGCATTAGCTGTGCAGTGCTCTTGTTGCCCCTTCTTTGCGAAGTGTTGAGTGGAACTGTTTGGGCTGGCAGGGTTACTTTACCATTTTGACGAAAAATCCATATTTGTTGTTTACATGAGTACTCAAAGTTACGAAAAGGTTATTCCCATGTTTACTTGCAAAGTTTCAAAAAACCTCCAGAAAAATGACATTAAGAACCATCTATTAACGTTTTGCGGTTAATGCCAACTGGGAACGGTTTAAGACCACTGTCCTCTCGTTGAAAAATGAGCCCTCCGTTGTTTTGTGTAAAATCCGATTCTAACATCGGATGGCTTTACAGACAACTGAAAATGCTTGCCAATAAGAAAAATCGACTTTAAAGAGCTGCTAACTTGCACAACCGGCCCGCAGCGTGGGAACGGTACCACTAATGTGCGAAACAATATAAAGAAAAATTAGCCTCCGCGAAACACAAGTTTTTTTCCTTCCGACCTATATTCTATCCTCAAATCGAACCCAAATAAATTTTTGCGTATTCTTTCCCCTAAATTACGATCCAATCGAATTGAACTTTTAGACGCTGATCGTGATCCAATAGACATTAAAGAGTGCGCAACAATTCTAAATAAATATTTCTGTTCAGTCTGCTCCTCAGCAGATGGCAGTTCAAATATTTCCCCAACCACCTAAACAATACCCATGCCTCAACTCCCACTCACCGCAACAGGAATAGAAAATCTAATCAATTCCATCTAAAGACTTCATCATCTGGCTGCGACCACATTAACCGTAAACTGCTGAAAAACACTAGTTTAATCTGAAGCCAGATACTACATCTAATATTTACGCAATCATTAGAATCCGGAGAAATCCCCGACGACTGGAAGATAGCCGAAATCATACCAATCTTTAAAAAAGGTGAGCGCACAAATCCTTTCAACTATCGCCCTATTTCTTTAAAGAGCATTCCTTCTAAATTACTTCCATCCAATCTAATCAACCATCTGGATTAAGTTAACTTCTTTTATCCTCACCAACACGGTTTCCGCAAACACTACTCCTGTGAAACGCAATTGGCTGAATTCCCACATGACATCCTTCGCTTAATTGGCGGCAACCTTCAAATCGACGCCATCTTTTTAGATTTTTCCAGGGCCTTCGAGTGTTCTGCACTCGCACCTGCTCACAAAACTCTCTTCCCTAGGCATACCTGACCTTATAACCTGGATTGAAACATTTCTTAATGGACGCATGCAATTTACCTCAAGTTATGCTTAGCGCTCACCCCTCACTAATGTTACATCAGGTGTCCCCCAGGGCGCAGGCTTATCACTACTGCTATTCCTAATTTACATCAAAGGTCTTCCGATTAACATAAACACCAAGCTAAGACTATTTGCAGACGACTGTGTCATATACAGCCCCATTCGTCAGTCATCCCACCGAAAGTCATCTCCTGCAAAAAGACATTGATGCAATAGCTGCATGGTGCGACCGATGGTTCATGCCTTTATACCTTGAAAAATGCCAACTCTTGTCATTCTCTCGCAAGCGCACTATAATCCACAGCATTAACACGGTTCCGATTGCTCCAACGACATCCTACGAGTACCTTGGTTTACATCTGACATCGTCACTCTGTTTGGTAACTCACGTCCAAACGATACGTTCCGATGCCTCACGTGTCTTAGGTTATCTCCGACGAAACCTGAAATCAGCATATCCAGATGTAAAAAAAAACTGGCTTATCAAACATTCGTCCGCCCCAAACTTGAATTCGCATCATCTATACGGCCAAAGTAGAAGTTTGGGCGAGTTGGCAGGTACTCATTCTAAAACAGCGCAGACAAGACAAGGACGGCGGAAAGAAAGGTACAACACGAGCGCTGACTCACAACTGTAAGTCAGCGTATACATTGTAAGTCACGGCCGCTCGTGTTGTACGTTTCTTTCCGCCGTCCTTGTCTTGTCTGCGCTGTTTTAATGAATCTATGAATGAATCTATCTGGCATCCATCTCAAGTATACCTTTCCGCCGAAATTGAAGCCATCCAAAATCGCGCGGCCAGGTTTATCAGCTCCGAATATTGCAAAGAAATTAGTGTCACTGCACTCAAACGCTCTCTTTCCCTCCCATCACTTGAATCACGCCGTATAATCTCACGTCTTTGCCTGCTTCACCACTTCTTCCACCATCAAGCTTCAAGACACCCACTTCTAAAACCCCCGATAAGAACTTCAAATCCCCTTAGCCATAGCCACCCCATAGCCGGTGTCAAGACCCGTGCATTAGCAATGAATAGTTCGTTTTTCCCCAACGCAATCACCCTCTGGAATGCCCTACCTAACGACATAGTTTTATGCAACGATTCAAAGTCCTTTCGCATGAAACTCGCCCATCATCTTCAGAATATGTGAATACTTTGTCATTTTTACCATGTATTGCTCAATGACTTTCATCTGTGCTCACTGCCGCAAGCGAATTTTTTTTCTTTGCATACTTTCACTGCGCATGTAAATCCTTTATCCTTTTTCTTTATTTTTTCTTTCAGCTTTTCAAGTTTGTAGTGTGTGTTCATTGTGCGTGCGTTTTTTATGCTTGTTTTACACTAATTGTCGCCCCTCCTTATGTAATGCCCTCGGGCCTTTAAGGATGAAATAAATGAAATGAAATAAAAAACTCACGTTGTTCGGTGCTGCCTGGATACACGATAATGATCACCTCATTATCTAATCCGCGGAGCTCTGCTTGTCCTTACCACCCTTATCACTTTCTAGCCCGATGTCAACTGTTTTGCCTCATATCCAAATTTTTGTTCTTGAATCGCAAAGCTCAAAGACCGAAAAACGGCGATAAAGAAAAGAGGTCCCCGGAAGTTTTTCGTGGTCTACAATCATTCAAATGTGCGTACCGCTTCCCCTCGCTCCCTTGTCAAACTACGATGGCCATATATCGTTTCTAGAGCCAGCCAGGCTCCGGCCATTAGCGCAGGCGAGGAGGAGAGCAGCCTTCGCAGCGCCGATACGCGGCCGCGCTCCCCAAGGACGTCCATCCCACCGGATCGGCGGCGGGCTGTTCGACGGCTCGCAGATCTGCGTCACGCGCCACGGCGAACGCTCCTCGGAACAGCGACGGCAGCCAAGGTGAGCGTCACAGCTGCCCGGTGCGCGCTTTTGTGCGTGAATGGCTGGATCGTTCGAGACTCGGGGGATGGGCAAAAGTAAGCGCAGCAGAACTATGGAGACCAGAGTGGTAGGGGTTCAACATGCGCGACTCGGGGATTGCGCGTGTACAGGAATGGCATGTGCAGCGCATGTCTGCCAACTGTAGTTTAATCCTCGAAACTTGCAGGCTAGCTAAAGAGCGTGGAATTAGAACGTACAGTGCAGTGGAAAGCGAAATGGGGTCGGGTTAAAGTGAGGTCAGGGGAACACAGCGCCGCGGAACTGCGGGCCAAATGCGAGTTGTGATAAGCTGAGATCAGTGAGGACAGCTGAGTTGGTGCGGGCTTGAACGGTGTGTGCGGCAGAGCGGATTGCACAGGCTCCAAAAGAATCGGGTATTTCTCCGACAGAGCAGGCACGTGCCCCGCGAGTAATGACGAGGAGCCCGATCCTGCGCAATACGCTCTTTCCAGCATAGGTGCCCACCGCTGCGGGAAAATGATGTTTCGAGTGGCCCGTCTGCTCGAAGATTTCGGGTGTTGCGCATCATTTCTGCGCATAAAACGTCCGAAGTTATTCGACCAGCCGTGCGAAATGTTTCACTAGGGCTACCTTGAGACTGCGCCCTGCGCGGTCCCATAACCCGAGAGATCGGCTTGGTCTGTGCCCTAGCGGAGTCTCCACGCGAATCCCGCACTCAATCCCGGACGGCGGATGTCCGGGCTAAACTGAGCAGGCGTTACGACGGCTGGCAGTCGATTTAGATTGGTCAGGAAGAGGCGCTCCTTCAGACGCCGGAAGCGGCGCCTTCATTCCTCATCGTGTCCACTGCAGCCAACAAAGCACTGAAGTGGAGGGCAGACTTGCTGCAAGATGCAACCACACATACAAAACAGCACGGGAGTGAACAATGGCTGCCACAATTGCCTTCACACCCCTGCGAAGGCAAGTCTGTGCTGGACCCTGCGGCAACCCCCTCCCCTGTTCACTTTGCGTTGTCAAGGAGCCCCCTCTCTGCCGTTGGTACTAAATTTTTAATTTATTACGGCAACCTTCGGAAAGGCGATCACGTGACCTGCTTTGTTTTGCGCGCCATGGATCATAAAACAGATACCTCAGGGTTTCCCAATCGGCTCCCAATGGGACGCATCGATAGTATCGGTCGACACGCATGAAGCCGCGACACGGCGAGTTGAGCAGCCGAGTAATCTTCTTTCGAAGTCGTTCGCCTTGAAGTGGACCTTCCTTCACGGATATACGGGTAACTTCGTCGTCGTGAGTCGCCTCTGCCTTAGCGGAAATAAGGCCTTGTGGTCAGGATCGCTGACATGACAACGTATACAATATAGCCGAAAACTCGCAAGCACCCCTGCTGCCCCTAGAGGTTCTCTTTAGGCACTCGGCGGTGAGAAACTTGACGCTGCAAGTGATGTTAACACACGAGAGGAGAACATACCGCATAAACTCGAGTAAGGGCGGCGCTTTATTATTTTTTTATCAGTTTTGGCGGGCGCGGCTCCTAGACGAAAGCGTCACTTTTCAGTTTTCTAAAGATGCTCTGGAGAAACCATTTTATTGCACAATCCCGTATGACTCTTCTTCACTGTCGCCGCAGCCCCAGCTCAGTCCATCACCACCCTCGTAATTGAAGCTGCAATTTTGAAACATTTAACGACAATGTCCGGGAACACGACGGCTGCACGAGAAGAGAGCCTCGGCGTTGCTTTGTGGTGACAATACAATTAAGCCCTAGAAACGAAAGGAAATTTGTGCACACGTGAAACGCAATAGCTCTTTCCAAGTTGGAGAGTGTCTCAATCCTCAATCAATCCTGAATTTCAAAGCGTGGTTGTGGCAGCTGAAGCCAGTGGAGCCGTGGAATAAGGAAACTCGAACAACTTTCCTTCTGTTTAATGAAGTTTTTCCTGCTCCTCTCCGCTTCGGTACGCGCCGATTGGTTTGAGCCCCCCATATGCCTCGGCCGTCTTTCTACAGTTACATCACCTCGGCTAGCACTGCATCAATAACTGTAGTGAAAAGTGAATATCGCAAGGCTTGTGCAGCAAGTACTCCAGATATAAGTCAAAGCGTTCGAAAGCAGAAGCAGGCGGCCGTGTTTTGAAGGCGATGAGATCTCGACCCTTCCGACCATGTCCAATAAAGCGCGAGTACTACTCTCCCAGAATACGGGCCCAAGTGCGATTTGTGACCACAAAAAACGCACGAGTACGAACACATACGTAGAGCTCTGTGATCCACCATTCAATGTAAACAGGCCGAGTAAAAGGAAAGCAAGAAGGACGGCGTTAAGCGTCTTGAGAGACATCTGCATGGCTGGCACCCGCCTCTTTCCCACACGAGGAAATCCCCGCAGATGACCGGCGAGGCTTCGGACACACTGCGCCGCCCACTTCGATGCAAAAGCTGCCATTAGAGCGCAGAAGGAGCCTTGCCTTCGCGTGTAGTTCGTGGAAAGCAGGCATCTCTATTTTTTTCTTCCGCTTTCGCAGAACACTGACAAGCGAATCGGGAGAAGAAAAAAAAGACAATAAAACTACGGGGTTTTTAACTCCCTCTGATAAGAAACACCAGCCCGATTTGCTTATCACGCCGGAGGTCAAGACCCCATTCGTTCCTGGAGCCAGGGGAACATGGGGCGCACATGATCCGATAAATACGCTCAGTGGTTATCATGACGATAACCACTGAGACGACGAAGCGTGCAGCGCAGATGTGAGGCGGATACGAAGTGTATTTGAGACTGTGCTATCCTAGAGGAACTATGATGAGCAAATTAACATGGACAGAACATGTAATGCGGATCTATATCCTATGTTCTGTTCTGATATGAGTAAACACCCGAGCCGGAAATCTAGTCGGTGATGGAAAGAAGAGATTAGATCTTCTGGGATATCAGTGGGCTATATGGTTCAATTGACCTCGCCGATGAGTTAGATGCATGATGCTCACAATACCGGCGTACATGAATAATAGCCACAAGCAAAGCGTGCATGCCCAAGATGAATCCTAGCTTAACCCGTGTTCTCTGCGCGCTTGTTAGTTCGCTCAACAGAGTTGGGGCATACGGTCACAAATCCTCGCGTCACCTCTGACGGCGTCTGTTGAACCCCTGCCATGGCACGGGCGATGGCGTTACAAGCAACGTGGCGTTACAAGCAAACAGCTGCCTACGTATGTGTGCCGCTAAGTCCAAGGACGCGTACGAGCGACTGGCCCCCACGTAAGAGGTCGTTGCGACGAGGTTGCGCGTGCGTGGCTTTCGGTGGAAGGCTTAACAAAATTACGACACATTCAAAAGTGTTAACTAGTTGTCTGTGTACATAAGTACCTAATTAGTCACTCACCAATTAGCTAACTGTGATTAGCCCCAGAGGTGCACTGTGTTTATGCAAGTTCATTTACTTCCAGCAGTTGACATGCATGACGGGCGCAAGCTGTAAATCGAGCTTAGTAAGCAATGCCACTGTATTCAGTTTGACCGGAAATGTTGGTC
Organism: Amblyomma mixtum; assembly: GCF_055824585.1. Taxonomy (NCBI): domain Eukaryota; kingdom Metazoa; phylum Arthropoda; class Arachnida; order Ixodida; family Ixodidae; genus Amblyomma; species Amblyomma mixtum. Next base: position 1,898,710 of record NC_143012.1, read on the forward strand.
GACTCCGATAGTCGCGCTGCATCGCAACCGGCGGTCTTGGCAAACAAGTCGTGCCTTCTTTTGCCGACCGCCGCTAGCATGAAGGGTCAGTGGATCTTCTCTGACGACAGTCACGCCAGGCAAAAGCACAGGCATTTGAAACTGCATCGTCCGCCCAGCCCAGCCTTTTCTACGCAAGCCAAAGTACACTCTCTCCTTTCTTTCTTTTCCATTCTGCGGCGGAGAACCTCTCGCAATCGGCGCGCAAGGCAATCTGGGTGTGCGAGCGTGTGTTGTAACGGCGCTGACCCGAATGACAGAGAAAGTTGAGCCCAGCGAGGGAGAAAAAAAGAGCAAGGTTACTTTCGCTGCTCTGGAGTCAAGAGAAAAGTAAATAAATAGACGACGCTCTACGGTTAAGGAATTTTTACGTCCCAAGGAAACTGTGGGTCCCGAGGCCTCTGGAATGATTTCCAGTACTTGGCGGTTATGAAAGAAAGAAAGAAAGAAAGAAAGAAAGAAAGAAAGAAAGAAAGAAAGAAAGAAAGAAAGAAAGAAAGAAAGAAAGAAAGAAAGAAAGAAAGCGCAAGTTTCAGCAGGCGATTGCCGGCGGCATCGTTCGAAGGTTGCTTCTCGCGCGAAGTCGCGATCGCTGACGAAGATGCCCCACGGCGGTCACTCCAGAGGAGAGAGGAGAATCCTTTCCCCACGAGCACATCCTTCCTCGTTCGGCGGAGTGCGGCGCAACCACCGCGGTGGTGGTGGTCGTGGCAAGCTACAGCACGGATCCTGCCGCTGCGCAGTCACCATGCATGGCGAAATTCCTTTTCCAAAGTAAGCGAATTGCAGCACTGATTACGTTGCCAACAGTTATGAAAATGTAATGATACTACATCACAATTACTTCCAAAAAGTAATGCAACTAACTACTCTTAATTTATGCTTTAGTTTTTACGCATACTACAATGCACACTGGTCAAAGATCCAACAATAATTTCGGATTTCTTAATTTAGTCAACCACAGCAGCAGCTAAGCTTCAAAGTGCGCGTCGAAAAAGAAAGGATGCCTACTCTGCCCATGCAGTTCATGGCAACCAGGGGTGCAAACCAAAAACCGCAAGACGGTGGTGCGTGTGTATGCAGTGCCAGAAGCTACGCAGCTGCTTCGTCGTGCGCCGCTCGCCCGCGACTTGGCTGGCTTGCACGTCATGCTCTGGAGGTGCTTTCCCGACACAAAAAGCAGCGGCGCATTTTTAATAACAGTAATTTTGAAAGCTATTGATTACATTTTCTGCGAAATTACGTGCCCAAGGTAATTCATTGCGTTACAAATTACTGGTAAAAATAATAAAATTGCATAGTCACCCGGAGTACAAGATTAAATTCATGTTTCCTTGCGCAATCCTCGCAACAGTGTAAAAAGAGGTTAGGTGGCGAGGAAAGAGAGAAAGTATTTAATTAACGTGCACTGGTTTTGACGCCCCAAAGGGAAGAAGGAGCGACATCGGCGTCCCAGCAGTACCACAACCATCTGCACTGCGTTTCCGTTCGGCAAACAGCCACCGAGCTGATGAACTGCGCTGCTAATATGCTTAAACTTTGGGAGATGAAGAAACGATGCACTGCTAGCAGTTTTATAGATGACAGCGAGATTCACGCTGCCTGTGGTACGTGGACGAAACGGGCGTCCAACGAACCGAGTCGCTGGCAAAGCATCAACGGTGTGAGCAGGAATAAGCGCCGTCTCACGCGTCGCAGTCCCAAAGGCCACTGCACGCATTTTGTTGCGAAAGCAACACTAGGCTAGTCGCCGAGCCATTTCGTGGAGCTGGGGAAAGGCCATACTGCGCATGTGCGAGCAGCAACGTCACACGGCGCACAGCTTGCTCGCCGTCGCTGCGAGAGAGGTGCCGCCGCCGTGCTCGCCAGTTGCGCATGCGCTCTCCATCTCGTTGCTTTCGCAATCCCCCAAGTTTAACCAGAGCTAAACCAGTGCCTAGTTTTTACACTGCAGCCCGCTCTGGCAGCGTTGGTGCGTGAAAAAACTCCATTTGTGGAGCTCCGTCGTCCTCGAAGGTATGCACAAAACCTTCGCGGCTCGTAAAGGAGAAAGCACAGACAATTGAAGCAACCGTCACACTCTGCTGCAGGATTCTGAAAAAGAGAGCGCCGCTATGACACGACGTTTATTTCGCAAGGCGATAAAGCGTTTCTCTTCTCTCGATAGGCTTTCCTGGATATAACTTCCTCCACAGGGCCGTACCAGCTTTTTATCCTCGTGTGTCGACTAGCATAATTGTCGTTGTTTTCCTCCCAGCGCCGCCACTAAGTGCTGGCGTCTAGAATTCCGTAGCAAAAACCGAAACGCCTCGTCCTTGGTTCGACACGGCCTTCGAATATCTCTGTGGACGTTTTGACTTTCCCCTCTTCCTTTTCTCCAGTGGGGGTCGATAAGCTTCTTCTCGCCGGACTGCAAAACGGGCTCGATTGCGGATTGCTCTACAGTCGCGTTGTAAGGCTATAATTCATGCGAAACGTTCCGCTGATTAGCGATGAAACCAACAAGAGAGTAAACAGTTCAAAGCCCATTTCGTTGTCTGCCTCAGATCGAAGACGGTTTCCTTCCTCGCAGATTTACAACGACGGAAAACGACACAAATTAACTCTAGAAACTAGAATTTACAGAACGCCGCGACATCTGAAAGGGCTCAAAGGCATGAGATGAAATGTTTTGCACTTATAACGTCCTCTAAATCGCTCCCGATGCCCTCCATAGGCGGCGGAAGCATCTGCTATCTACCGATAAATGGTGACATAAAAATGCAGTGTTTAACTGACATGTACAGTCGGGGACAAAAGTCTCCGGACCACGTGTTCCTCTAACGAAGCCGATAGCTCTGCTATTAGACGGCGGCTGGAGACCACAATTGTGGAGGTAAAAGTTAATTTTTTGTTCTTTCATCTCCACAAGTGCGGTCTCCAGCCGCTGTCTGATAGTAGAGCTATAAGCTTCGTTTGAGGAACACGTGGTCCGGAGACTTTTGTCCCTGACTGTACGTTTCTTGAAGCGCACTTCATCCACTGTGGGAATGCCGGGAAGACAGCGTGGGCGTACTTGGCTTGGTCCTAAAACATGACTACGACTGCAGAAGTACAAATTTTCGCAAAAAACACATTGCAAGGAAGCGTTGTTTTACAATGAATATGCCCTGTAATAAAATAAGCTTATTGTACACTGCAATAAATGAGCAGAAAAGCGCATGGGCGCAAACGATCACCCAATTTGCCCAAGGCGACAGAGGCCTTTCTCTTCATGCTGCCAAATATAGCCAACCGTGGAAGATATATATATATATTTTTTTTTTGCTTTTAACAGACACACTTTTCAGAGCGAATATATTTCCGAAGAAAAATTGTAGCGCTTAAAATACTACACTTTAGAAGCTTCCGTTTTCGCATTGTGAAAAACAAACGTCTCACTGTAGTCTGCTGCTGCGGAACGCGCCCTATGGCCGTGCATATAGGCTACGCTCGTGCCGTGAGAAACTTGCCCGAGCAGCCGCTTTTCAATGAGAAACCGAGTGCCGACTCTCGCCATCCCCCGGCGCAGCGCTTCCAGATTTTGCCAAGAAAAACGTGAATTAGGAAGCGCAATCCTCTCCTAGCACAAGTAAGCGACGGCCGTGTCAATCATGCTGACGAGTGCAACACGCGGGTATTTGCGCGAAGCCCTTCCTGCATGCAATGCGCGGCCACCGCCAGTCTTCGAAACGGGCCAAACGCAATCCTAGGAGAGCATACGGTTAACATAAGTTACGCGGTGGTCACGGCCACAGACTGCCCAGTTCTCAGTTGACAGAAAAACCTTGTTCCTTACTGTTACATTTCAATGCACAGGTTCCCGCTGAGCAAGCCCAGCTCGCTTCGTAAATGGCTCCCAGCAAAGGCCTTTGCTGGGAGACTCTGTGCGCAGCCCACTTCGTGTCGCCTTCGGATCTCAAATGAACTGCCTACGCAGCAGCACTAAACAACCACAAAGTGGGCAAAATATGAGTGAAAACTACAGTTATAATGGCGTCCACGTGAGTAGGTGTGTGCCGACCGGCAGGGGAAGCGCGCGCCCCATGGAAGGCGCGCCCCTTTTTTTACGATGCAGCGGTGGCGCCACCGGCGAAAGCCCGGTTCGCACCCGCTTCCTCCGGCTACGCTTGTATGAAGCCGAATCACTTCAGTACTACTATCGCTATTACTGCGATACATGACTTTGTTGTGAGCAAACTGCACAAGTCAAGAAGACAGACGAGATAGGGTCCGGGACGCAGAGTTTCCAATATCTGACTCGTTCAGCTCGGCCGTAGACGTAGCATCAATTTTCCATTCACTACTGAGTTCTATAAGGCTCTGCCCTGAGTAAGAATTCAAACACCATATTGCGGCAGGTTTTATAGTTTTCTTCTGAAAATGTCTCCAGCATCATGTAACCATATTCCATGAATATATTTTAACGAAATTTGCATCTACATTTGGAAGTAATCTATAGAATATGAGCTTACATATTTGATACTGAAGCGAATGTGTAAACGAACAAAGTAAAGTCAATCATGGACATAGGAGTGTTTATCAGCACTTGCAGTGAAATAACGACGTATGTGTCCATGCAGTCGAGCGCGCGTCTCAGCGCTACGTTTCCTCGCGCTTTATTCACTGGCCGTTTTTACATTTTTTTTTTCAAATGGAACGAACGCTTGCGATAGATTGAAGCTTGCTGACACGATTTGTCAGCTGGTCTTATATGCTACTCACATCCGATCTCGTATGGCACCTTTGAGCCGCGAGCAGTAACCCCCACCCTTGTTTTCCGGAATTTAGGCATCCTCTTAGTTCGCAGCGAATTCCTTTTTTTTTTGCACGCGACGGGTAATATGTGTCGTCTTTCTCATTAGTGTAAAGAGCCATAATTAAACGCTCCGCGACACATCAACGACACCAATAAAAATGGCTACCGCTTCCCCCTCCCCCACCCCCTCAACCGCCCTAATTTCAATTCCTTGAGAAACCCCTTGGCTGCGGGAAACAACTAAGTGGTCAAGCAAACTCGCCTATATGCTTTGCCAGTCTAACCGAGCGAGCGAACATGCAAGCAGGGGCGAAGGTGTCCATTTGGAGCAGGGGATGGGAGTTCGAGGCTTCCATTTTCACGCGCAGGCTGGCATGCTGCATGCCACAGCTAGAACGGGAGCGCTGGCCCCCCAAAAACGCTAGCACTCCCCATGGCGTTTGAGCTGCATATATCATGAAAGGTAGACAATGATTTTGATAGCCTAAAACCATTACCTTCAACGACAAATGTGTAGTCCCGTACTTTCGGTGAACTGCTGCTCGAAGTTTCATTCACGCACAAGGCGGAGTGCAGTACCTGCTTAGCCAGGTGGCGGACAACTCACATTTTCTAGACAATGTGGGGCACCATGGCACAAAAAGCAATGGAAATTTTAGGCCTCTTCCTCACCCGTTTTAAGCTGAATACAAGGTTCTTGCTTTAATTTTTACCTTAGAGCACTCGGTCTGTTGCGAACTTCCCTACGCTAGAGCAGCTGCTGTCTCTTACCCTTAGCGCTTAATTGCCATATAGTGAATATCTGCTTCAGCGGTAGCGCCTAGAGATAGTCAACATAGAGAGTAACGTTGCGAGCCAAAACTGAGGTGAGCGAAAAGCCAAATGCGATTGCGGCGAGTAGCAGACGATCTGCACCCGAGCGCCGGCTCTGAAAGTACCGCAATCAGCGGACGGCGCGCGGGCAACATTGGACTGTTGCCAGAAATATGGTTCAGCGCACTATTACTAGGGTCCCTAGAAATACTTGCAAGTATTTCTAGGGACCCTACTATTACCTAGAGTGAAAGCTGGCGCTCCGTTATGGGATTTTGCATGGAGCCCCCTCAAGACCACTTAGCTATAAGCCACCATTGGCGCTCTGAGCATCATGGGCCGGTGCGGTACCTACCGTACCGACTGCAGAACCACATTCTAGTACACTCTAACCACATCTTTTGGCCAAAAAAAAATATTGCAAAAATAAACGCTGTTCGATAATCAAGAATCCCCTAACATTCAATATCCAGTCTATAAATTGCAACAAACGAGCAGGAAAGCATGTAAATGCAAAGTTTGGCCAAAATAGGAGATGCTAGCTCTACTATTGGTCAAGTACTAAACACTACAAAAACTAATATTTTGTGCCAAACAGGCGCACTTTTAAAAAATAAATGCGTTTAAAGAAAATGTTGTTGCTTAAGCACATTAAAAGGTTTTTTCATGGCATTTCGGAAAAGAGAAACCTTTTATTCGCGTCGTGTGCTGTTGCGTTTTCGCTACTATGGCATTTGCACACTACGTTCGCGCCGAAGTCGTCTGCGCGCGGGGCGCGCCATTTGACGCCTCTTCTCACATACGGCTACTGCAACACGGCTGTTCTCTCACAATGCGAACAGCGTTTTAAAACATCTTAGTAGTGCCAACCTGTTCCCGAAAAAATCCAACTGTATCGCACCAAGTAGCTCACCGGCCTATAATGCTTCCTCCTTCCTCCAAGGCTTCGAGAGTCCATGGTGGCTGAAGTGCAGCTAGTGCAGCGCCGCCTGCTTCCCTCTAGGTAATAGTAAGAAACTCTATGATAGTTATAGAGGGAAGCTGGCGGCGCTGCACTTCAGCCCAACGTTTTTAGATCCCATCAGGATCTAAAAACGTTGCTTCAGCCACCATGGACGCTGAAAGCATCATGGCCCGGTGGGCTACTTGGTGCGTAACAGACGTATTTTTTTGGGAGCACAGAGGGTCATTACTAAGATGTTCCATTCCGAAAACGCTGTTCATGTGGGCGCAGACGACACTGGCGCGAGCGCAGTGTGAAAAAGCCATAGGAGCGAAACCGCAACAACACACGACGCCAACAAGTTTTTTTTTTCCAAAATGCTATTAAAAACCTTTTGAAGTGTTTAAGTAACAATATTTTTCTGAAAAGATATTTTCTTTTAAAAATGCGCCGGTTAACTACGAAATATTAGTTTTTGTAGTGTTCAATACTTGGCCAATAGGAGAGCCAGCCATCTCTTATTTTGAAAAAACTTTTCATTCACATGCTTTTCTGCTCATTTGTTGCAATCATTAGACAAGATATTTATTGAATGTGAGAACATTCTTGATTATCGAACAGCGTTCATTTTTGCATAATTTTTTGGCCAAAAGTTGTACATCGGCAGTCGGTAGCTCACTGGCCCGTGATGCTTGGAGCACCCCCCATGGTGGCTGAAGCAGCTGAAGTGGTCTTGAGGGGGCTCCACGCAAACTCCCATAGACGGGGCGGCAGCTTTCACTCTAGATAATAGTAAGAAACTCTGTGGTTTTTGATACTATGGCTTTCGCACTGCGTTCGCACCAAAGTCGTCTGCGCACACACGAACAGTGTTTTCGTAATGAAACGTCTCAGTAATGCCACTCCATGTTCCCGAAAAAAAAATAAAAACAGACTGTCCCGCACCAAGTAGCTCACCGGCATGGAGGAAAAAAAACTAGGAGGGAGCGCGCTCAGCCTCTGCAAGACATCCTCCTTTGACGCCGCTGCCGAGGGCCCTTTTGCGCACTGACTCTTGGGAAATAGGCCCTCCACAGTTACCAGACTGCCAACCAGCGGTGCTTTTTAGTGAACGTCCGTGCTCCGATGTAGCGCAGAAGCGCAGCGCCTGTGTTGCAGCTTTGGCGGAATGCGTACCGAGCTCGAGGTTGTCTGAAGGCTCCGCGTCTCAACACTTCTGTTGATTACACTCTTGAGTTTTCGGGTGCACTGTAGAAAACTGCAGGCAAACTTTTCATCAAAGGGTGCGGCCGCGAGCTCGTCACTGTTCAACTGTATCATAAAGAGAATGGAGAGGAATTCCTTTCGTCGTTATACACACATACGGAGCGTTTATTTCAGCGCATACTATAAGCGGAGAACTCGAGAGTAGGCGAAGAAAACGAGCCTCTAAAAAAGGGCGCAGTGGCTTCCAGAGCGCTTACGGCGGACGGACGTTTTAACAGGCGCGCTGCGCAAGATTCTATTTCTCGGGCAGGCGGACTTCGGCCCGTCCATGGGCCCGCCGATCTCCGCTATTCTCGAGGCACAAGTCGCGCTGAATACGCTCGCGCACATACGCGGTTTCGACGTGGAATGCAGCAGTGAAGTATTTCTCTCGAGAGAGACAGCGAGAGAGAGAGTGCCGGCGGCTTTACGTCTGCCCCTGCGCGTGGTCTCCCGGCCACTGCGCACAATCACTTATAAAAAGAAGTAAACTGTGTGTACATAGCCGCGCGCACGTAGCATCCTGTCTCAGACTAATCGCGCGCGCGGCACACGGCCGGGGTGGGGCGCCCTGCCGCGTATACTGTCCGAGGTAGCACCCACGGAGCGTTCGTGTCACGCGTGCACTACCTGGCGAAGAGCAAGCGAGAAGTCAAGCCCGCCTGCTCGATGAACGCACAGAGGCTCACCATTGTTCTGTCACAGGTGCGCGCACCGCCGCGCGGCCACAGGAGCGCTTCGAGACTGTCCGGGACGATTCCCAGCGCCCTGTTGGCCGCGAGCATCTCGCGACGCGGCACTACCGTAGCGGCACTGCAGAAGCGGCACAGCGAAGGAGCATGTGCTCCAATGCCTCCACTGCGCCGCAGTCAGCGCACGCGTCGCTCGGGGGTGGTGGCCGCTGCGGCGAGCGAGCAGTTTGCGCTCACCACGGAGCCGTCAGTAAACACAAGCAGACGGTCGCGCAGTTGTTCGTAGAGCGAGAGAGCGAAACCGAAACCAAAATCTGGCTAAGAGCTACCGCTGCCTTGTCACGTGAGGGCCTTTTTCCCCCCCATGATGCTTTCCATTATATTTTTTATGACTAGGCTTCAAGATTGTGACGTCTCGCTCCCTCCTAGTTTTTTCTTCTTCCATGTTCACCGGCCCATGATGCTTTCAGCGTCCATAGTGGCTGAGGTGCAGCGCCGCCAGCTTTCCCTCTAGTACCTAAAAAAAAAAAAAACTGATGCAGCCGCCACCCGCCAGTCTACACAGTCGCGACGCCAGCGACGCGCTCTGGCCTGCGGCTGCATCTGAGAGGTGTCTGCTGGAAGCAAAGTGCCAAAGTCGGCCGAATTTGTTTACGAGAGGGTGCTGGACTCCGGAGGCGGCGCTGTTCGTAACAGTCATATGATCGCTCATAGACCTTGACCCGCGCTATCGTGCGTGGGGCGCCCACAAAGGAATACCGCGTCACCGCGCGCACACGCGGAGAAGGCTCGGGCGGTCGGCACGCACGGATTCAGCTAGGAACAGCACAAAACGCAGCCGCCGCGATCATGGCCGATCCGAAAGGTACGACGGGACGTCATACTACAGGGCGCTTTCATCGTTTTTTCCGCAGTCGCGTCCCACTTACATAACCGATTGCATGCGTCCTTCAGCCAACTTTCGCTTACACAACAAACTTCAAAACGGGCGCGTCGGCTCGCCCGAGTGCTCCTGGTCTTTTTTGTTGGCGCGCTCCAAAACCTGTTTGCGTGGCAGCTTTCTCTCTGGACTTTTGTTTCTTTCCTTTCGCGCGAAAGCGCACGCCGCGTCGACACCTTGGAAGCTCACTTTATCCCATGGCAGTGCTCTAAATTGTTATGCCCGGCACGTTCGGAACCCGTTCGTATCATGAGCACCTTTCGCTACAAACACACCTGAGGATGTGCGCACCAACTGCATGTGCAGCTGTATCTCTAATCGTAGAAGAACTGGTTTATGGTTTACCCCCACGAACAGTACTCACTTCGAAGCACGTATGGATTACAGGAGCGTGAGAGAGGCGATGTTATCGATGTGTGTGTGACAAAAGCCCCAAATAAGAAAAATGATTCGCTTGGGTGAAATCAAGACACAAGATAATGCCCGGCATCGCAGTTTCACAACTCTGGAAAAATCTGCACCGTTTAATCAGTGCAGATTCTTACAAATATGGGACATTTTACTGCACCAAGCACAGAGTTCAGGAATCAGTATCCACAGTATCAGTATTTTTCGACCTATCAAAAGTCTTTGATACTATTCATCACGCATTACTGTAGCAAAAGTTGGAAAACATGGGTTTCAGGGGACGATTTCATCAATTCTTTCAGCGCACAGTGTTCTAGAACTGATGGCAAATACAGTGAATTTAAGGCAATCAAATTTGGTGTTCCGCAATGAAGTACACTGGGCCCATTGCTATTCAATATGTGCGTCTCTGAACTCGGTTTTTTGAAATTAACGTCAAGAATCTTTTAGTATGCAAATGACACAGCACTAGGACTAGAATTAAAAAAAGAAAGGAAATGGCCCAGTATCTGCAGCACCATAAGGGAAGGGAGGAAGGTGGGAGTGAAAGAAAAAAGAAGTGCTGTAGTGGAGGTGTCAGGAATAATTTCGACCACCTGGGGATCTTTAAAGTGCACTGACATCACACAGCACACAGCCGCCTCTTGCGATTCCCGTGTGCTGTGCGATGTCAGTGCACATTGAAATTATTTTCTCCTCACTACAATTCACTGATCTTCATTTTGGGAGCAAAAGATTTCTGCAGGATATGTGCAAGGTAATAGACTGGCTTTCCAAAGTTCGATATATTTAAACCCACAAAAAACGAAGCTTCTCTGGTTTTGAAACCCGCACAGGCGAAAACCAGAATATGAGTCACTTTTCTTACATGGCTCGCATTGTGATCCGTGCACATGTAATGTCATACCATTTGAACCTCCAGTTAAATATCTCGGAATAATATTTGATGAGCATATAACATGGAACAATCATGTGCAGTATATATGTAACAGGCTTAGAGCCGTGTCCGCGATGATGTACAACCTCAGAGGTAAGACTTCGATGCACCTAAGGCACATCATATTCAAGGTGCTGGCTGAATCTATTATAACCTACGGCATAATATTATTTGGAACTTGCTCTGATCCCAAAATGGGAGCAATGAATCGCATAATTAAAAGAATTGCAAACAGTACAACTTATGGTACTATGCTGCAGGAGGTTGATAAGGAGGAAAAATACAATAGACTAGATGTACTAGAAATGTGGGAACTATTTCATTACACAGTGCTCACACGTCATTACTTTACAAATGCTTTCAAAGTGCCCGTCAAGAAAAATGCTGCCTTAAGAAATATAGAAACTTATGTTAAGCCACGATGCTTTACACCTTATGGGAAAAAGATAAGGAGATATTGCGTGCCACAGATATTCAGTGAGAGTTTTGCAATTTCAAAACTAAGCGTAGAATAATTAAAGAAATATGAAAATGGTGCTCATTCTTGCAGATAAATCATTGATGGCCTCGTGCATGCTGTATTCTACTATCCCTGGTTTTGCTTCAGATTTTAGAGTTGTTTAGATATGGCTCATTTCAAGCTGTTATGATGTCCTCTGTTCATTTTTGTTTTCTTTTTTCTCGAGTTGTTTCCCTATTTGCTCAATATGTATATATACATAATTTTTACATAACAAACATGTAGTGTGCCAAATGTCATTGTGTACACATTTGCTGATTCACCGTACTGCCTGAACAACCGACAAGCACGCTGTTGCTTAGGTTGGACAGGAAAAACTCATGTACTAAACGAAGATGAATAAATTTTGATTTGAAGCAACATGCCTATCAATGTATTTGGCAGTACACTAAAAAATGCGGGCCACTGCTCACACTATGAACATCCCGAAAATTGGAACCTGAATAATGCAGAGTGAAGCAATTGCACTTTGCACACACAATAACAACTGTGCTCTCTATAGTTTCATGCCTAAATATTTCAGGCAAAGTTTACATGTCTTTTTTTTCCTGTTCTCACGTATTCAGGCACCAACAGGAGAGACATGGCGGCCCAGTTGGTGTCAGCAGAAACTGTGGAAGGGGTATTCAGCATGATCTCTGTGTACCTTAACGATGACTTGGTCAACCAGATTGGTGGCGTCTTTGTCTTTGATGTCAAAGGTATGTTCCATATGATTGGCTTTATAAAGTTCTTCAAGCCAAATGCTGTTGTGCATCCAATGAACATTGGCATCTGCTAAACCTTCGTTGGAACACTTGGTTGTATGGGTTTTTCTACGACAGTGTCAAGAATTTTGTATTTGTAAATTTCTAACTAACTCTAGAGTGTTTTAATCTGTTTTTCTGTTTGTCTCTCCTCATGGATGTATGAGCTATATGCTGCATAAAATGTAAATTTCAATAATTGTGCACACATTGTAGCATTGTTTCAAAGTCACTTGTCTGCAAATTTCTTACTTTTTGTTTGGCACTTAGTAACAGGATTTTCTCTCGACAGTTCTTGCTTAGGACTTCCTTCAATATTGCCGTAGCACATTTGAATGACAGCTTTCTAAGAATAAAAAGAAACCGAGAACCTGAAATGCAGCTGTAAGTTTTCCCTAACCAACTAGCACAAGTTATTTATTTATTTATTTATTTATTTATTTATTTATTTGAACATACTGCAGGCCCTTTTCGGGCCCATGCAGGAGTGTTTACAATGCATCATTGATCAAACAGAGTAAAAACAAAAATTCAAAAATACAGAGATGTTCTCTGACCCAAACACAAAAAGATTAGGAGAGAATTAAACAGAAAAGTCAATTTTTTCGATATAATTTAGAAATAGTTCCACGGACGTACACTTCACCGCATCTTCAGGCAATTTATTCCAATATGATATAGCATCTGGAAACAGGGAGTACCTGTGGATATTTACACGGCTGACTGGTTGACGAAGTGTTTTACTATGGTTTGTTCTAGACGAGTGTTTGAATGGCGGGTGTAAGTATTGTGAATTGGCTATTTTGAAGTAACCGTGAAGAAGTTGGAACAAAAACTTTAATCTGGAAATGATTCTTCTCTGTGACAGGCTTTGTAAATTTGACTGAACTATTAGACTGGTAGCGCTAGTTTGACGTGAATACTTTGAATAGACGAACCTCACTGCTAGTTTTTGGATGCGCTCTAATTTGTTGATTAAGCTTTTTTGATGGGGGCTCCAGACTATATCCGCATATTCTAGGGTAGGTCTTATAAGAGTTTTATAGGCACTGAGTTTAATATGGGCCGGCGTGTTACGGAGCTTTCTCCTTAAATAATGTAATTTACCTTCAGCTTTAGAGCAAATGGATTTGATGTAGGGCTCCCAACGCAGGTTAGATGTTAGGATGAGCCCCAGATACTTCACCTGATCATATTTTTTAACCTGTGTGTCACCAAGTGTGTATGTAAAACTTAGAGGATGCTTCTTATTAGTGAATGTGATACTTTTGGTTTTATCTGCGTTAAGTTTCATTCCCCAGGTCATACACCAAGCGTGGATTGATTCTAGGGAATTGTTAAGGAGAAGTTCAATGATTTGCGCTAAACAGATATATATATGTATTAGGTATATATTTTTTTGCATTGTGCTTATGGTGAACTGAACAGTCCTCAAAGTGTCATAGAACCAACTGCATCCTTCATGACGCTGCTGTTGTTTAGTTGAGAGCCTAATAGACTGCTCAACCTAGGTGAACCCAGCAAGTGGTATGTGGACCTCAAGAATGGCAAGGGTTCCGTTGGCAAGGGAGACCCCCCTCAGGGCAAGGCTGACGTCACCTTTGTTATGGAGCGCGACACCTTCATCAAGATGTTCACGGGGAAGCTGAACCCCACCAGTGCCTTCATGGGTGGCAAGCTGTCCCTCAAGGGTGACCTGCCAATGGCGATGAAGCTCGACAAGCTCATGGGGGAGATGCGGTCCAAGCTGTAATAATCCACCAGGGCACAAGTGCTACTGCGTGGACATTCTGTGTGTGCTGCCGGTCGACCGTCAGGCACGCAGTGAAAATGTGGACATTTCGCACGGCTATACAGTGAACACGAAGACAGTGAACACAGTATCTGTGTTGCTGGTGACACCAGACACATAAAAACATGCACCTACAGGAAATGAATGGCGGAAAAATTTGTCTCCAAATGCAAGCAGTGATCCTGGTTGCAATCACTTCTTTCCTTGCTTAGTCACAAGGCACATCTTGCGACATGTTTGCAGACAAGCCATGAGGACCCCAATATGAGTGTTAGCAAAGGACTCCCCTGACAGCACAGTCAGTGCAACAACCTTGCTTCGAACACAAATGCTGCAAGAGTTATGCGAGCAAGAAGCGAGGGCTTCACAGATAAATACTGAAACGTATGTTCAGTGCCCATCCATTTAATTAAATAAATAAAAGAAAATCACTAAACAGATAAACTCATCGACAAAAGCTGTCTTTAGGAAGCAGGGTAGATATGAGATAAAGAAAAAGCCCTAGACAGTTTCCGTAGATAGTAAGAGGTTTTATTCTTTTAATGCGTCATTGTCGTCGGTGTTGTGAGCAGAAAATCCCTAAAGAAACAACCCATGTGGGCCACCTGGGTCACGTGACACTGCGGTGTCATCACAACCTGCCCTGTGAGCAAACCAATGATTGGTCGCGAGAAGTCAGTTGCTCGGGAAGAGCAACCTTGGTCACCCCACCGTTGGCAGCACCTGCCACAGTGGCCAAGAGCATTTTGGCTTTGTAGCAGACGAAAATTTGATTGGGAGCAGCCTCGCCGTGTTTTGTAGCCCGACTCTGAGGAAGAAGGCAGCAATGCAATTACGCAGGAGGATGTTTCACCCAACTGGTGCCCAAGTGACAGTGCACTGCCTGCAGGCCTGAATCAGTCGTGCAGGATTGCAGTCTTGACCACGTCCGCATATTTTTTCAATGCACCTAAATTCCCAATTGCTCAACAAAGATAAATGAGCTAACCTTTGTATTGTTAACGTTGATGCAAAACTTTATCTGTGAAAGCTGGAGAGAAAGTTGAGAAATGCCCATTTCAGTTTTCTTCTGTTTAAATTTAGGGCTTTCTTTATTTAAGCTTAAAATAATGCCTGCAAGATTTGAAAAGTGTCACATGACCGTTCACTCACACGTTGCAATTTTAACTGATGCCCTCAAACCTGCTCTGACTGAAGGAGTTTGGTTATGGAAAGCCAAAATTATTAAACAGGACACCACCAGTCACAGCATGGGTCACAGTGATTGTTCCAGGATGAGCACTTTGCTTCGGTAGCATTACGATGTCACAGAAGAGTGCTCACACTATGGTGGCCACCCTAGCTGCGCCGTATAATTTCCTGCACTCCAGTGTGGCCGTGCCTCTCGCACCGAAGCATTCTGTCACACATGCACAGCCACTAACTTGCCAGATGCATACCACATGCTTCCCAAAGTATTTAATTTCAAAGGGACAATGAGGAAGTTGGCCTCTATTGACAGATTACCTTGTCCTAACAACAAAGACCTCCGCTGATAACGGAGCTCTCATAAGCTAGAAAAGGCAAAAAAAAAAAAAAATAAAAACAGGTGTAGCCATCACCAGATGATTTCAAAACTAAACAGTGGATAGCCAATTTTTCTGGTGCGGATCCCAGAAGTTAGGCTGCACCACCATTTCCTTCAAAACAGTGACTGGACGAGTTTGAACTGAGTGGCAGAAAAACATTTAAATGCAATTTCCCAAGCCCTGAACTTGTGTTCTGCTGTTGGACGAGCATCAACACACCCAAAAAGTGATTCGAGCCTTACTGCGAACAAAAAAATGTGTTTCTGACAAAGAGACAGTTCGGATGATTTTCTGGCACTGAGACTGTAAATCAGATTGGTAACTGTGGGATTTAACATCCCAAAGATGCATAGGCTATAAGGAACGCTGCAGTGCAGGGCTTCGAAATAATTTTGGGGTTTCTTAACGCGCACTGACATCCTTTGTGTTTTGCGTCTGCTTACACGTGGCTGCTGTGGCTAGAATTGAACCCCGGCTCAGTAGCCAGGCGCACTAACCACCGGGC
This sequence comes from Amblyomma mixtum, assembly GCF_055824585.1. Classification (NCBI taxonomy): domain Eukaryota; kingdom Metazoa; phylum Arthropoda; class Arachnida; order Ixodida; family Ixodidae; genus Amblyomma; species Amblyomma mixtum. Next base: position 1,914,635 of record NC_143012.1, read on the forward strand.
CACCGTGGTGGGTTTATAATTCACAAGCTCACATGGCAGAGGACATCCGGTTAAGAAATCAAGCTCGAGATCACGAGTGTGGTCATGGTATGCCAACCCCATCATTGTAAGCGCTGCAATACGAACTCCTATTTATACAAACTGACTTTCTACCCTGAAAGTTTGAATTATGTGGTCCTACTGTGCAAACAGACTGAAGAAATTACTGATTAGCATCCACCCAAGCATAGCCATTCAGCTGCAATTCAGATGTCACAGAAACCTTGCAGTTGAAGAAAAATTTGTCCTGGCCCAGGGTTAGAGCGCACAAGAGTAAGGTCTGTGAAATACCAGAGGCATAATGCACTCGCCATGTTTGTTTCGGACAATGTTGCCAGCGTCGTCGAGGCAGATATGCAAAATGCATGTATGCCGTGTACTAACAGTAGGCGGTAAAGGGCTAACAAGTGAAACGGGGTGGATTTGTACTCCATAGTTCATCTTTCTCATCATACACTGTGAGAAAAAAACAAGTCTCATGCCTGTGCATAATAAGCAGTTACCTGTGCCATCTTGCATTCGCCGCAGTTCTTGGATGATGGACTGGCACTTTGGGCGGTGCATTGGTGCCATTTCATCAAAAATCATGGATTTTTAACAGCATGTACCAGGTTTTATGAAATGGCACAGCATTCCCACCTCTGCATTTCTTGCCTCATGAATGGGGTGCGCAGGACCTGTCAGCAGAGTGTGCCCGCTCACATGACCTCATTTGAAAATAGAAAATATCATATCAGCCCTCAAAACATTTAACAACAAACATTAATTAAGGTGGCGGTCCCACTCTGACGGTGAGCGGGAACCATTTTTGGTGATATTTGTACGTCGACTGTACCTCGCCCGTTCGCTTCATAAATATGGTTCAGATATCTCCAAAAAGCTAGTTTTCTCTGCTTTCAAAAGATGCATTTGGTTTAACGGTAGCTGCAAATTTGTTTCAACTGTAAAAGAAAACGCAAAGGTGAAAACTGGCAGTTGAGCTCAACTTGTATCAGGAAATGCAAAATTGTGAAAAACCTCTTGCACCTAGAGAAATATCTTTCGAGATACTTTGAGATCTGATGCTAGTGAGCATATTTAAGCATTTAGAAGTACGTGTATAGATTAGTTTATTAGCCACGCATGTTTGAAAAGCATACAAAACAGAACAATGTAATCTGCAATAACTTTTGGGATATGCATTGCACTGCGGCAACTTTTTGTACAGTTGGAGATCGTTTAATCGCTCTTCCATTCTGAAAATTTCATCCATCTGCCTAGTTTAGTTTAAAAGTTATTCCTAATCAAAGTTAGCGTTTTTTCGAAATAGTTAAAAACGGAATGTAATACTGTTCAGGTAACCAGCACGTGGCAGTTCTGAGATTTTGCGTGAAGAAACTTAATACTTCGCTCTACGGGGCTAAGCATCGCCTTTACTCTACGGCTTTTGGGGAATGCACAATGTCTAGTTGATTTTAGCTACCTTTTCTGTTCTCCTTATGAAGGGCACAAGCTCTTGAAACATTCTGCGGCTTCTTTTTTTCGGGCAAGTATACTCTTAAAATGTCGGTCTCTCATTCTTTTAATCAACTTGTAACAATTGCCAACAACAAAGTCCACAGAATACAAACAATAGCAATAATGCAGCGACATGCGATAAATGTAGATAAATGTAGTAAGTAGCGCCATCTACACACATGCACGTGTACTAAATAATCACAGTTCAAAAAAAATAACGAGTGTGGCGCTGCTAAACATCTACAGTCAGGAGGTGTTCACGAGAGGGAACGATATCTCTACGATGTTTGCACGTTTCCCTCGATTTTGCCCTATGTAGTGTGTGTCGAACTTCCAAGCAGATTTCCGCCATATTGCTTTGCTGGATTGTTTTGTAGCGTAAAGCTAGTAAAGCCACACTACGCGGGTCAGAGCCGAGTTTTGCGCGAGTGTGCGCCGCCTGATATGCGCATGCGCAAGAATGGCATGACGTCACGAGAGGCGCAGGTCCGCAGGTGCGTCGCCTCCTCGCCACAGCCGGCGTGAGCTCCTCGCTGCCGGCGCCGCTGGCGTGCGCTCCTCTCCGACTCGTGACCTCGTGTTTACAACAGTTGCGCCGCGCGCTACTGCGCATGCGCGAGGAGGGTGCGCGGAGAAATGACG